>NW_020194445.1:0-444438 GCF_003013735.1 Candidozyma pseudohaemuli | reverse complement strand
AAAAAACCCAGACATCCCTAAGAAAAAACCCAGACATCCCTAAGAAAAAACCCTAAGAAAAAAACCCAGACCCCTAAAAAAACCCAGACATCCCTAAGACATCCCTAAGAAAAAACCCAGACATCCCTAAAAAACCCAGACATCCCTAAGAAAAAACCCAGACTTAAACCCAGACATCCCTAAAAAAAGCCATTTCCATCAACAGAATATCTTCGTCCCCAGGACCAGACAGGACACACCCGGCTCACCAAATCAACCCATCCGTCCAGCGAGCCCCTACAATCCCGGAGGGCTCGGAAGAAGTGGATCCCTCCAACCTCGGACTCATCCTCCTTCCTCCAAATCATCCTGAAAGAACGCCGGCGTTACTGGATGACGAGATCAAGATATTCCGTCTTAAAGTCAAATACAATCCTACCTGGGAAAGCGCTTATGCTAGGAATCTAAGACGACTGATTGAAATGACCATAAACGACTCGGGGCTAACTACGTGGGGTAGTTATCCTCGACACCTGCGAGTGCATATCCAGTACTCCAAAAGTCGAAACAAAAATGTACTTGATTACACAGGAAAATTTCAGAAGAAAGTACTACGAACACACTTTGATGGTCCAAGCTCCCACATTTTTACATCTTTTAGTCCGGATACCCAAGAGGAGGCCCGCTACCGCGAGCTCCTCGATTATCGAAGAGACCAATGCCTTCGATTCCTCGGAAAACGAAAAGCCAAACGGACTAGACGAGGGCGTACGAGGTTTCGCCGCCAGACGAGACTTAGGCTTGCTTCGCCAAGCCGTTCACCCGTACGACAGACCTCCCCCTTCAGCCTGGCTTCTGAAGGGCTGGTTAAGAGTTGGACTGACATGCTGGATTACTCCGTTCTCGGATGAACGCATCCTCGAGTACCAGTGGCTGTATTTGCTGCATTACGACTTTCACAAGATGGCAAGAAAATTGGTTAGCCGGCTTCGGATGAAGTGGTAGCCAATGGGTCGGCTTTTGCCAAGACTAGATAATGCACAGCCTACAGATAACTCCCCTCAATGTCATGCAATGCGAGGTTTTCACAAGCCGAACGGCCAACATGCACAGTGTCAATCAGGCATGGCGGCCAGCAGCCGCATCGTTAAGCGAGCGTCGCACATAACGATCAGGTTGCGTCATAAACGTTCATTGGCGGGGTCCACGATCTGACTAATCAGCATCGGCGAGCTCACTACTCACTTGTCCGCCGACGCGGACTTTCCCAAAGGCATGTGAAACTTCTTGCACCAAGTATTTAGATGTAGAAATTTCTCCGGTTGAAAAAGAATTTTCTTTTCCAGTGTTGGACAAAGAAACTTGATTTGTTGCCTACTGAGGAGATCTTTGTTGATCGAATTCGGCGTTCACTGAAGACACCACCGAAGTAGGATAATCAGTCTTTTTTTGCAGTCTTAATAAAAGAATCGTTGTTTGCCACTGCTCGCAAAGCTACGCTTTGCTCGCGACATCCCTAAGAAAAAACCCAGAACTCGTCGTCCTAAATCATCTACATTGGTACTTACTTACAATTTTTATTGAGTGTAATAACTATTCAAACTTAGTGTTTCTTTCGCTAGATTCAAGACGCTTACGCTCAGCTTTCTCTATGTTGTATTTGTGAAATGATGTTATCAATCCGTCGCCACTAGCACCGCAGTATATATAGTCGATACACACATAAAGAAGCGGAGTAAAACACCTCTCCTCCCAAACTGTTTCCACAAGCTTCGTGAATTTAGTATTAATTGTCATTGCCGTCGACGAAGGTCGCATGCCTTATTTATATCTGGGTTTTTTTCAAGGGCCGCAACCACATAGGGTAAGGCGTTCCTCAAGCATAAGGTAAGGCGCTTATAGTTGCTGCCTCGGTGAAGAGAAAGAACTGACTGACGCTATCTTATTTGCTAGAATGAGAGAAATCATGCTTTACAACAAGCCATGGTACTTCCTGAATCGCCACCAGATCAATTGCTCAGGTTGATTACATAAACTAAATAGGGATACCTGACTACACATCTGACTCAAGATCGAAGGGATTCTCTTAAATCTCTTCCTAAACCATAACACCACTTCTAGGACGCGGGCAAAAGGGTTTTATTATAAATGTCCCGGAATCAGGACTTACATTTTTTATTCCTGAAAATAACTATTTGCGCTCCACACCTAGTTTGGCGCTGCGTATACAAAATGACTTTCACACATTCGCATTTCTAAAATTGACAAAACTTCAAAACTTGAAATTAAAAAATTCATGATTATTGTGTTTTGGGCCCTTATTCTATATAGTGTATCTAAATAAAGGGTTCTCTTTATCGGTCAAATCAGCAAACTCGTGATTCTCTATCCGTGCGAACTCCTCCTGATCATTTGCCTTATCCCGTCTCCTATTCTCAATAAGCATAAGTGCCCAAATTGCTAATAGAAGTACAAAGCTCGCAATTGAACATACAACCATTGCAATTTTTGCGCCATTGTAGTCGGGGGCGTCACTTTGTCTAAATGTCTGTGGACCGATTAAATTTCCAACGCAGTAGGCAATTAAGAAAATTGCATTTCCAACTACCTTTTTCGTGTGACCTGCCACATTAGACGCAAATGATGAGAGACCACAGATCATAACAAGAGAAATGAAATTACAGAGAACGAACCCCGCAAATTGTGCTTCTTTGGGGCCAGCAAATGCTAATAAACATACACCAAGTATGGCAACGCCGTTTGAGGAGCTTGCCCAAAAAAACCTCTTGGGAAAGAAACGATACATATAAGCGAACCCGATACATCCAACAAGCTGGACTGCTCCAGGAATCATTTGCATCTTCAAGGACTTACCAACGCCGTATCCAAAAGATTCATTTAGCAAAATGGACCCAAAATTGGTTAACCCTCCGTTTGGTATGTTGGCTGAGAGAATCATAAGACTGAAAAGCCATATTTTGATGTCAGTCAATGCCTCGATAAGCTGGTATTTTTTGAAATGCTTGTTTCCAAAACCTTGTTGATTGGCTCTAATTCGCTCAACAACGTTCCTCTTATCAGTTTCATTGAGAAACCATGCTTCTGTTGGTTTATTGGGGATGTGGAGAAATATGGCGATACCCAATGCAATCGTGATAACTCCGGTGATGATGAAAATCAACTTCCAAGCCTCGATACTATAGCTCTCCATATTCTGGAAAAGGTTGTACGCAATTGCACCAGACCCAATGATCTGGCCCATACCGTTGAAGGAAAACCAGATAGAGGTTCTCAAAAACACCTCTTCTTTCTTGTACCATTTAGCGGTGACTATAACGAAAGCAGGTGTCACGGACGATTCAAGAGCTCCAAGAAGAGTTCTCAAAGCAATAAAGCCAGCATAATTTGTCACAGAGTGCAAGCATAAAATCACACCCCAGATCACAATAAAGACCGACACGGTGGTAACAACCGGGAAACGTTGCAAAGCATATGCGCAAGGGAACTCAAAAGCGAGATATCCGAGGTAGAAGGCTGTACCAGTCCAAGAGTATTGATTGCCTTTCATATTCAAGTCTTGTCTCAATCCCATAATTGAAGCGTATGAGTTCGAAAGTTTGTCCATGAACTGGACGCAATATAAGATACACACAAGGGGCAAAACGAAGGCGTCAATTTTCCAGAGCAATCTTCTGTCAGTCTTTTCATCCAAATCTAAAGAATCATCGTGAAGCATATAAGGATCAAGCTCGGCACTTGATACAACTATATTGATGGGCTTGCCATCGACTGGAGATTTGTAAGTCTTGACATGTTGTGTTTCTTCGTCTGTTGAATTGTCCGAAATTTGATTGAGCTTTGGGGTAGCCATCCTTGGTTAAGAGGAAGAGAACCGCTGATCTTATTTATGCATGAGATTCCATCTGGCGATAATGCATCCCGACTTATCTATGCGATACGCCCGGCTAAATTGACTATAAGGTACAAATCTAAGGTATCTCGTAGCTTCGCTCATTCCCTCAACACAAAAGTAATCACAGTAGGGAAAAATCGTCCTCAATCATGGAGTAACTAGTCGGATTTAAATGGATAATGAGTCTTTGGAATAGGCCGATATTATATTTATTGCACTGCGCCATAGTTTTTGCTTTCACCCCTGATCTTCGAAATAGATAAGGTAAGGTTTGGCCTCTATCATATCCTGTCATGCCTCACTAGATAACATTCCGAGATCCCCTTCTCATTCCGTCTTCCTCTCTAAAACGGCTGATAGAAGCGCATTCCTGGATTTAATCCAACGTACTTCCGCTTCATCCGAGTAGAGTCTAATCTGATCGACTTTCAATACTTAGATTGTGCAATCGACCCAGACTCTCATTTTCAGGTTGCTCTTTAAACTAATTCTATTCTGTATGGCTCAGGTTTAAGATTTGTTATTTTCCATTTTCCGAATTTCTGATATTTCGCATATTGCAGAATTACATTATGGTGGTGTAATGCAATAATACTTCCGTAAAGCAGGGTATAGACTACTTTGGTATCTATAGTAAGCCAGTGTTCTTGCCCAGACTCGTCAAAGTGTCTCGTGCTTTGTGGGCCCTAAGAAGACTAAGTGTGTTCATGGGTTGAAAAGCATCAAGAAATTTCCGCACTGCTCCTCACAAACGCCCCATGCATACTTGGCTAACTGAGAATGTGAAGAGCATGACTAGCACTGACGCTTCTTTGACTTACAAACCCCCGATTTAAACGGCATTGACAATTGTTCACCTTGACCAAAATGAATTTCGGCAACTTCACATTCTATGAGTGTGACTTGTTTACATTTCCTTGTGGTGATTCAACCATGACATTTGTCGCTCTGCAAATTCTTACAAAAAGTTATGCTATTGCTATTGAGGTTTGGACTTGTGGTCGTGACCAAGCAAGGTGGAAGATCTCTGCCCCCACTGGCTTTACCAAGTTCAATATGTAATACGCCCTTCTCCTGATGGTCTTGGGTATTTTGTTTGTTACTTAATGAGATGTCTTCCTTGTTATGGAATCCTTAACTTGCCCCGTTGAAAGGAGAAGCAAAGGTTTAAGCAATCAGATTTCACTGAATACGATTGCTCCTTTATGTTAGAGTTGGCACCAATAAGACTGCCAAATTCGACAAGTTAAGAAAACTGTATTCTTTGGAGCCATTTACGCAGTCTCCTGAGGCGTAAGTTCGAATATCTACCCTGCGTGAAACCGTGTTTCGCTTAATCGCAGGCGAGCCTATTGTTCTGTAAGATGCAAAAAAAGCCTCTCTTACATTCTTCCGTTAGCATAAGAATAACCTCAGATTTGATGTGAGATAATCAACTCTGTCGACTTCAAAAATTGATTCAAATTCTCACCAACTTGAATTAATAACCTGTAGGGTCTTTCACCAGACTTAGGGAGTAAGGCATGTGTCAAACGCCCCATGCGCCCCGAAGTGCAATACTGCACAGGAATACGTCAACTACTGCGCCTTGCATAGGAGTATGCCCAAATTCATTCGAGAAACAGAAGTTGCAAAGCACCAAAATCTCATCTAAGGCCCGCTTATTCTATATTGGAGTGTATCAGCCAACTTTTCAAGTAGAAATGATAGGACTAAAAGCTGATGGGTTAGTTGACGCCTGTATTGAGGTGCTACTAATCGATTGAGGTTATCAAAAGGTCTAAACTTATAACAGTTTTAGCAGGTATACATTCAGGGCTATGCTTTAACGGTACACAAAATGGCGTCCTCGACAGAGCATCATAAATCGAACTCTATAAATACAGAGACGCAACTCCCCTCTAACCTACAAATGAGTTTGCGTGAAATCACTTCTCCAGAAGTTTTCTCACAGTACCGTGCTTGGTCGGATGATTACTCTCGCCCAGACACTTATGAGCATCTTTGTCTTGGGGAATCGGACTATCAGATTTGCGTTAAAATTATTGATTCCAAAGAGGAGGTAGTCAGTACCAAGCACTTTGACACTAAAGTCAATGCAGACGATTGGTTGAACAATACTGTCGAGGAAATCAACGCTGAAGTTGCAAACGAGCAGAAGGCACTGACTTAAGCATCACGTTTGTGTGTGCTCAACAAATTATGAGGACTCATGTTACTTTGTGTCTCACTAACACTAGGGCATTACTCTTACACTATTCCAATCTTTGCGTTTCGTAGGTAATTACTATAAATAAACTATACCTGAAAAAACCGTTCAATACTTTTGAACCAATTGTAAAGGATCTGCGAACAAGTGATTCCCAGGCAATTACCTTTGAGTTGCTTGAGCGCGAGACTCATGAACAACTTCATCTTTTTTTTCTTTCCAGCATTGGTACTGGTGACTGCTGTTTCATTTTATGAGACGTCAAGTAGCCATCAATTGCAACTGCTCTTCAAATTTCAGCTGTCACAACTTCTTCATTCACCTTGACTTCCGAATCCTTTTTGTTAGCTTCGCGAAGGGCTAGGTTAATAAGGAAGTATATGAAGATAGGAATCGCGACGTAGGTGAAGATTAAATAAATAATGCTGAGAGTCACGGAGTAAGCTATTTGATATTTAAACCTCTGAATTGAAATATCTAGCAACTTTGAGAAAAATGACAATATTCTCAGAGATAAGGACATTCTTATGCTGCCTTATATGGATTAAACTTGTAGGTGGTTTTGCGAATGTTGTTCGAAAAATTACGAGGGCCGGTCTGAAAGTATATATAGTGCAATGCAAGGGCTTGCTATTTACGCAATGTCAACGCAGAATTGCTTACTTCTTGTGGTGTGGTCACGCCTATATTCAGCGTGTTAGCTCGAAATTCTGATGAACAACATTTAAGTACTTGGATATCTGAAGAGATTTGATTTAATGTGACCATCTGGGCCATCTGTGGTATCCCATATTTGGTATCTCAGAATCAGAAAACACAGATCTCACTCCCTCATGGAAGTTTGCCGTTAAATAGCATGTGCCTGAAAATCTGTTTTTGTGATCTTGCGCCCGCATTGAATGTGCTTTGTGAGAATACATCTCGAGTCACGATACAATCATTGATTGAAAAGAGCAGTATTATCATTTTATGGCCTTTGCGTCTATAGCAAATTAAGTTTGGAAAATTAGTTTCGGTATCATTAACTCCAGATCTGAAAAATCGGGTCGGTTAAGTGCCTCAGTTGCGGGGACTGTAGATAGCAAGCTTATCCACTCGTATCAGTCTTGCTTTTGCAAACATTTATAGGGATTACAGAATGCAACGACCAATTACAATTCTACTTATTCTGAAGCCACCTGATTTTGTCTCGGGTCTGCATTTGCGGTGACTTCGTTGAAACCTGAATCTCCACATGTACGGCTGTGCCAGAACAACGGTCGCATGTTGCGGTGCCGCACAACTACGTCATTTCGCAAATGTCACATTTGACGAGTTTTATTCGACAAGCAAAAAGAGCAACATTTATATTTTTGGGGTATCAATGTGTAAGGGGTGCTTTAACTTAGGATATCTGGCTCTAATTGTTCAAAAAAGGTACATCAATTCTCTCTAATCACTCATAGGCTTTCAGCTGCCCGTCTCACAAACTAACAAAAACAATCTATCTAAATCCAGCAAACTGGTCTAATTGGCAATTGGGGCAGCTTCACGAGTCCTTTCTGCTTCCTCGTCAAAGCTCTCCTCCTCATCCGCATTTGGGTAAGTGTTATAGCCCCAGTTTTGGTTGGTGTAAAAAGTACTTCTATCGTACTTGTTCAAGCTCTTTCCATCACGCAATCTATTTACCAAGTCAGGGTTGGCAATAAAGTATCTGGAAAATCCCGCCAAAGTGCGTCCATCTTCAAGATCCTTCAAAAGATCTTTGAATTCAGGAACATCGTAGGTATAATTGCCACTTCTGATAAGGGTTCCCTTCCAGATAAGCTTAACAAAATCATTGCTTGCATCCCGGTCTTCCCCAAACAGCATCTCGGGAATTCTGGGCTCAATCAAAGAAACATAAGCAAGAGCTTTACCAGCATCAGCCCTTTTCTGTAATTCGCTCAATATGTAGCCGTAGGTGACCAATGGGTGAACTTCGTCTTTGGAAGATTTCATACCGTTGAACTGGAGCCATGGTGAGAACCTAATGGCTACTTTGTCGGCGCCTATCTCCTCTGAAATACGGTCAATAACATTCAAGGTGAAGCGTGACCTGTTCTCCACGGAACCACCGTACTTGTCAGTTCTCTTGTTGGAGGATGCTTCAAAGAACTGATTGAAGAGGTAGCCCGTAGCACCATGAAGCTCCACATAATCAAAACCAGCATCCACCGCTCTCTTAGCTGCATCTGTAAGCTCTTCAACTAATTGATCAAGTTCTTCAGTTGTATAAGCCTCTAATTCATTGCCAGCTTCCTTGGCCTTCTTCTCATAAGCTTCGTCTGAGTAAATCGCAGATACACCTTTCAATTGCTGACCTTCTTTCTTACTCAAAGCTGCATCAGCAACACGGCCCAAAGCCCAAAGCTGGAGAGACGCAAAGGATTGGTTTTCGTGAATCTTGTCCGTGATTTTCTTCCATTCCTGAACGTGCTTCTCGGTTATAATAGCAGGGGCTCTGGAGGCGCTTCCGGTCTTGTCTGTTGCAAGCACACCTTCGGTGATGATCAAGGTTCCAGGGTCCTTCGATCTGTCATCATAATATTGAAGTTGAAGATCGGAGGGTGTGTGATCGTCAAGAGCCCTGTACCGGGTAGAAGGCACGAAAACGACTCTGTTTTGCAACTGGTTCTTGCCAACCTTGATGGCTTCGAAGACCTTGGTATTGATCAATGGTTTTATGTTGACTAAGTTGAACATTTCTGAAAGCTGGGAGAATTCTGATAAAAAATTTTTTTATTCTGAAATTCCACTTTATATAGACCTTTGGTGGCTGCTGCTTACGTGAGATCCTTCGTTTTAGCGAGGCTGCGTAGATTGTGGGTGGCGTTCTACTTGCTTTAATCCACACAATTTGAGACAAAAAGTAGGTATGAGGGAATTTAAAAGCTGAATTATACTCAAGAATATCAGCTAAATGACAGAGGGTGAGTCTCGTATTAAGTACGTACTGATAAGTATGTATTGATAAGTACGGTGCATAAGCGAGACTAATGCGGGCGTACTTCCCAAAGCGGTAATTGAACCGGTGTTTCGGAAGCTACCTCTTAACTCGCCCCAATTGTTGAAAACGGTGTAAATCAAAAGATTGACGTAGAAGAAACTCCCTAGCTCAAAATAAATCTCTATTACGTCACAAAGTCGATTTTTTTCTCGGGTTGAATATTTGTAGAATTTAGTAAGCAGCTGAAAATCTACAGATAAAGTGAGAACGCGAAGTGGAATCAAGTGCTCAGAGGACATTTATGAATTTCAAAAACTTTTTTCGTTGACATAAAGTTATATAGAGAGCATGTAGAGAGCTATTTTCTTTTGGACATCCCAATTGCTTTCGTTCACTCCAAGGGTTTGATCTCCCCAGGACTGATTTTTATTACCGTGATAAATTCACCCACACCATGAGGACATCAAATTCATGCTTCCTTGAGAGAAAGCCAATGTGTGGTTTTTTCAATGTCAAAGCTGCTCGTAAGCTCAATCAGGTCACTGGAAGAACCCACCATTACTTCGTAGGTGCCCTTCTCCAAAGTCCATTGAGAAAGACTGGTATCAAAGTAAGAGCACGAAATCCTCTTGTTGATGTCAACCTTCACACTGACAACCTCACCTGCTCTGCAGTAAACATTTTTGAAACCCTTCATGCTTTTGATGGGGCACGGCACTGAACAGTCATTTTGACCAACATAGATTTGAACGATTGTGGAGCCATTGGTAGTGCCGGTGTTTGTAACATTCAAACAGACAGAAACAGTCGTATTGTTCACTTCAAGCTTGAGGTCACTGAACTTGAAACTGGTGTAGGAGAGTCCATGGCCAAACGCAAAAAGTGGCTTGATCTTGCAATAGTCCATGTGGCGGTAGCCCATGTAGATATCGTCAAGGTATGTCAAAGAATATCTCTTGTCCACCGTGAAGCTTGTTGCAGAGGAAGAATCTTCGTATCTTTTAGGCCATGTATAAGAAAGCCTGGCACTAGGATTGTAATCTCCGTAAAGCACATCTGCAAGGGCGTTTCCAAGCTGCTCTCCAATGTAACCAGAGTGCAAGAGTGTGCTGCACTTGTCCAGCCAAGGAAGTGTCACAGGCGTACCACTTTCAATTACCACAACTGTATCAGGATTGCTGGCCAAGACTGACTCGATGAGCTTATCTTGGTATGGAGGAAGATCCATATTCTTGCGATCGAAACCCTCACATTCATAGTCCTTGTTGAGCCCAGTGATTACGATGACCTGATCGAAGCTCTTTGCCAAGGTGGCTGCCTCTTTAATACTTTCCTCTGGAGAAATGGCCTTTTCAATACCGCAAGTGACACATCCGTAACCGGTAATGAAGGAAGACTTGCCAATTGTGCTCTCAAAGTCCACTTCAAAGAGATAATCCTTACCGGCTTCAAGGTGGATCTCTTCCAAGATCTCTGGTGCATCCAAGCCAAAAGCCCCACTTGTTTTGTGCTCAAGATCATTTACCATCTTCAACTTTCCGTCAATGTAGACCCTGGCAAGACCAGAAACCTTCAAGTTGACTTTGTATAAGCCAGACTCAGGTACGGTAATCACCACCAGGAAGCTAGCGTACAACTGGTCAATGTCCCGGAGTTTAGCAGGATCAAAGTCACCAAGCATTGCATCAATTTCACCCACCTTCTCCTCGGTTATAGGCCTACGGTCAGGAACAGACCTTGGGTCATCGTAAACGCAATACTGGATTGGTGAAGGTTCTTTGCTTTTGGCGAAAAGCGAAAACGATGGAAGCAGCTTTCTGTTAGAAGCACCCAAGCACCAGGTCACATTGGAGTCTCCGAAACGTTCCACCAAAGAATCATACAACGAGATTTGGCGGTATGGCTTGACATTAGTGCATCCGCCTGAAGCAAAGTTGGCCTTTTTGGCAGCTTCACCAATCACCAACACCTTCCTGTTCTTTTTCAAGGGAAGAATATCGTTTGAGTTTTTCATCAAAACTATGGATTCTCTGGCAGCCTGGAGTACTATCTTGGCGGTCGCATCATCGTCCTTGAGACCCTCATAAGCGTCTTCTGGAATCCCCGATTCAGCAGCCTTGTTAACCAAGTACAAAACCCCTCTGACGGCATCATCCAAGGACTTTTGCGTCACCGTATCGTGAAAAATGGACATCTCCAAAAGCTTACCTCTCCAAATAGAGGGCCCAGGCATTTCAAGATCCAAACCAGCATTGATACTGTCAGCACACGAGACGGTTCCGTACCAGTCAGATACAAAAGCGCCCTCGAATCCCCATTCTTTCCTGACAATGTCCTTCATGAGGTGTGGGTTTTCATTGCAGTGAGATCCATTCAAGCGATTGTAGGCTGTCATGTACATCTCAGGATTGGCGTACTTTTGCACGAGCATGAAGGGCATCAAGTAGATCTCCCTAAGAGCTCTTTCGGAAATCAGCACGTTCATTGTCATCCGGTAGTCCTCCTTGTCATTACACACCATGTGCTTTGGACATATCATGATGTTGGTATCATGAACACCTTGGCAGTAAGCCAGAGCTAGCAATCCAGACAAAATGGGATCTTCTCCAAGAGTCTCAAAGCTTCGACCACACAAGGGGTTTCGAACCATGTTGATATTGGGCCCCATAAGCACATGTGCACCCTTAGCACGGCACTGTTCGCCCATCATTTTGCCCAAGTCGTACATCAAATCAGTGTTCCAGCAACAACCGAGCGATGTTCCCGTGGGAATACAAGCTGTGGCGACAGAATTGAAGAATTTGGTTCCTCTTACTCCATTGGGTCCATCTGAGATCCTCAACGATGGTATTCCAAGGCGATGTACAGCATAAGTGTGCCACGAGTCACGTCCACTGACGAGATTAATTTTTTCGTGCAAAGTCAATTGGTCAAGCACCGACTCGATATCAATTTTTTTGAATTCCATATTTTTTTTTATCGTGGAAGAGATAAACCCCCTAGGCCTTTTTTATAAAACGATAAACAATTAGTGAAAAGCCGACTTATACAATGCATTATCATGACCTTCGGCCGAAACCTTATCTCTGGCTCGGCCGAACAAATGCGGTTAATGTATAGCTGCAAAATTCCATATCAATGGTCCCCCCGTCGAATCGGGAAAAATTTTCCGTGGTTCTCCTCAGGCACAATCAGCATGAATGATGTCGAGGTATCTCCCTTATCAAAGATGTCTCCTCATTTTTACGTAGTGCCTATAAGTAGAATATGGCCGGCTTGAGTCCTACTAAACATCCAGAAATATGGAGAGAATTCCACTCTTCAGCCTTGATCGTCTTCCTAGGCTTATGCCTAGGTCTCAAAAGGTGCTTTTACCCATGACCTGTGCAGCAGCTGCTATCAACTCTATAACGATGGGTTACGATACAATGATGATGTCCAGTCTTATCGCCGTCCCACAATTCACAAACTACTTCAACCTCAATCCTACCACAAATGGATTGATGAACGCCAGTGTTTGGATGGGATCGATCATTTCTTGTGTTTTGATGCAATATATGGCCGATCACTTGGGACGCAGAAGAACTATCTTGTTAGCTTCTCTTTTCAGTTTCGTTGGTGTTGCATTGCAAACCGCCTCAACGGACAACATGGGAATGTTTATTTTCGCAAGAGTTGTTCTTGGTTTTTGTACCCAGTTGACTGGAGCTGCATCTCCTCTTATGGTAGCAGAAGTGGCTCCAAAGAAGATCAGAGGTTTCATGGTAGGCATGTACTTTACCTGCTTCAACGCAGGGGCTATTATTGCATCTGGAATAACTTATAGAACCGAGGATATTCACGGGACTTGGGCCTGGCGCCTTCCTTCCCTTTTGCAAGCTATACCAAGTGCATTGTCCATCCTTCTTCTCATATTCGTTCCTGAATCTCCAAGATGGATGATCGCCAAGGGGAGGTTTGAGTACGCCACAGAGGTTCTCGAAATAAGCAACAACCTCACGAAGAACCAGGCTGACGTCATGGTGCAAGAGATACAGGCGACGATCGAGGAAGAAAGGCAAGACACTAAGGGTGCATGGCCAACTTTACTTCGTCCGTCCAGACCGGACCAGAAACGATTGATTATGATCGTTTCGCTTGCTCTTATTTCGGAGTTGGGTGGTTCCTCAGTTGGAAGCTACTACCTTACCGTGATTCTCCGGCAGGCCGGAATCACTGGAACAAAGAAACTCTTGGAGATCAACTTGATCAGTTCGTGTTGGAACTTTGTATGTGCTGTATGTGGTGCTTACAGCTTTGATTATTTGGGAAGGCGGAAGCAAGCCATTGGATCACTCACAGGCATGATCATCACCTTTGCTTTGCTTGGAGGATTTGTCAAGATGTACGGTCAGAGCACCAACACAGGAGGCCAGTATGCAACGATTTTCTTGATGTTTCTTTTCAACGGCTTTTATAACTTTTGTGTGACGCCGCTCAACTGTCTTTATCCTTCCGAGCTTTTTCCAATGAAAACAAGAGCAGTTGGAACCACTATTTTCAAGTTCTGCAACTGTGCTGCGGGGCTTTTGGGAACCTTCATCTTACCAATTGCGATGGACAATGTCGGATGGAAGTTTTACGTCATTAACGCAGGCTATGATGTGGTCTTTTTGATTATAGTCATCTTATTCTGGGTTGAGACGAAGGGCTTGAGTTTGGAGGAGATTGGTAGGAACTTGGGTGAGGCACCCCCCTTGGAAATGTCCGATGCATCAGATACCGTGAGTGAAGTGCACGAGATTCATACTTTTAAGAAGCAGTGAATATCCTTGATAAATAAAGTTAAGTACGTCATTGTAGCTGGTTGAAAGCTGGTTGGAAGACATTCATGAGGACCTCCGACCAACCCGTATCGAAAAAGAGCTTCTGCATCTCATCATCAAGGAAGTTCCCGTCACTGGTACTCTCAGAATCACTCTGCTGTCTCTCGCCGGGTTTCGCCTGAAACAGGGGTGAATTTCTGGCCCTGAGGTACTGGGGCTTGTTTCTACCCGGAACAGAGTCTATAACTGGAGAAACATTGACTTGCAAGTCGTCGAGCAAATACTTCAAAGACTCTTTTTCGAACGTGTTTCCCTCTCGTTTTTCCACAATCACGAAACGCACAAGCTTGCAGAGTCTCGGCAATACAGCGATTCCAAGCTTAGCAGGTAAATGTGTAGCTTCAAGCTCCTCAAAGACGACAAAAGCAGACTCCACCTGATCCAACCGGTGCCCCATTTCGTTAGGCGAATCTATACCCGGGAACATGATGATGTCAAGAAGAATGGTGAGAGCAGCATATATTAGATGCTGTACCACGATCCAGTGTCGCCTATAGTATGAGGGTATTGGGGCTGTTGCCCTTGAGATGTTACCCAAGGCGGCTTCAATGCACTTTGAGCGATACTTCGCTAGCCATGTCTGCTTGCCAACTATAGCCAAAACTCTTCTTCCTAGGTCCAACATTTCCTCGGTTAGGGATGAGAAAAGCAAAAACCTCGCATAGTCATATGTGAGAAGACTCTCGCTGGTTGGTTCTGGCCAATCTGAAAAGAATGTGATTGTACTTGCTCTTAAATCGCACATCTTGGTCCAAGCATCAAGCGTGGCCAGCGCTGAGAAGTGATTTTCGTATAAGCACTTTTTAATGAGAGCCATTTTGATCATGATATGCTGGTAGAAAATGTTACAGTACTCGCGTGTTGCTGTAAAATCTCGAGGGACCTGATCTTCTTGTGAAAGCTCCTCGTCGGTAAGGAGATGGGGAAAGTCTTGTTGAGTTACCTCCACGTAAAAGCGTGGTTTTTCTATCTGATCCAACCAGTCGTTGAGACAGAGAGTGTACCACAAGCGCTTTTTAACTTCTGACGAGAATGAAACAGAATTTCTTCGGGGCTTGTCGAGCCCGAGTTTCCGAGCTATTCGTATGCATTGAATGAGCAATGATTGCGAGAGCTCCACACTACCGTAGGCGTGAAAGCATGTACTCAAGAGACAGAACACTTGAACCGCTTGTACGTCAGCGTGACTCATAAATTGCGCTCGACAGAGGCAGTCGTAGGCTGCAGTAAAGAGCTTCGGCCCCAATGTCTTCAATTCGTGTTCACTGAAGTTGAGCTCACTCTTCAACTGCTCAGAGCCAAAGTAGATTCCGTTGCATAAGGTGCCGTAGTATAGGGCCATCCAGAAGTAGTAATCTCTCGGCAGTTCAGTCTGCAACTTGCTCAGTCTGGAATAAACCAAACACGCTGGATCGTCTGCCACATGCTCGTTCCAGAAAGTCTCGTGCTCATCGATGAACATGTCAGGAACCACAGCATTGTGGATGAAGTTGATGTAGCTGCTCGCAAACGAACACAAGCAGTGGGACGTAGCATGGTCGATTCTCGCCATGATGGACGTGAAGTCGATGTGGAACTGAGGCCAATTCACCTCTTTTTGGCTTTCTGACTTGAACAACCTATCCACCTTGTTGAAGCCAAACGTGAGCTTCTCCACGCACATGCGGATGTTTTCGATCTCGAACTCGTTGAAAAGCCTCTTTTCTGAGATGTTTTTCCGTTCTTCATCTTCTTTGTTGGCGACATTGCCTCGAAGTAGCACCACCTCTCTTCTGCATTCTTTAGCCGTGCCTCGTTCTAGGCAATTTTTGCAAGGGATCTTCTTGTCACACCGGACTTTCCTCAGACGGCATTGGATACAAGCCAAGGGTTTTCTTTTTGTTCGTCGTATGAAATCCGTTGATGCGAAGGAAGCCATGAGATGGAAAATACGGTGTGCCGATAATTCAAGGGTCTTACGCACCAAAAGCCCCGCGTTTGGGAGAAGTGTTAAATGAGTGGATGGATGGCGAGGAATTTGATGGAAATGACAGTCAGTAAGGAGGTTTAAAATGACGCTGTTAGCTCGATATATGTTAGATTAGGTTTTGAAACACGTCACCGTTTGTCAGACTTTAAACGTGCACTTTCGGCTTATGTGAGATTATGCACAGTCTAGCGCCCTTACAGGCCTACAGGAAAGGCTTTGAAATATTCATTATTTTATCGGTTTTATTCAAGATGGGTTGTGAAATCAAGAGCTCCAGTGGAGTGGTAATAATATGGGTACTGTAAGTATCCGTTTTAGATCAATAAGGAGAACTGGGATCTACAATGAAAGCCACTTGTCTCGAATGGCCCTGCGAACTTCCTAGTCACACTACGGCAGTTTTAGAGGATTCATTGTCAAAACTCTAATAGAATATGTATTAGTCCGCACGCCCTCATTGGTCTAAATGGGTCCAGCATAAAACTAAACCCAAATGCTTACATGGACGATCAAGGATATGTACATCCCCAACCAACCCCCAGCGAATGAAAGGAGTTGGAGCCAGAAGAACGGCCCAAATTTGTACGCAAAGTCGTTGTTCTTCAAGACGTTATAGTCGGAATTGAAACATTCTGTGTCAAAAAAAATTGTGAAAAAGGTGAAAGTGGAACAAACATTCAGAATCAGCCACAAGATACCCCAAAGCGCTCCAAATTGTACTTGTGCAAAGACAAGCCAACTAAGTGCAATGGCAGAAATGGTGGATAGCAAGTAAAGGTACTTCTTATGGGCAGCGGCTTCCAGGGATGGGGTGAAGTAAAGTTTGGAAAAGCCTAAAGCCGTTTTTCGTTCTGCTTCAGATTCACCTTGCCCATCTGTGTCGAAATAAACACCATTTCTCACCCTTCTTTGGGCTCTTTTCAAGGAGTTTTGAATGGCATTCTCCCAGCCTTCAGAACTCTTCACTTCGGTTGAGCTCCGAATTTGTGAGATAACATCACGGACAAGGAGCGGAACAAGCCTAAAGCCATCGCTTTCAAAAGAGACCTTTTTGTTTGACTTCTGGTCACTCTTAACCATCCCCCATGGATAAAAGGAGTAGGTAACTTCACCGACCGGCAATTCTGCAGGAAGGTATTTGGTCACTCCCTCTGTAGAGCCCTTGTCGTACTTCTCGATTTTGAAAATGAGCTGGTTGATTACTTCGAGCCACGATAAGTCTGGATCTTGTGGGTATATCTTCACAATGGGCAATGGGAGTTTGAAAAGGATAATGGCCACGGAAAGACCATTGAGCGCCAAAACAGTGTTCTCAATAAACATGCTCAAAGGGATTGATATCTGATGATTCTTGGGAGATAAAGTGGCTAAAGCATCTCATATTTATACTTCAATTCCAGGATAAGCGAGGGCCACTTTGACACGGTGCCGCACAATTGTATGAAGGAGGTGTCATGCACGTCCACTGGAAGGCTTCAAATACACCTACAAATTATATGCCGCAGCTCCTGAAATTTTGACAGAAGCATGACTTGTTGTTTTTGTGACGCAAAGTCTAATATCCGAAATTCGCTCATGTCAATCAGGACTCAGATTAGTACGAGGTGCATTGACACAGCCCCTATTATGGAGTACTATTTTGCGTGAATGGCCTTTTAAAGGCATTTATATTATGCTGAACTTTTGTATTTACATCGAAACTTGTTACCGGGATTTCCTAATTGACGAACGTTGGTGTCACTCACAGAGCTAAAAGCGTCCCATATCCACGATTTCAGAAAAATTCAAGTAGGTTGTAGGGAGTTAAAGTACATTATCACGTTGTACTCCTTGCGACTGGCTATCTGAGGACATATTCCTGTAGTTGATTGGTCACACAAATAAAAAGGGTTGAGCAATTTGATTGTACGTTAGTCAAAATATATCCAACCGGTCTACTGGATCAGCTTCACTTAGGAAGGGTCGATAGGACCAACCGAGCGCAACGTACGAGTCTCCAGGACCTCACTTATCATAAACTTATTACTGCATTAATTACAAATAAAACCTCAAAGCCAAATTACGAAAGCAAGTAGAGAATCTTGCCCTTCCACGTTGTGGGAATCTCCTGCTTCTCCTTCGTTGGATCAGTAGGATCCTTACCATCCTGGTCCTCAATGGCATTGTGAGTGTCACCCAAGTAGTAGTCGGTTTGCATGAAACTCAAGAAAAGGTTGATGAGTTCAAGCACAATTGGTGCAACAAAGAAGTAAGGACAGATGGTAGCCAATGCCTTGACGGCACCTTGTCTGACAGGATCATCCCACTCAAGTGCCTGCAAGGACGAAAGATCGGTGTAGTATTCATAGACCTCATCATCGGTGACACTCAGGGGCATGAACTCCCTCAAGTAGTTGTACATCTTATTGGTCCAGATTTGACCCGAGATGGTGTAGCCAATGGCACTTCCCACGGTAGACCAGAGAAGCAACAAAGCCATCACCAAAGACATGTCCTGATGAGGAACAGAGGCCTGACTCGAAATGACAGTTCCGATGGTGTTATAAGCAGAACCGATACCCATGATGATCTGACTCATGACAAACTGGCCTGTGTTGGCCATGGTTCCTTGCTTTGTAAGAGGAATGCAGTAGGACACCATTCTGAGGAAAATGCCCAAGGAGTTCAACCACTTGTATCTTCTGGTGATTCTGTAGGTGACACCAGCAACAACACCGAAGAAACACAAGGAAACTGTCAAGGTGTTGTTGAAGTACGTCCAGTTCTGGTATGACCAGTTTTTGCCAACCAAGACAATACTGGACAAGTACTGCGCTCTGACACCGTCAGCCAACAAGTATATAAAGTTGATGAGAACGGCAGTGATGAAGGTTTTGTTGTACAAGATTCTTCTCGGCATCAAAGGGTATGGTGCCCAGAAGATCTCGTAGGCAGTGAAGGCAATCAATAAAACAGGCCCAACAACGAACATGGCAATCAAACTAGGGTTCTTCCATCCGTTTTCAGCGTATGGCTGCAAGGAGAAAGGCAACAACAACAAAGCCCAACCGAAACCCATTATCACCAAGCCAAAGGCGTCGATCTGGAGAGCCGAATCCCACACAATTTGCATGAATGATTTCTTCAGTTTTTGTACCTGAGGCACAAGCTTCTGGGCCTTTCTTTCAAAATGGTACAACACATAGATGACGGGGAGAACAATGACAGGCATGATGATGGCAAACATACCGTAGCCCCATCTCCAGTTTCTCTTCAAGATGGCGTCCACAATCAAGCCTGAAAACCACACGGTGATGATGTATGGGGAGGTCATGAGAGCATTGACAAGACCTCTCCATTTAAGGTCGGTAAGGTCAGCAACGATAATGTCTCTAACGAAAGAAACACCATTCGAGCCAACTGCCGTACAAACGGAACCCACAACGTAAGCACCGATAGTAGACGAAGCTGCTGCAATAATCACACCCACAGTGTAAAATGCAAGAGAGAGTGCAAAACAAAGAGGTCTAGAAGTGATATCGGCAAACTTAGCCTGGAAAGGCTGGACCACAGAACCAATGATAGCACTAGCCACGTTCACACTAGAAATCATCGAGTGTCTGTTGAAACTGGAGGTAGCTGGAACGGCATAGCTTGCAGTGGTAGAAGCATCCAAGGAGTATACCCAGGCAATAATGAGAAGACAAGTACAGAAAATCACCATGATGGACTTGCCGTTTTTGGCGGTCAACATCATGGTTCTGACATTTTCGATTCTCCTGACACCTCTGGACTTTTCATATTCCATCGAGGTGGACGAGGTGACAATCCGTATATCGTTGGAGCTGGCATCAGACACCTCGGCGTCATTTTCGGGGTGCAAGTCCACCTTTTCCGTCTGCTCCTCGATATCACCATTCACAGTGGCATCCTTTATGTCCTCCGAAGAGCTTCTCTCGATCTTTTCAGACATTGAAAACAGTGAAAAACCAGCTTACATTGCGGAATGTGGGATTTTTTTATGCTCTAGTGGGGGTCCCGACAGCGGACCGCCTTATGTAAGGCTGATGTGCCTGTCATGCAAGATTGACGTGCAGTTATAGAGCTCGAACAATACTAACGAGGTGTGCCAAGCAAATTGCGGTCGTTTTAAGATCTGACAGCTGAAACTCCACCAATCGGATCTTTAGTGTTGGACTTCCGGCCACTTTTTCCCATTATTCGATCGTTATTGTGTTTCGCAGATTTCGAATTTCGCAGATCTTCTCGATAAAATTTCAGCCTGGAGAGGTGGATTTAAAGAAGGGAGCACTGCTTATAGACGTCTTTTGTGTGATAAACACCTTTCACTATATTCTGTTGATCATCTCTTCCTTGAACAACTGTACTACAACCCCCAAATTTTAATGACTTTTTCAAGGAGGACATCGACGGCGTGCGGCTCAGTGCCACTTCGGTTTTATTCGTCAACGCGTGTCCGTATATGGCGTTGGCAGCTGCAAGCATACTGCACTTCGAACGTTGAATTATCTGATGTGATTTGATAACTCCCATAACTTGCATATGCCTGTACCTCCAGAAGAACAAGCCCCGCCAGGCTCCTACCGAAAAAAGCCCCGAGGTTTAGATCTAGACACTACATCATGAGATGAGGATCGCCCCTTATCTTTTCGATCAGTGGAGTGATTTTTTTTGCAGTTGTGATTGGGCGAGTTGGGATGTTTTTCTGAGGACACCGGTTCTCGATGCGTGGCGGCTATTGAGGCTACATCCCCAACGGTATCTTCTAGCGGGTTATGGTGTTGTCACCGTGTACCGGAGCAACCCCAAGTTTTCCTTGGAGTGGCACATCTTGGCGGTAAAGAAGGAAAAGTGAATTGAGCCAAGGAAAGTGGTTTTTTGCTGGGCATGGAATGTTCGTATTTCATTGACATATGAAAAGGTGGCGCAAAATGTGGATCTGGATTCACTGGTATGATATGTTTGTGTGGCGCTGAACATTTCATCCGTTGAAGCACAGATCTCGCTTAAGCATGCACGAGAAGGGAATGTCGTTTAAGCATTAGACATGAAGACTATCTAAGAGATGAACGAATGTCAATTCCAACAGAACAAGCCTTTTGAGCTTCACTGGGAAATCCGCTTCCATTCACGAACGTACACAGTTGAGTTACTTCTCAAAAGCTAGCACAGGTTTTAGACTCTGCCCTGCAGATTTTTCGACATCGAAGCAAGCATCGTGAATATTACCCGATTCAGCGGCGCCTGTTCGTTATCAGTTGTGACAGACTTGCACAATCAGCATTACTACAATACACCTCGCTTTCCAGTATTAGCATATATTAAACAATTAGAAACATCCCAGGCAGAATTAGGCCTTGGAGAAGACATTGAGTCTGCTCAACTGTTTCTTCATAAACTTCAAGATGATGTCGTCGTCCTCCTTGAAGATAACCTGGGATCTCTTGACCTCACCAGCCCTCTCAGCACCTTCTCCCAGTGTAAGCAAGGCCTCGTCATCCAAGTTCTGGGCATCAGCCAACCGGTTGTCTCTCAAGCAGAACACCCACACCAACAAAGGAACACAGAGACAGAGACCAGTGATACAAAGTCTCTTCTGGAGCTCCGCATACGCCATACTGACAGCTCTACGGGCGTCGGTTCCCCATTCGTGTTTCTTGACAAACTGGTAAGGCGACTGGTAGGCCAAGGTAGCCAAGGAGGTGTCGACGTTCAACTCCTCCATCTTGCGACGAATCATGCCGTGCATCTGCTGGGTCCAAATGGCACCCGAGATGGATCTTCCAATACCACCACCAATGTGGTAGCAGGCTGCAAAAATGGCAATGATGGTGGCCATGTACTCGTGGTTGGTACAAGACTGGACCGACACCGTTGTGACTCTGGAGAAGAAGGTGTTGGAGAAACCAAGAAGACACATACCCACAGCCACACCGTCACGGAAGTACTTGGCACGGAAACCGTCGTTGGATCCTCTGAAGTGGACAAACAAGCCCATGGCGATGAACAAAACGCTGCTTCCAAAGAGAACAAATGGCTTGGTTCTTCTCACACGAGACAAGACATAGCCAACCACTGGAACGGCGATACCCTCCACAAATCCGTTCAATTGACCGATTCTGGTGGCCACGTTCTCGGCAGCGTTCATTCCAACAAGCAAAACAGGGTAGGAGTAACTGTTGGGCATGGCCATGACCACAGAGTTGAAAATGGCAACCAAAAAGCCAGCCCACACACCACGGTCCGTCATGACCTTGAATGGAAGCATGGGTCTCTTGGTCACCTTTGTTTCCCAGAAGACAAAAAGAGGAATGCTGCAGAATCCAAGCACGATGGGCACAATGATAGAGGCGTCCTGCCATTTGGATCTAGCGCCACCTGCCAAAGTCAAGGGCACCAAAATAAGACCGAGAATGGTAGCAAGCAAAAGACACCCGATAAAGTCGACTTTCCAGAAAATCTCGTACAAGTTGGTGACAAGACGGACCAGGCCGTACTTGAGGTATCCCTTCACTTTGGCACCAAAAGACTTGTTGGCATCGATGGCATCCTGGGACTGTCTAGCAGATGGATGGGCCGCCATAAAAGCATCTTTCTCCTCCTTGGAGATCTTGTGCCAGGCATCGAGTTTACGGGCCTTCAAGATCAAGTACAAGAAAATCAACATGTAAGGAAGACACACGAGAGGGGTGATGAACGCCCACATTCCGATACCGAACCCCCAGTTTCTGTTGCCCAAAACCAACGCAACAACCTCACCACTGGACCATGTGGTGATGATGCTTTGCATGAAAATAATGGACATGGCCAAAAGTCTCCATTTCAAGGTGGACGCATCCGCCAAGTTGATCTGCCACAAGATTCTCATACCCGAGTTACCAAACGAGAAGAACACGGTACCGGCGGCGTATCTCTGGATGTCGTGGGCCTGGGACTGGATGATTCTGCCGACAATTCTGAAAAGAATGGCGACAATGAACAACTCAAAACGACCAAAGTTGTCGGACAATCTGGCGTAAAAGGGCAACGACGAGGCAGCGACCACACTTCTGATGATACCAATGGTCGACATGAGCGAGTGCTGCTTGTAGCTGTCGGTGGCATAACTGTCAAAGACATTGACAATGGCGTTTTCCATCAAACTGATGTAGGAGCAGATGAAGATGGCAAAGAAGAACGGTCCTCTGATCCACCACGAGGTGATCTGGGCCATGATGAGCTCAGACTTGCGGATACCAAAAGACTTGGTTTTGTAAGTGGAGGTGTCAGTAGCCGTAGACGCAGCTGACTGGGTAGCCTTCAAGTCATCGGTGAAGCCTGGTTGGAGCTTGAGCTCCTCTGTCTGGGTGTCTGCAGACTTCTCGTTGGAGCTTCTGTCTTCGTCTCTGGAGAACCTAGTCTTTTGTTCCATGGCTGGAGAATAAACCACGGAGAATGTGCCATTTATATACTCCAAAATGTGAGGCGACACATTGGCATCTCTCGGCTGCAGTGGTTAGTGCATCGCTGCACGATCTTTGTCACCTTTGGTTATTTTTCACCTGGCAGGGAAAGCTTAAATGGGGGTTTTATGTTGCCAGGTTTTGGGAATATCGTCTTCAGAACTGCCTTGTATTTTGGACTATCTTTCTGTTTGTCTAGACAGTTCAACCTTCTTGATTGCACCCTTTCCACGCTGTAGATCCGATCAGATAACTGAAAACCAGGTTCTAGAGAGTCGATGCCAAGACCATCACTTCATTGCCCATAATGCATTGCAGATTTAACCGGGCGATCCCTTTTCCTTTACTGGCTGTCAAAGCATTGTCGTGGTTCTTTTCCGCCTGTTACACTTTTCACTCCGTCCACTCCGCTTTTCTCCGTTCCGCCTCTCCACGGAGAATTCACTGAAACACGAGAATTGAAAGCCCCCTATATCCCCTGAAACCCACCAAAAGAAATCAGAAAAAATCGGATTCGCCTCGATTTTCTACGTTCTTTCCAACCGTATCAATGCACGTTTGACATCAACTAAATTCGTCATTGCAGATAAAGCCCCGGTCCACAGACGGACCTTTCTCCAGCCGTGCCTTTGTGCGGCGCTGTGTGCAGTACGCGCAGATATTTTGCAAACGCCCATGAAGCAGGGATTGATGGGCTTGTGAGGATATACCTAAAATTGACGAAAAGCGTTTTTCTTATTCGGTGAATTAATATAAAACCGGATGCCGCTCTCGGATTTGACGTGTGGCCAATGCACAACATATCACGCCAGTGAGCCGCATCTCGTGTATACGAGATACCACAAAACAGCGAAGTAGACTGGGGAATCTTCCCTTTGATAGATAGGTATTGGTACATCAGGGATTGAGAGGCAATGGCTGGAATATGAGAAAAATGTGATTTTTGATAGTTTTTAAGCCTGGAAATTCCTGGGTCTCATCGCCTAGAAAAGTCTATATGATCAGCTTCATGCACAAGGCAAGTAAAATCGGAGCTGGTGTCTATCCCGCTTTTTTATTTTGCAACATAATGGCTACAAACCGTAACACAAAACAGATTGGATAATCGAAAAAGAAACAAAACGATTGGAGAGTCATGATTGGTCATAGAAGAATGAGGTGCTTGTGAAGACAATCCCGGAGAAGCCCGAGTGGTAGATAATTTGTATATTTGCGCAATACCAATGCATGATATGCCAAAATTAGCTTGTGCTGTGGTAATATACTCTTTGTTCTACTGGTATGAAGGCCAGTCTCAGGCATCGAGGTATTGAAGTCTGGACGGTCGTATAAAGACATTTGTCCGGGTCTTCGATTATGCAGTGATGCTTTGGCTGGAGTTTATTTAAAAGCTTATTAAGAAATCTCTTTATTTTAGGCTTCGTCTTGGGTGTGATTTTAGGTGTTGCTTACTTTCCAAAGAAGTATAAGCACCGATTCGGGTGAGATAATCAGATAAGAGCTAAATTCCAAAATTAATTTAAAATTGCTGTTATATTCACATACTTTTATTTCAAACTTCAAAGGCTCGTCACTTTTTTTCATGACATCGTCTCTCTCTCATTTTCATTTTTTGTGCCATACTCACTTATCTCACCAAAATGCAACGCTACCTTCGCGAGAAACAAAAATAATCAAAAGTTGAAAACCAAACACAATATTCTTTAACATTTTTTTTTTCTTTTAAAAAAAACACCATCACGTCCGATATCACACCATAAATGGAACCCAAATTGAGCAGAATTCTGGCAACTATCATTATCGGCTAGCGTGCCCCTTTGCGCGTACCCCAAAATGCAACGCGATAACGATAACGATAACACCTCCAATGGACCAACTCCATGAAGTATAGCCACTTCAAACAACGCGAATACCAAAGACAGAACAATTTCAGTATCAGCAATGCTCTTAAGAATATCCTTGCAGAGGATGGGGAGCCAATTCCCGACGATGAATTTGAATATACCCTCGTGCCCTATAGGCTATCACGACCGATCACGAAACTGCCCTCTCTAGATGCCTACTCATATTGCGAGAGCCAGTGCACAATTGAAGACCGATGGTGGGAGGCTATAGATTTCACGGATTTCAGTTTGAGTGAAGAGGAGGCGGTCATTGACGAGAATGATCCAGTGCTCAGTCTGGAGGGGACTGTGATGTATATTGGTACGGAAATGAGCACATGTTTCTTCGATGAACAATCTCAATTTGCCTCGAAACAATTACGACGGATTTTGCGCTCAAGGAGGATATTTAATCTTGGGGAAATACCAGAGAGCGATGATCATTTCACAATGGACGTCATCTGCGACGACTTGACCGGTGAAGCAGCACTCACTCTGTTGATACGTCGATGTGCATGGGGCTCTGCTGAAATGTACAAAGAGAATATCCAGACAATCTCAGATAGGATGAATGTGTTGCTTGAGAGACTGTATCGCAGTAAAATGCTAAGAAAGGACGAAAGCACTTACGATGAAGGTTTATCTTTGGCTTTGAATCTCGAGGAGATAGATGAGCTCATTGATCGCGAAAACGAGTTGCTCGACAATGTAGAGCTTATGATCGCAAGTATCTTCATTGGGAACTTACGTATCATTCACAAGAAAGCCCAGAACTATTGGAACTGTTGGAAAGTCAAATACCTACAGTAAATTACGGGAAAAAGAGATTTGGTTGGGTGGGGAGGATGAGCACCCAAGACATTAGCGAGACAATTTATGACTTGATGAGTGGTGAAATGACGGATCCCGAATCAAAGGCAAAGTTTGCTTTCACCAAGAGCGAATTGACCTTGGAGAACTTTCTTTGGGCAAAGGTTTTGTATAAGCCAACATCCAGAGCAGAACTGCACTTCAAAAATAACTTCCTCCACCCACAAGACAAAATCGTACTGTGGCGTAATCATGAAAAGATTCAAGATACTTGGGAGCAAGCTGACGTACTTGTACGCCTCGGCCTGGACATGGTTCCACCGAAGAGAGCCACAGTTGACAGAATCAGGCGAAACCTCAAGTATGCTCTTCTGAAGAGTCCAAGCAAGAGAAAATTGGGCGCTGTTGTTTCTTCCATAGAAAGAACCAAACCCTATCGAGTTGTTTACGATACCTATGACATGAGTTGTTGCATCAGGTTCTGCTACATGTACTGCTCATATTGTCACTTGACAGGGCACTTATACGGTGAATGCCCTGAAATTGAGCACGACGATTAGACAAATTATACAATGCATTCAAGAAGAAAAGACCAACCCTTTTTCGCCAGTAGCACACAGTAATTGAGAGTTATTGCCATAAGCTTCAAGTAACTGCAATTCATGATACCCGCCACATTTAATTCTAGAATTAGTTTCCTCATGCTATATTCAAATCTATAGAAAGCACCTTCATCCGTAAGCCTCGAGCGTATAATAAATGACCGACAGTGGATTCTGACGGTCCGAAGAATTGAAGGTATTACCTATTGCGCAAATCACTTGCTCTCTTTGAGGGCTTCCTTGGAAGCGTCATTGGAGACATCGTCCGAGACAGTCTTGGTTGCTGTGTTGGATGGTGACGTAACAGAGGTTTCATCAAAACGGTAAGCACCGGTCTTTTCATCAGAAGAGCCAACAGACAGTTCAGGGTCCTCACCAAGCGAGCCATCGCCCAATCTAGAGAGATCGAAGTTGTTGGCTCTCAAGTAGTCAATGAAGTTCTTGTCCTCCTCGTTAATGGCTTCTTGGCCCACGGAAGGACAGAAGAACAAGGTGAGGATGGCAGAGAAGAGACACAAGGAGGAGGAGACGTAGAACGCAGTCTTGATACCCTCGTCAGAGTCCTCACCACCGTGGTTTTTCATAATAACAGGGAAAACATAAGTGCCGACGAAACCACCGACTTTACCCCATGCTGCAGCGATACCGTAGTACTGGCCTCTGATGGCGGTGGCAGAAGTCTTGGAGGCCAAGCAGCCGACGTTGTTACCAGGACCAATCTCACCAAAAGAGGTGAAAATACCGAACACCACCACAAAGCCAGCAATCTTTGTCTTCAAGGAATCAAAAGAACCGGTCATGGAGTAGCCGATGATGGCCTGAACAAAAAGACCAAAGGCCATGGTGAGTCTGGGGCCAAAGTAGTCTGTGAAGAAAGCACCGACAAAAGTGCCAGGAAGATAAAAGACGTTGAAAAGCACGTTCCAGCCGAAGGTAGAGTACAAGTTGCTGCCAGGGATAAGCATGTCCAAGATGTACGACGAGTAGAGACCAAAGGAAAAGACGGAGAAGTTGTAGATGAACCAGACGATAGACACAATGGCCAATCTGAACCAGTAGAACTTGATGACGAGCAACCAAGGGAACTTCTTGACGCCCTTCAAGTTGGTTTTCTGGTAGGACTCGGAGGGCTTCATTTTCCTTCTCATGAAGAAGAGCACCGTGGGGAAAAGAGCACCGATACCCAAGGTCAATCTCCACACAATGTGCAAATCTCTGTCGGAGGTGGAGGTGATCCACAACAAGACCATGGGCACGAAAGCGGCAGCCACGTAACCCAGGCAGATGCACGAGTTGGTGAACCAGATGAAATAACGGTTTCTGTGGCCCACAGGCAACTGGTTGGCGAATTCAGAGGCAATCACCGAGGCGGTGGGGTACTCGGCACCGATACCGATACCCAAGAAGAAACGGAACACGGTCAAGGCGGCAAACATGCCCTCTGGCGTGACACCCCAGGAGGCGGCAGCGCAGCAAAGAGTGAAAAACACAAGAATGATGTTGGCAGCCATCATGCCGCCCTTTCTGGCGATATGGTCGGAAATGTAACCAAACGACAACTGGCCCACCACGATACCCACGAACGCAATGGAGGTGACGTTGGAGATGGCGGTGGACTCTGTGTACTTGTCGCCGTAGATTCGCTTCAAGCAGATATTCACTGTAGCCACCGAGTTGGCGACATAACCGTCAGAGAAAAGACCGGCTCCAGCGGTGAAGGCAGGCCACAAGGAGTTGAAGGCCACCTTCGTGGGGGGCTCCTCCATTCCATCCTCGATGGCAGCGGTGTTTCTCTCTTTTTGCTCTTTGGTCAAGGCCAATTCGCCCGGCACCTTGCCGTACCAGCCGCAAAACACGTCTTTGAAAGAATGGGGCAAGTCTCTGAATGACATCTGGATGTGGTTGATCGAAAAAAACAAAAACAACGGGGAACTACAGGTTTATATACGGAGGGGTCTTGGCAGATCCCAATTTCAAAGAAAGCCGTAGACCCTTCGAGAGGCTGCAGTAGCTATCGCTGACGTGCGGACTGGTTTGAGAAAAGCTTGGCGAAGGGCTCAATACGGTACCACCACGCGGGGTCATTCTGATAAGAATGGGGCTTTTTGCTTATCAACGTGGGGAGGCGATGGGCCCAATTTGGGCAATTTGAGAGATCCGGCGATTTTCAACGCTTTGCCGGTTTTTGGAAAAAAAAGAGTAGTTGGTGTTGATGATTTTGAGCGCAGCCGCGTGTGGCCCATGTGGGTGGGAGTGTCCAATAATAAATGAGATTTCTCGAGGCAGGAGACCCGCAGAAACACGAGGAATCCAGCTTTGGATTCAGGATCTGGCGAGCTGCTCTGACAATGGCAGTGATGGAAACAAGAACGTAAAAGTTAAAAGTCAACTTTTTATAGACCAGTCAAGTGACCGTTGGAAGGTGACGTTGAAAGATGACGTTGAAGGACGTCCCCACAAATGACGCAGGCTCTGGTTTGCAACCACCTACCACCCACTGAGACACCCACTGAACCAAGCAAGCACACAGTTACTTAAGAGGTGGGCTTCCCCGGCTTCCCCGCCTTTCCATCCGCCCATCCACTATAAATACAGCGAATCCGCTGCCTTTTTTTCCCAATCGTCTCTGCTTTTCCTCTACCACCTCCACCTCTCTGCCTCCTCGGCTGCGGAATGATGCCCTGACTGCCTCGCTACGACGCAGGGAAGAACGGCTGCACCGCCAAGCCCACGTTGAAAAAAAAGGCTCCCGCGATATAGGAGATATCTGTGTTTCAACGTATTGGGGTGTGTGATCCGAAAATGGTCTGTAGCAGGGGCTAAAGGCGATCGAGCTGGGTAATTAATCGCTTTTGCTTGGCTTGGTGGTGCTGGGGCGTGGGTGCTGGAAATTAGCACTGGAAAAAGAATTGGGAATGTTTGGTAGCGGTGCAGGGCCAAGACCGGAGGATGGGCAGATTTTTCGTCAGTTTGGGTTTTGTAGGTGGTGGACTGGTGGGTTGGTGATAAGATGATGACGGTTGGAGGTGGAAAAGAAGTGAGGGTGGTGATGGTGGTGAGGGTGGTGAGGAGTCGAAATTTTTGCTACCTCGCCAGAACCTTAATTCGATTTTAAGGTTTCCAAGCCGTGCCGACTGTTTTTCAGCTCGACTCGAGGGCGGCTTGGCTGGGTGCCGTTTTGTGGAGATTTGGGCGGTTGGCTTGTCGAAAAGCGTTTACCGTTTTTCATGAATTTTCGTGATGTCGAAATAATGGACATAGAGTAGTAGGCTATCGGCCTACCGGTTCAATACCACCACAGTGACTGACCCATACCCTGGTGCTTCATTGCCAACTGATTCACAGTTTGTACCTCCTAAGTCGCCGTGCCTCCTAAGTCGTGCCTTCTAAGTCGTCTTATGTCCAGTAAAACTCCTCTTCCAACTCAACCATTCAATAATTCCCCTTTTGATGTTCTCCTTTCGACTTCACCATCCCGCCAGACCATCGCCTTATAATATTCTGGCCTCCTCCCTGTAACGTCAATGGCACCACGGCGGTCTGGAGCCTCAGCCGATCTACGGTCTAGAGGAAAAGGTCTCCGAAGCAGGACGATTCTCGGAATATAGGAGAGGCGGACTCCGAAATAAGCTTTGGTGAGGTCACACGAGAGGACGGTCCAGAAATAGCACACACACAAAAACACACCCGAAACCGAAAAGCATGCCTTTAATTGCTCAAACTGGCTTTTCGTACGTCTCTGGAATCTAAAGCCTCCTTCTGGAAACACTTCCTCTCTTCCGGCATTATCCGACCATCATCTCACACCTGATATATCCGTTATCGTACTATAGCCCCATTCCATCAATGCACCACCCCGGGCAAAGTAGCCCCACGAATCAGATAATGCAGGGGCCAGGAAGAAGCATTTTGAGACATCCACGAGCGGAACTGCCTCGCCTTACATCTCGTGATGTTGACCTACCAGCTCGATTTGAACACCACCCTGCTGTGATATTCAAAGCCCACTTACTAAAAATTCCCCCTCCCCAGGGTCCCATATTTAGCAACACCCCAGGATCGCCCCTGAGATCTTCCGCCAGATCGTGTGACGGTGCCGAACCTTATTCGATTTTGCACCCATTCGCAGTGGTGTGAGTCCCTGCCATATTGGGAAGGTCCCACCCGAAACAGGCAGAAAACACCTCTTGATCGTTTGAAAAGCCTGTATCGAACATCGGCCAACGGCTCCATGGCTCGACGGGCTCGGGCGAAATTCGCCGGTTCTGTCTCAGAGTCAGCTCACGAAACACCATATAAAGCCCGGCCAGGATCCCACTTTTTTTTTTTCTTCACCAATCCAAAAACATCAAAACATGCAGATTTTCCCACTTATCACCTTGGCCGGCATCGCTGCTGCTGCTCGTCCTGACAAGTCCAAGACCTTCATCTTCTCCTACCCTCACCACACCTACACCAAGACTCTCTACGGAGAGAAGGCAGAGCACCTCACCACGACTCACATGACCATCGCCAGGCCCCACCACACCCACACCAAGACCTTCTTCACTTGGATCGGAAACGGTGCTGCTCCTACTGACGTTGAGGAGATTCCAGACGATGGAGAACAGCAGCCTGAGGAGCCTGAGGAGCCAGCCGCCAAGCCTACTGTCCAGCCTTCTTCCAAGGTTGCCACCTCGGCCAAGGCTACTTCCTCGGAGATGCCATCCATCGCTTCCAAGGGTCCCGAGACCTCTGCCAACGAAACTGCTCCTCACGTTTCGTCCATCTTTGAGGGTGGAGCTGCTGCTGCTGGCGTTGGCGCTGGAAGCTTGGCCGTTGCTTTGTTGCTTCTTTGATTTTTTTAGCTAGCTCGATCGGATAGCTTTTCTACTAATTGATTTTGCTTTTTATCGTTGGCCGCTGTAGAGTAGTAAGCTGTAGGGGGATGTGGTTAGGGGTGGTATTGGGTTTTGGGGAATCTGGTTTATTACGATAGGTGGATGTTCTTTGGATTTCGGCAGGGTCGATTTCATTAAGCTGGAAGGTGCTGTGCAGAAATGGCAAATTCAGTTGGTTAGTGAACCTTTGACGTAAGAGAACGGGGAACTTACACACGATGTGGTGAGTTTAAGCGCACTTTCAGCGTCTTTCTGTTTGGCTAAATTTGCTATTTTGACAACCATAAGGCGCTAAACAGAACTTAGGTCGTATGACTTCCCTGATGTAACTCGGCATACGGAGATTGAACGTATAATGAGTCAATCGCTTCACCGAGGACAGCCGAGACTACCCTAAATACTTTTGTGCAGCTAAATTGCTGTAGACAGCATGTGATTGGTTTGCACGGTGTAGTCGGTTTCGTTATTCACCCCAATAACTTCATCATCATCATCCCACCCGGAGTAATAACCATTGGACAGATCAACATCGGTCCAATCAGACTCCGCTATATCGGACGTGATATCTGAACCGAGCGCCTCCAACACTTCTTTGGCATTCTCGTACCCAAATCCAAACGTATAGAACTTATCAGACAGAATGTCTATTGGTGGTAATTCAGCTGATAAGCCCATGCAATCAATCATACAATCCGCATACTGATCATCTTCGATATCCCACATTCCATCCAGATCAGCCTTAACCGTTACTATATATTCCGGAAGACCATTTGACTCTCTTGAAAAAAACACCGGCCTGCCGGAGTCACAATCTGAATGGCAGTTAACGATAGAGCTATTGTGAGCTATGTTTTCATCGTAGGTAAATAGGTTATGACTTACTGCTAGTAGACCTGCTGCATCTATGCATTGTAAAGTTGCTGCACAGACTACCGAGAATAATGTGAACCTAGACATATGTTAGCCCAGAAGCATTTGTGTGTTAATCCGGGGAAGGTTTCGATAACCATTTCGATCCGCATATAAAACCCATACACCATATCTATCGACCTATGTGGGGATTTTCTTCGAATGTTACTACCATTCGTTTTAAAATAATTTTAGTCATTGCACAAAAGGTGTGATTTTCTGTGTATAAAATGCCAGCTTGTTGATAATGGCGATGATTCTGCCACATCCTTTGAGCCTTGACATATCGACTTGACTGAGGAATCTTGCAACAGTGTTATTTTGCCATTTTGACAGCCATTAGGCGCTAAACAGAATTAGGGTGGTTACTTCTTCGTTGTAACCGGGCATAAAAAGGTCTGGTGTATTATGTCAAAGGAGCCAATCGCTCATCGAAGACAACCATCGATATATCCTAGGTAATATTGTGGGCCCAAAGTAGGGTAGACAGTGTGGGAGTTGGTTTGCACTGTGGTGGCATTGTCGTTATTTATAACTTCATCATCATCCCATCCGGGGTAATAGCCATTGGACAGATCAACATCGGTCCAATCAGACTCCGCTATATCGGACGTGATATCTGAACCGAGCGCCTCCAACACTTCTTTAGCATTCTCGTACCGGGATCCAAACGTATACAACTTATCAGACTGTACGTATAACAGTGCAATTTTGTCCTTTCCTCTACCTGGTAAATCCATACAACCAGCCATACACGCCTCATATTGATAAACTTCACCGTCTGGGACTCCGGTTTCGGGAGTTTTAACTGTCATTTTATATTGTGGGTAAACATATGAGGGCCGTTTCTCCATAAACACTGGCCTCCCGTTGTCACAATTCAAGTGGCAGTCAATGAGAGAGCGATTTTGAGCGATTACGTCGTCGTAGGTGAATAAATTATGACAAGCTGCAATAAGGCCTGCTGCATTGATGCCTTGCAAAATTGTTGCAAAGATTATTGAAAGTGATGTTAATCTAACCATGCGTGTGGGAATCCGGGGGAGGCTTAGCGATCTCGGTCCGCATATAAAGGGAGTCGGTTGTATGCACTGCGATTGGAACAAACGAATTATTTAAACGAATGAGGAGCGTTTATGATGGTATAGTCATAATGTCGCTAAATAAGTCGAAAGATTGCAATTGCTGCCTAGTGTGTTTTGGAAGTAGCAGTTGTGTCTTTTTTGATAATCCATAGAGTCTATGACTACTTAACCGGGATTCCTCTAAATTCTCGCGTTCAACAATTGACACCCCAGAATTCTCCATTCGACTTTGGTATCTTCCTCTTACAATTGCCTGACCCCCAAAAAGTTCTTGCTTTTTCCTATGGAGTTGTGATATTTACGAGGCCAGATTGTGATGCCATGGACACTGCCAATACTGTTTTAGGAATGGACTCATGGATTTTGCAACCAAAAATTATAGCTTCTAGATCCTGTCCCAGTCATACAAATTCATCAGCTAAGCTTAAACTACCACTACCCCCTACCACCCCCTCTCACTCTAACTCAACTACAATCGCTCAACCATAAATGTATTCATAATCTTGTTCATAAGCTACGCCCCGCTTAGGCAATCTTGGTCACCAACTTACCCAAAGGCTTCTCGTCGGTAAACAATCTGTTCCAGATAAGAGGCACCTCGGCCAAGGACTTGCCAGTGATGTCAACCAAAGAAACACCCTCGGTGGACTTGATTCGGCCGTCCTTCAAAGCAGCAGAAATCTCCTGGACAGCCTGTGGGATCTTGCTCTGGAAATCAAACACAATGAAGCCCTCGACGGTGATTCTGTTGGAGATGATCTGGAACCAGTTGTTGACTCTGGCCTTGGAGGTGTCGTTGTAACCGGAAATGGCACCACAAGCAACAACACGACCCCAGCCCTTCACGTGGGCCAAGGCAAAGTCCAAGATCTCGCCACCGACATTGTCGAAGTAAATGTCGACGTAGTTGTCGCCGATCTCCTTGTCCAACTTCTCCTTCCAGTCGCTGTCCTTGTAGTTGGCGCAGTAGTCGGCACCAAGAGACTCGACCCACTTGCACTTTTCGTCGCTACCGGCGATACCGTAGACCTTGGCAGCCTTGAAAACGTGTTTGGCAAGCTGAACAGCCATTGAGCCTGTGGCGCCGGAGGCAGCGGAAATAAGCACAGACTGGCCTTCCTTGATCTTACCCACCTCAGTCAAGCCAAAGTAAGCAGTCAAGCCGGTCAAGCCCAAGCTGCTGAGGTACAATGGCAAAGGAAGACCCAATGACGTGTCCACTTTGTTGGCAATGACGGCCTCGTGAACAACAATCTGTCTAGCCCAGCCAAAGAGACCAACCACAACGTCTCCCTTAGAGTACTTGGAAGACTTTGACTCGAGCACTTCTCCGAGACCCAAGGACTCCACGATGGCGCCCTTCTGCACAGGAGCATGGTAGGCCCTCTTTGGGTCCTGGTCGCCACGGATCCAGGTTCTCTGTGTGGGATCGTTACTGAGGTACTTGATGTCTACCAAGACATGGCCGTCCTTGAGGTCGTTTTCGGGCGAGTGGGTCTCCAATTTGAAGGTGGAGCTTGGCTCGTCCCAATTGAAGTTGACGACGGCGGATGGCGGGTTCTGAAGGATGATTTTCTCGGACATTGCTGGGAAGAAAAGATGGCGATCCTGGCTGCTAAATAGTACCCCACGAAACCACCGTGCGAACTTTCCGCGAACTTTCCGGAACGCTGCTTACTAACACGGAAGACGGAAGAAAAGAGCAGAAGAATGCGGCGGAAGAGAGGAGGGACGGCTGTGGACCAGGTGGATTAGTGGTGAAGTTTAGGGGAATATGGTGGGGTGTTGCGGTGCGATTAGGGCAGAGAGCAAGCGAGATCGGATGTAATGGAACTTATCTCCTATTGGCCAAAAAAGGGATTTTTCAAGGCAGGGGCTGTTTGTTCAGGGAAAATTGAAGAAAACAGGGTTCTGCAATTTGCAGCCATTTGTGTTTGTTGCAAACGAACAGGGCTTCAACTCCGAGACCGTTGAGGCTGAGGCTGGAAAAAGGAAAGAGGTGAGAAGAAGGCTATTTGGGTGAAGTTGATAACTTCGATTCTTTCTTAGTTTTCTTCTCGGTTCTTGCTTCGAATGGCTTAGGATTTCCAAAAACACGGTGTTTTCAATTAACGGCCTTCATTCACCGCAATAGCCGCCGTGCAGCCCATCGAAGAAACCGTTGATGTGAGGATGCGGTTTTCGGAGTTACAAGACGCCGACGCTGACAAATACGGAGATGACGTTTTACGCGGTTTTGATTGAGTTGGTCATTTTGAAATTTCGAAGTTTTTGTTTTATGTTTGGCTGAATTGCTGATCCAACTTCCCCATATAGACAGTGCTCAGCACCAGCGGAGGATCTGTCCGCTGGGGTAAGATAATCAGGTGATTTGTAGAGAATTGCCTAACTTGAAGGAGATAGGGGAAGATGGGTTTGGGGAAGAAGAAGCGAAGGTATGAGAATTGCTTGCTGGTCTAGGAAGTACCTTCGATGACGGGTAGGTGGCGTATTGCTTTCACGAGGCGGTTTCGAAAGTCCAGCTGCAGTTGCATTTACGAAGCTGGAGGATTTGGAATTGATGTTTTGTGGATGTTATATGGTGATCAGTGTTTTGCAGCAATCGACGTTTTTGCCTTGACATTCTGACGAGGTTGAGACCTATGAGAACTAATGGTTGAAGATATGCTAGATCCAGCGATCAGGCTATCGATAGCTGGGATGGCCTTCAAGAGATGGAATTCTTGTAGAGGAGGCTTTTTAGATGAGAAAGTAGGAAAAGAGTGATTTATTGCTATTCGAGACCACTTATCAGTGATCCAAGTGTTGAATGCAAAAGCTGAATGCGAACCACACCTTGAGAACCAAGTGAGATCTCACTTAGCGGCCTTTTTGGCAGCCTTGTCGTCCCAATCCTTATTATCGTCGTTGATGGGGTACACATTCAAGTCAAGAGGGTCGACAAGTTGTCCTTGATTGGTTCTCATTGACCGTCTCTTGAAATTTGTGGAACGTTGACGAACTCCAAGGCGCTAACAGAGATTTTAATACGAGGAGTAGTCCAGGTGAATCATAGAGAACCATCCTTGCAGTACATTCAGCATGCGTTGGATAATCAACAAGGTAACGATCCACGACTTGGACGCAAAGCCTTGAATCATATCGTTATCTCTCATACTTCTAGGCGCACATAGTTAGGGGTTACAACATCTCAGTACTCAACTACTACCATTCTAAGAGAAATTTCAAGACAATTTGTCCGATTACATCCTTTAGTTCACCTCTGGTAGAAACCTCAAGAAGCTCACCTTCGACCACTATAACAAAGCTCCATCGGTATCACTCGCCAGCTACTGTCACCAGAACATACTACCTGCTCCAAAATCTGAGGCTCGGCTAAGAGTGCACATTTTTCAGGAACCACCAGAGCCTCTTTGTGTAATGTACCTCGAGGACCTAACATCCTACCATATCTCTATCCACCAACTCTAGAAATTCAAGCCGCAACGGGAAACATGCGGCTAAACCAGCTTAATTGCGTCACGAACGTCAGCCAAGAACATGCCGATAACAGCATCTGAACTACGGAACCCCATAAAGCAAAGTCCCCCAGAATCACCCAAAACCCAATTACGAGCCAACAATACCTCAGCCGCTCAAAAACCCCTAACCAAAAAACGGCACTTCAGCCGCCCCCACAGCAAGCCAAATCTGATTGTTGATCTCCTCCTGGTCCAATCCCTAGTCCACCCCACCTCGGTCCATGCATGGCCTCCTATCTCACCACACTGACGTGATCGACGAGCCAAGACTGCCACAACCGCGGCCAAAAAAAAAGACATACGATACGAGATTTCAATTTGAAATTATTAGACGACTTGGTCCTTCAAGGGACCCATGGGCTCACCACCACTGAGGATGACGTCATCGGGGGAGTCCGAAAGATCACCAATCGCGGTCCTCAAACGACCTCCTCCCCAGGCGGGCGGTTCACGTGAGCTGTTTTGCACAAAAATGGCCTTGTCAGCCATGTCCAGCGCAATCCTCCATACCAGCGAGGCTTCAAGAGGAGACCGTGACTGCCCAGGGAGGCCATTAGATTTTTGGAATCCTTTCAAAATCGCTTTTCCAACTTTTCAAAGTCCTATCTTTCCATTTTTCATCTTTCATCTTTTTTCTTAATCCAGCTCTTCCTCCAGCTCCTCCATCCTCATCGCTTTCCTACTTCTTCTGTTCCATTCGCGCTACGGTGATTCCTCCAGATAACCGCACGGCAACAAAGCCCCACGGAAGCGTGCTCGAGGCCAGGCTGTGCAAACCGATTTAGCCACTCAGCAGCGTAAATAAACAGAAAAAAAGCGAATCGGCCAGGGGTCACCCAGGCTATTTTTACTGGGCAGATTATCTTTTTTTTTTTTGCAACCGGTGCTGCGTACAGGCCAGGCTTATCTGCTGAATTAGGCTTTTTGTCACACTTGGTCGCTGATTGTGCCTCATTTTGGGCACAGTCCATCATGCTTGACGTGACACTGCCCTGGTGGAATCACAAAAATAGGCCATAGAGATTTGTGCAATTCACCAAAAATAGCCAAACTCGAAAACCATCAATTTCGAAAACCACCAAAACCACCAAAACCACCAAAATCCAATTCCCCAAAACTCTCCCTCCAGGTCTGCTTGGTGCCGGACGGCTGCGATTTTTCACCTCTGCACCTTCCTTCCACCTTCCCTTCCGAGACAATGACTTTGATTCCGCCACAGAGGCTAAAACCAGATCGTCAAATCGCCGCTTCTCAGCACCTCACAAAACCCCTTTCACGCCGTCTTTCACAGGCTTTTGAATTCCGCTTTTTCAGGCCCTCCGCGATCCACCCAGTGCGCCTAACGATGTGTCAAGCCTGTGCGATGCCAGGCACAAGAAAATGACTTCGACGGTCCAGAAACACAAAGACTACGCTTTTTTCTCTGACTCTGTTGCACCTGCCTTGCACGCCTCCCTTCTCTCCATATTGTTGCTTATGTACAGCGCTAGTGCTGAGACACGCCGACGGATGCAAATCACTATCGCTCTTCTCCAGCCCTGACATCACCATGCACACTGCTAACTTTTTAAGGCCTCTGGACCATAAATTTTAAGTTCTTCTTTGGACAAAAGAATTTGGACAATCTTGACTTTTAAGGTTCCTTGTTCCTGCAAAAGTCAAAAATTCCTTTTCCCTTGGCAGGAGCCACTTCATCGTAACTGCCGTGCTTTCTGGCGTTCCTGCTTTCTGGTGCGCTACTCAGCCTTGCTCGCATAAGCCCCAGCAATATATAACCGCCTGCCGTCGCTCCTAAACTCCCTATTTATTCCTCGACATTTGGCGTTTTTTTCGTTTTTTTCGATCAAAATCCGTGTCCGTGCTCCTTGTGGCTTCCTATCTAAGTCAGATTTTGCTTTTTGCTCCGCTACTCGACTAGCTTCACACGAGCTCAAGTCATCCCATCGATTCCAATCGAACCCATCCAAAAACACACTTTTCCAGGGACAATCCTCGAGGAGGCTCCACCGTTGATCCCTGTGTGACATACTTAGTGACGCTGCCGAGGCGATTTGCTTTTAGATCGAATTCCATCGTGAACGCCATCGTCTGCTGCTACCCATAGTGTGATCCAGAAACGCCATCCTAGGCCACCCAAACCACTCCTTTCCCGCTAGTCTTTTGCTTTATCCATAGTGATCCCCAAAGTGACACAAAACTTCAAAGAAGAGTTCCCCCACACATTCCACTATGGACGAGAAACCCATCATATTCAACCCACACATGGCCCTTCCTAGGCGCTACCGCCGTGTGGCGGCGCTCCTGGCCATCATTTTCATTTGCATAGCCGTGCTGATTCTTCACACGCTCTTTACGCCGATTTCCCAGGCCCATCTCACGAATGAGGCCTTCAGACAGCACCAGCGAAGCTCGTTTCAGCCCAGAAACCCTGCCCTGGCGCTCTACGACTACATCAAAAAGCGCCTGGCGGCGTCCCACGATCCAGATTTCGAACATGTGCTCGGAAACGCCGACGGAATCTACTTCCATTGGGACGACTGGGTCGACATGCTGGCTGGAGACTCTGTTTTGCAGCGTCTCAGGGATCGCCAGCCTCTGGGCACTTGCAACAGGGACGTGGACCGCTTGGCGTCCATTAACCCCTATTTCATGGAGACCTACCACACCAAGGTGCTCCGCAGCATGGCATATCTCTATTGCATCAAGGATGTGCCCAAACGCGTGCTAGCTACAACCGACCAGGGCTACATAGAGGTTGCTGTGGCTGAAAAGAAGCGTGTTGGCGATACCCTCCCGAAGAACGTGGCCAAGCTGCTGCTAGTTCTGGCTATGAAGGAGTCCGAGCAGTTGGACCTTCCTTTGGATGAGCTGACTCTGCACCTCCGAGCTGTCCCATACAAGCAGATGCAAAAGACCGTGGCCGTCAGTGCCAAGGACTTTGTGTTTGAGCCAGAGGTGGAGATTTTTGCCTTGAAAGAGCGTCTCAACGAGAACCGCATTCTGAAGCTGGACTTGGAGTACTTGGAATTCTTGGAGTACGCCAACACCGCCGCAGACACCCAGCAGTGCTTCTTCAAATACCCCTGGATCTTCAGTGACCTTGCTGCCCGAAACTCCCACCACATCTACTACCCATTTTTCAAACGCTACATTGCCAACCGTGAGCGCCAGAGCATCTTGCAACATATCATCCGAGCCTGGTTCGAATTCGCCGAGACCGAAAAAGTGGCGCTGTGGGTCAACTACGGCTCTCTTCTCGGCTGGGCCTACAATGGCGTGAACATGCCTTGGGACACTGACATTGACGTCCAGCTCCCGATTGTGCAGCTCGACCGTTTGGCCAGAAAGTACAACAACACACTCATTCTCGAAAACCCCAAACTGGGTAACGCTGCATATTTATTCGAGGTTTCCCCCACCTACGTGAAGCAGGGCAACAGCAAAAACTTCATCGACGCCCGTTTCATCGACATCAACCTGGGCTTATACATAGACATCAGCGCCTTGTCTCACACCAACGACGTGCCTCCGCTGGCGGTGTACGAGTTGGACGACGACTTGGCCAAGCTCAAGACCATGGCTGTCCATTGCAAGCACTGGAACTGGCACCGCATTGACGAGCTTCTTCCGCTCAGACACACCTACTTTGAAGGCCTGCCGATCTACATTCCCAAGAACGTTCTGTCGCTTTTGGGCAAGAAGTACGGCAAGAGCTCGTACACCACCAAGCTCGTTTTCAGAGACCACGAGTTCAGAAAGGATCTCGGCATGTGGGTTCCCAGCAAGGAGTGCAAGCCTTCTGAAAAGGACTTTGACCCTTCGGAGGCTCGTGAGTCCTGGTACAAGGCGTGTGGCAAGCTGTGGCTTGTTGACGAGTACAACATTGTCACGCCATCGGTGCAGCGTCACCAAGAGCTCAACATCAACGTTGACGAGTACGTGAACTACGATCCTCAGTCGATCGAGCCGCTTCCATTACATCGCAAGGACCCGTGGGACTATTACGAGGATATCTTGATGAACCGGGGCGCCAGCAACGAGTGGTATGTTGAGGTTTAAATAGCTAATGCATCCAGAAACACAGTAACCGAAGTAATTGAAGGTGATCTTGTATTTTCGAGGCTGTACTTAAGGGCATCTCGATGACGTCATTGTCGATTTTTCGGGCCTACCAAGTCGATTCTCCACCATGAATTGCTTTTCAAAATTCGTAGGAGATTTTAAATACAACTATGGTACCCATGCTCCACTGACTCGCTCGACCTCATAATCATGTAAACCTTGCATTAGCCGTAAGACAAACGATACCTTAGAGCCACCTTAATCCTACTATTTGTCGATTTTTCAAACCTACGAAGTCGATTCTCCCGAATTGTAACCAAGAGTAACTTTTCAAATTTCGTGGACTTCGGATACAACTATAAATTCCATGCCTCATTGACTACTCGTACCAAGATCATATAAATATTGTATGAATCGCAAGACCACTACTTGAGTCATTGCACTCCTACTTCTACACTTCTGCCGAAATCAATCTTTATTCGTACTTATGCCTATGCGGTAGCGAAAGCCTGGGTGCTGGTGGCCGTCTTCACAATGTTACCACCCTGACCCTGGTTGCCCTGGTCACCCTGGCCTGGTTCCTGGCCCTGGTTTCCTTGATCCTGGTTTCCTTGGTCACCCTGGCCTGGTTCCTGGCCCTGGTTTCCTTGGTCCTGGTTTCCCTGGTCCTGGTCGCCTTGGTCGCCCTGGCCGCCGTTTCCAGAAAATCCACCGTCATCTGGCAATCCAGAAGATCCCGAGTCTGGGGTGTCTGGAGCCTCAGAAGGAGCCGAACCATTACCACCAAAGTCAGATGGAGAGGAGCCGGAGCCATCGGAGCCATCGTCACCGAGGCCAGATGGAGAAGAACCTGGCTGTTCTGGAGCCTGGGATGGAGAGTTGCCTGGTTGTTGAGGAGCCTCAGAAGGAGCACCTGGCTGTTGAGCCTGAGATGGAGCATTTCCTGGAGCCTGGGTTCCTTTAGCTGGAGCGTTCGTCACTGTGGATGGAGTCTTAGTGTCCATGGGGTTTGGCCACTGGGAGTTTGTGACGGTTGGAAGAGTCTTTCCAGTGTGAGTGCCTGTGATAGGACCGTTTCCGGTAGGGTTGGTTCCGTTGCTTGGAATGCTTGGAGGAGGAGCTGGAGCCAGGGTCAAGGTGCCCTGAGGAGCAGAACCGCCCATGGCGTTGGACTTGGCGCCGACTCTGGAGGTAGCCAAGGTGGTAGGACCGTTTGGAAGGGTCAAGGCGTTGGTGAGCGACAAGGAGACGGAGAGCAAGGTGAAGAAGGAAAGCATGTTGAAGGATGGAAGATGTGTTGAAGGATGGGAAGATGTGGGTTGATTATGAGAGAAACGGAGGGAGGTGGGTGGGTTTATATAGTGCTCTGGAGGGCTTGGTCGTCACATACCAAGATGGGAAAAGCCCCAATAGCGGTCTGCCACGGAGATCCCAGGGTGGGATTTTGGTGGATGGAAAGTTGTTGTTTGCTAGAGGAATCTGTTAATTTATTTGATTATTTATTTGCTGGGGATTTGGGTGGAACTGGGAAATCGAAGGTGTGAGGGAGGTCCCTCATGTGTTGATGATTTCCAGAAACACAGAAGCTTCCCCTGCGTGTGATTTCGACAGTGACGGCATAGTGCAGAGAAAGGTTCGGTAAGCTGCGCTACGGCTTCCATTGCCCGGTCAAACCCGGCTTAGGCCCAGTTGCAAAGGACAAGTCCGGCTGATACAGCCCACCTCGAAACGGCCCGAGCAGTATATGGCTGGATTTTGGGAAAAGTGAAAAATGGAGGTTGTCTAGATTTTTCAGATTTCGTCCACAGCCCCAAAGGAGGAACAGCCCCAGACAAGGAACATACGCGAAGCAAGGCTTTGACGGTCCCTTGGGAGCGTTTTTCCTTGTAGAGCTAATTGCGTCCCAAACGGGCCAATGGCGATCTAACCGAGAAACGGTTGGCGGAGTTGGGTATGCGAATAAGGGATTATGGCGGAGTTTCCAAGAAATCGATGTTGGCGATGTTGGCGATGTTGATAATGTAGAGGTAGGGGTAGTCTAGACTACCAGGTGTGATTGACACAGCGACGATCGCCAGCTATTTTTATCCAGGGCTGGTGATTATGGAGATCTGTGACTAACGGTGAGAGGAAGGAATGGGGTCTAGTTCAGCGTGACGTCAGCGGGGTGGTGGAGGTGGTATTACTGGGAAATGTTGTTTGGTGATGTTGGTGGATTGAGGGTGTATGAGGGTGTATTGTGAGGAGTGTGAATGACGATGAAACGGGTGGTGTATCGATGGAGGTGGAAGTGGAGATGGAGGTGTCAAGGGGGAATTTGGTGACTGCTTTTGTTTCAGACTGGTTGAAGGTCTGGAAAGAGTATGGTGTGAAACGTCGATTTACTTGACCTGATGGTTTGTAAGTAGTGGTTTCAATCAAATTCAGTGCAGAATTCGAATGTACCCTCTTTCAATTTCTTCATTGAGGAAATACGTAGAATCAGCTAGGGCGGTGCTACGACTTTATCAGCTCAACCCTAAATCTGGATGAGAGATGATACGGAAATTTCAATCAGTGATCCGGCCACTCAAGAACGGGAAAATATCGGACCTTCAGACTAGCCTTTTTTTAACTTATAGCTAAGTATCAACCACATACGGACTTCTTGCCGGAAATTGCTTGGTTCTCGAGTTTGGGAAGCAACAGCTGAAGACAAGGATCAAAGTGAAAAACGCAACGAAACGCCACCGCCTAATCCCTAATGTTTGCTTTCTTGCTTTGCTTGATAACGGTAAATGTCAAGCCAATTTGTCATCAACACGATTTGAGACAAAGCCACTGATTGTGTGGACTCTTACCAGTATCCAGTTTTGCAGTCGCTGGACCATAAAAATACATAAAGGGAACCCTTCTCCAATTACCATAAACATCTACACTTCATCTTCAAAGCAAACCTCTTCATTCTAAATCAAAATCACCCCCAGAGTGTCCCCGAGAATAAAGCCAATTCCTAAGTCGATTCGCTTTTGACCCCGAGACACATTTCTGTGACGCGCCGTACATATCTGCTTATCGTGGTGGCAAAAAATCCTGAAGCAACATACGGCTATACGGCTTTCGGCGGTAGCAGATCCACTTACAATCTTATTTTGTGTTTTCTTGAATTGCCACGTTCCAAATACTCTTCATCAATGACTGGTGGGTCGTATTTTGCCATCAATGTTCGGCGTGCGTCGGCCATTCCCGAACTTTTTTCCGTAGTGCTGACTTATTCAGTTTTTTTCCAAGCCGTTTAACTAAATTTCCAATGCAAGGGGCACATATGTCAAGGTCAAGATCATGCATCTTTTTCGATAAGAAAATATTCATTCTTTTGCAGCCGGACTAGTGTGGGACGGAGACGGCGGTGCGGGCCCATGACACGGAGAAACGGCGTTAATGCACGATTCTGCTCGCGAGAAGGGCCATTTTGCCCTTGACAGCTTCGGGCGGCACTATATGCAGGTCGTAACCACCACCAAGAAACCTGATTTGGCCCTGATCTCCTGAAGGGGCCATCGGATGAACAATTTGATGGCATCATTATAATGAGGGGAGCCTATTTAGTAGAGGCCCAGCTTCCTGCACTTTCTTGGCGTAACCACCAGCACTCAGTCCACTCCGTTTGCAGCCGCTTTACGAATGCACGATGAGGCTGCATCGCTTCTGCAGATTCCACGATATAAAAGAACCGATTCCCGACGATTTCTTCACTAACCAAAATGCCAGAAATATCAGAGAATACAGAAACCTCGCCTGTGGCTGAGGAAAATCGCAAGAAGTTTATAGAGTCCGATGCCGGCGACGGAACCACCAGAGAAGAGCAGTACCTTCTGGGTGCAAAATTGATGCTCTGTATCTTCTCCATCTTCTTCTGTCTTTTCCTTTTCGCTTTGGACCAGACCATTGTGGCGACGCTTTTGACAGAGGTGGGAAACAAGTTCAATGCCTTTGACAGAATCGGCTGGCTCACGTCGGGCTTCCTCATATCAATGGCTGCTTTGGTTGCAGTATGGGGTAAGCTTTCACTCATCTTTGGCAGAAAACTGACCATGATCGTGGCAGTGGTGCTTTTTGAAGCTGGTTCCTTGATGTGTGCATTGGCCAATAACATGGATGTGCTTATTGGCGGCCGTGTTTTGGGCGGTGTGGGTGGTGGAGGTATCCAGACCATGACGTTTATCATTATCACCGAGATTTTGCCCATTCAAAAGAGACCTTTGGGTATGGCGCTTTTGGGGTGCACGTTTGCCGTTGCCTCTGTGCTCGGTCCGCTTATTGGAGGTGCTTTTACGTCGCATGTTTCGTGGAGATGGTGTTTCTACATCAATCTTCCTGTGGGAGGAGTAGCCGGAGTGCTTTTCGTGTTCTGCTTCAACCCACCCAAAACCAAGGGCAATTGGAAAGAAAAGATCATGATGATTGACTACGTGGGCGTGGTGCTCATGACAGGGTCTTTTGTTGTTTTGCTTATGGCACTTACCTTGGCTTCTGGAAACGACTTTGAATGGAACCTGGGTGGAGTCATTGCCTGTTTTGTCGTGGGCGGCCTTACGTTTATTGCCTTCTGTGTGTGGAATTACAAGTTCACAAAACACCCGCTTCTTCCCTGGGACGTTGTCAAAGTTCCACAGGTCAGTGCCGCAGCTTTCTCCATGTTTGGCACTTTTGCCTACTTTATGGCCGCCGTGCTTTACGTTTCTATTTATTTCCAGGTGATCCACAGCGCCAGTGCGTGGCAATCGGGTGTTCGTCTTTTGCCCATGATTATTGCAACCGTTATCACGTCCATTTCGCTGGGTATCTTGATCAAGAAAACCCGACTCATCAAGCCTTTTGCGCTTTTGGGTGCCGCTATGGGTATGATTGGCTGTGGTCTTCTCACCCTTCTAGAAGTGGATTCCCCCAATTCCCACAAAATCGGCTATCTCATCCCTCTAGGCATCGGTACCGGTTTCCAGATGCAATCGGGAATTTTGGGCGCACAGGTTGCAGCACCAAAAGCGCCTGGATCGACCATTATGGCCACGACGTTGGTGAATGTCTGCAGAACGTTCGGAGGTGCTTTAGCGGGAGCTTTGGCGGATGCCGTTTACAGTGCTGCCTTGACGAACCACATGAAGGAGACCTTGCCCAAACAAGGCGCCGAACTTGCCAAAGAGCTCGATGGGGTGAATCTCGATTCGCTTATTTCGTCCACAAAGCTTCTAGACCAGCTCACTCCTGCCGCTAGAGCGTATGTGAAGGGAGAAGTGATGAATGCTATTCGGGACACTTTCTACATGGCGCTCGGATTTTCTGCCATTGCAATGATTTTCACCTGTTTCCAGACAAACCACCGTTTGCCTGACGTGGAGTTGGAGCAGAAAAAAGAGGAGAAGCCGGCCGCCAATGATGCAGAGGAGATGAGCGAAGAGAGTTTGAAGGAGCAGTCAGACAGTGGCTCGAACAGTCAGGAAAAACCGTAAATTTTTCCAGGTGAGGCTCGGATAATTTTATAGCGGAACATGGTCCCATTGGTCGAGACGACGGAACATTGAAGAGGCGGCGTGCTGCTGGCGTGTCTCCAAGTATGTCGGCACTTGTAAATAGAGAAAATTGACCAATACAAAAAGAGATGCCTGTAGTTGCTGGAGAAACTTTTCCCAAAATGGACCCGCCTCGGCGAAATGGCGCCACACGCAGGCTAAGGCGTAAGACACGCATGAGGGTTAATCCGCCCCGAAAAAAGCCCTCGAGCAATTGTCCCATTTACGAGGCGTTCCAGGCTGTACCAGAAATGGAACCTTCATTTGTTAACTATGGCTATCGAATTGCAACCACGAGGCTTCGCTGAGGGGAGCTGGTTTATCCGCCAAAACGCCTCGATTGTTTGGTAGGTGTATGTACTGCACACAGCGCGGTGAGCCTCGCGTAATGAGAGCCGTGCAACAGCTGCATGTCGTGACACCCTCGGGAGCTGCCTTGACCACTTATAGTGAAGGATCGTAAAGAATCACAAAGCCCCACATCTCCGTGGGGTAGAATGCGTCACGGAGGCTCTGACGCCTTTGTAGGGAGGCTGGGTTGTCAGATCGCCGCGCGCAATGCAGGACCCGCGTCGTGAAAGCCCATTTTCGATGCTTTTGTCGCGACACCCTGTCACAGTTTTCCCGGCACCCTTCCTCAACAACAACAACTATTATAATTTAAATAAAGCAAGACAAACGTTTAAGCCGTGTAAATATGCATGGGTTGCTTTCGGGCTACGCGCTCGGGTGCGTCTGTGGGGTACATCTGCGGGATATACTATTTCGCCGCGGGGTGGGCAGGCCGTATATTCTCCGTAAAAAGGACCTACATGTCGGCTTCCCCATGTTTGTCTGCACGACACGCAGCACGCCAGCAGGCGCGACATTTTGGGTGCTAAAAATGCTCCAGCACTCGGGCTTACTTCCAACTATAAAAGCCCCCCAGAATGCTCTACTCTTTTTCTTTCTCTTATCCATCTCTAAACTCTTCATCATGGGCCTCGAAGACAACAGGCTCGTGCAGCGCTTCATCAATGTTGGCGAAAAGAAAGCAGGCTCCACCTCCATGGGTATCATTGTTGGTATCTTTGCTGCCTTTGGTGGTGTTTTGTACGGTTATGACACTGGTACCATCAACGGTATCATGGCCATGGACTATGTGAAGAAACAGTTCCCAGGCAAGGACAACGAGTTCACGGCTTCGGAAACATCGCTAATTGTCTCCATCTTGTCTGTGGGTACCTTTTTCGGTTCCCTTGCCGCTCCATTCTTTTCTGACACCTTGGGTAGAAAATGGTGTTTGATTTTGTCCTCCTTGGTTGTTTTCAACATTGGTGTCGTTTTACAGACCGCCGCCACGGACATTCCTTTGCTTTGTGCCGGTAGAGCCATTGCCGGTGCTGGTGTGGGTCTTATTTCCTCCACCATCCCGTTATACCAGTCTGAAGCTGCTCCCAAGTGGATTAGAGGTGCCATTGTGTCGTGCTACCAGTGGGCCATCACCATTGGTATCTTTTTGGCTGCTGTTTTCAACCAGGCCACCCACGCCAGAAACGACTCTGGATCCTACAGAATCCCAATTGCCCTCCAATTCCTCTGGTCGTTGATCTTGGGTATCGGTATGTTTTTCTTGCCTGAGACCCCCCGTTTCTATGTTTCCAAAGAGAGAGAGGACAAGGCCTTGGAGGCGCTTTCCAAGCTCAGAAAGCTTCCTTCCGACCACCCTGATCTTGTTGAGGAGTACAACGACATTAAGGCGGCCTACGAGTTTGAGAAAGAATACGGCAAGTCTTCTTGGGGCCAGGTCTTGTCCAGCAAGAACCACCAGCGTAAGCGTTTGGCCACGGGTGTCTTGTGTCAGGCTTTCCAGCAATTGACCGGTGTGAACTTCATCTTCTACTTTGGTACCAACTTCTTCAACGCTGCTGGTGTGGACGGTTTCGTCACCACCTTGGCCACCAACATTGTCAATGTCGGTGCCACTGTCCCCGGTATCCTTTTGATGGAGGTTGCAGGCAGAAGAAACATTCTTCTTGGAGGTGCTGCCGGTATGTCGATTTCCCAGCTTATCGTGGCCATTGTCGGTGTTGCAGCTTCGTCGGACTCCTCCAAGAAGGTCCTTGTTGCCTTCTCGTGTATTTTTATCGCCTTCTTTGCTGCCACCTGGGGTCCATGTGCCTGGGTCGTGATTGGAGAGCTTTTCCCACTTAGAACCAGAGCCAAGTCGGTTGCACTTTGTACCGCTTCCAACTGGTTGTGGAACTGGGGTATTGCCTACGCCACGCCGTACATGGTGGACAAGGACAAGGGTAACTTGGGCACGAACGTGTTTTTCATTTGGGGCGGGTGCAATTTCTTGTGTTTCTTCTTTGCGTGGTACCTGATCTACGAAACCAAGGGTCTCTCCTTGGAGCAGATCGACGAGTTGTACGAGAAGGTTCCCCACGCCTGGCGCTCCCAGGGCTTCATTCCTTCCGAACACGCCTTCAGAGACGACGCCCTTACGGATCTCCGTTCCGACACCAAGGCCGAGGCCATCTCCATCGAGGAAAGAAGCGTCTAGACCGGAGTCTAGGTATCTACTTAACGAGTAATGATAGTCAAGATCAGTGGTGGTGTAGTTTGTACTTTTTGGTGTAGTTTTGATGTGAAGGTTGCTGGATTTAGGGTTGTTTAGGTCTTGTGACTGAGTTGAGGCTTTATGATGTGGGATTTAGTGGTGATGGAGTGGAGGAGTGGGGATTAAAAGATGGGTGAAAGAGGGATCGAGAGGACAAAGACACGAAGATCACGAAACTTGATATTTTAGCAAATCAGAAGTAGTCATTGATGATGACAAAAATAATGGAATTGCATGAATTGCATGAATTGTATTGTCGAGTCTCAGTTTGTCTAGTACCATCACCCTCAATGCATGAGCACCTCAAAATAGACTAGACCCTGAAACTCCAGAAGTCCAGCACCATCAAAAAACCTTCACAAACTTTTCACAACCTTCATCAACCCATCAACTTTCCAAATCCAGAAACCAAATAACGATGTACAAAATGTCGCTCCACTACTTCCTCTTTCTGGACCTTCGAGAAGCCAAATTAAGATTTGAGGCGGCTGAAGGCGGCTGGAGGCATGACGGAGCCCTGGATCCCCTGATGCACACCCCAAAAGCAGCCTTCTGTTTGTGTAAATAGAATTTGACTAACGGGCCATTTTAAGGTTCCCACCAGTTTTTGGAAAAAAAGAACAACTGCCCGAATTTCGAGCGACATTTGCTAAACTTAGAATTCCACGCCTTCTGCAGAATATTAAAACCCCGGATCTAGACTGGGGGAAGGGCGGCAAGGGGCTTAGCCTCCTCCTGAATGAGCCTCCACGGAAGCCCCGTCTAAGCCCTCTTGACCCCCGATTTCGAGCCCTTCTTGAAAAAACCACCCCCACTGTCGTCATCCCCCACCTTTTTCCCCCCACCATCCCCCACCATCACCAAAATTCCAAGGGTTGTGGAAAAGTTGGATTTTTTGAAAATTTGGCCCCGGGGGCTCCTGCAAGGGGCTTGTGTTTCACAGCATGCCAGGGCTCATACTTGTTTACACACGCGTCGGTGCTCATAATAATAAGCCCCCGGATTTATGGATCAAGCGATTTTCAGATCGGAGTGGGATTGGAGGGTCGGTTTTGTATTGGCCAGGGTGCTTTTGCTTTGGAATGTGGCAGGGTGAAGGGAGTTGTGGATGGCAATTTGAGGGATCACAGAGGGTGGAGTGTAGTAGCCTGTTTTCAAAACGATTATCATTGTGGACGAATGAGGATGTATCGTGTAAATTGCCTGATTTGCTTCTCGTCAATGAATTCGTTTTCAGTGAATGCTCATCAGGTAAAAATCGTTTGAACAGTGGGTTTGTGGTTTTATTGGGACTGACTTTGGCAGCACAGTCAAGTGGAAGTTATCATGACGAGTCAATCTATAACCTTGCCCTTCAACCCTGGAAGAATCCCACGCAATTGACGAAAAATCAAAACGCACAGTCAATTTGACCTTCGTAGCTGGATCAGAATACCTCCATCTGACCAATCCACCAATTACACCTCCTTCTAATCCACCCTACACCTACCCAATTTCCATATTCTCGTATATTCGTCAAAGCAATTACATAGGAACGCATTAGGCCTGGTTGGCCACCGAGGCGTCCTTCTCAGGATCGGAGTTGGAGGAAGAATGGCGCAAAACACCATCGTCGTGCTCGGTTGCAGCCTTGTCGTCCGTCTCTCCTGGCAAAATAGGAACAGCAGGAACGTAGGAAGCCGATTTCCAGGCGGGGATCTTGTTGGTCCAGATCTGGTCAATCTCCTCCAAACGCTTGCCCTTGGTTTCTGGGAAAAGGAAGAGAACGTGGAAGAACATGGCCACACAGAAGGAGGCGTAGATGATGTAGGTTCTCCAGTTGATGTTGGCAAACGATGGAGGCGTAAACATGGCAATGGCAAAGTTGAAAATCCAGTTGGAAGCCGTGGCCAAAGCAGCTCCTCTTTGTCTGGAAACAGAGTCACCCCACATTTCTGAACAGTAGACCCACACAACCACACCCCAGGACACAGCGAAGGAACAGACAAACAAGTAACAAGAAGCAATGACTCCGTTGGCAGCAGGCTTGTCGTCATCGGGGATTCTGATGGTGACAGACTCGGAACCAGAGTCAGGGTAAGGCACCGAGTAAGTTCCTAAAAGACCAGCAACAGCAAACTGCCAGGCAGCCATCATGGCAGCACCTCCAAGCAACAAAGGTCTTCTGCCGATTTTATCCATGAGGAAAAGAGCAACCACGGTACAGCCAAAGTTCAAAACGTACTGGATGGACGAGGAAACCAAGTTGGCGTTACCAGAGATACCGGCCATCTCGAAAACGTAGACAATGTAGTACATCATGACGTTCATACCCGTCAACTGCTGCCAGATCTGGGCGAAGACAGCCACGAATGTTCTAGGAAGGTACTTCTTGGTGAACAAGTTGGCGAACGTGAAGCCCTTGACGTTCTCCTCCACGATCAACTGGTCCTTGATTTCGGAGATCTCAATCATCACGTCAGGGTCCTCTCTGTTACCCTTGGCGTTGATCTGAGCAACGATTATTTCGGCTTCTTCCCAGTAGCCCTGTTTAGCCAACCATCTGGGCGATTCTGGAATAAAAAACAAGCCACAGAACAAAATCAAGCCAGGCACAATCTGGATGCCCCAGGCAATTCTAAAGGAGGCCACGCCGTCAATGTGGGAGCAGCCAAAGCAAATGTAGAACATCACCAAAATACCCAAGGTGACACTGGTCTGGAACATACCGCCAATGAAGCCTCTGACGTTTCTTGGAGAGAGTTCGGAACCGTAAACAGGCGCCACGGAAGAACCAAAACCAATTCCAGCACCGGAAATAAAACGACCGATAATCAATTGCGCTCTGTTCTGGGAAGAAGACTGGATAGCAGCGCCAATCATCCACAACAAGGAGCACACCATCAAGGAGGCCCTACGGCCAAAAGGCTCGGAAACAAAGGAGGTGGTCATGGCACCAAAGAAGGAACCAAGGGACATGGAGGCGGTGATGAAACCTTGCATGTCTGAGCCAGGATGATCAAAGTAACGGAGGTAGGCGTCCTGGCCCAAGAAGGCGGACATGGAGGAGATATCGAAACCAAACATCAAGCCGGAAATACACGAAATACAGGCGATGAAGTAGATGTTGGTGATTTTGGGGCCTCCGTCGAGAAACTTCCGGAAAGCCAACGCTGGTTTGACCATGCGGTCTTCGTACGCAGAGAAACCCATTTTGTGTTTGTATAGATGGAAAAAGAGAAGGGAAAAGGGCGGAATGGCCCGGTATTTATAGTGGATTCTTCTCCACCTTTGAGGGAAAACGACAATGGTGACCGAGTAACGGCAGCCAAGATGCCGAAGCTGCAGAAGCGAGATATCACGCCAGGCGTTTCTGGCAAGGATGCCCAAAAGGATGCGTTTTGCATGGAGAAAATAAAAATAGGCTTTTGAGATTTGATTGGTCCAATTGAGTTTTGGATTTGCTGCTTTTAGAGGGAGCCGTCCGAGAGTGGATCCGGATAAACCAAGCCGGAACCCCAGAAAAATCGGTGCGGCACCGCTCCACAATGTTATTCCGCTAGGAAAAACTCCATGGCGTGAGCAGCGCAGTTACGGGGGCCAAGCCCGGATAAACCTTGGCACCTAGCGGAAGAATCACCCTTTGAATTGAAAGATTTTATGTGTTTTTGCAATTCAGTATAGGGTGACATGTCGAGGAGGATTTGCGTGGGTTACTGAAACTGGGGTGCTTGCATCCAGTAAGGTGGACCAGCAGCAGGCATACAGAGGTGACCCACAGCAAGGACAAGAAGCGTATAAGAAGAGATTCCCAAAACAGCAGGTCGCAAGGCAGGCAGAAAAAGACAAAAATTCTAAAATGTACGCTGCCGGCATCATGCAACTCGAGCCTTATTCAGCTTACGAGCTCTCAAACACCGTGGATAATGGCCTCGGCCGGATTTCACTATTGTTCTCCGGTCTACCTCCCCTCCACTGCAAAGTGGCACGGCACCGGACGGAATGGTACATGACTCAGGCCGATTTCTCCAGCATGCGGGCCGCCGCACCAGCCGTACCATATACGACACACACGACGTACCCCACATTCCGATCTCCACCATCCAGACCCTGGAAAGTCAACCCTAATACTACGACGGTTCAAACAAATCCGCCACCCTCTGGCGCACAATTCTCCGTGGGTTCCCCTCAAGCCCCACAGAATGACCTCACGGCTGCGTTCCCCTCTGGGGTGCGTCGCGCGGGCTCACAACCATGCTGCTAATTGTTCCGTCCAACGGGCTGGACACGCGCCACCTGCGGCCGAAAACAGCGTATTTTCGAGGCACACGGAATAACTGCCTGAACCGGTGCGTCACTGTGACTTCTCTGGCCGATCCCGGAGAATATTATCTAGATGGTGTTTCACCATCGTGGCACTAAGCGGTTTATAATCTAATTTTACTATCCAATTAAAGTATGGCGAACGGCTAGAGCAGCTGGATCAGCTTCTGCCGCACCCTGGTCTCGGCTCTCCAAACATGGAGCTGCATTGCATCCGAGGACTCGGTGGATTACTAATGGAACAGGCTCCAAACGGAAGGCGCTTGTAGAATTGCAAAAAACGGCGTTTTACCAATCTTCTTGATTGGCCCGATACCGTCAAAACTCTTAGCCCATTCACCAAAAGCACAGAACCTTCTCCAATTGTAGCATTGACACCATTGCCTAGAAGCAGCCAACGACAACAATGGCGTCAGGATCTTGGAGACGTTTTGGCGGAACCACACAATGGGGTCGGGGAGGACACGAACTGGTAACTCAAAGCGAACAATAGGCTTGGAGAAGTTCTAGCGGTAGATCCAATGGAGCTTTGTAGATGGTGTTGTTGGGTCCGTTGACCCGGTGATGAAGCGGTGGTGCCTGGTGGTTCTTTTAATGAAGAGCTGGTTGTTTTGATTTACAGATTTTTGATAAACTACGAGCAACTTCAGCCGCCTTTGGATACGGTTTTGTGTTCTTTGAGGTGTACCACAACGTGGCGGCCACATTGGGTTTGCTGACTTTGGCAACCAAGAAAATTCGTGTGGTCCGCTGGATTTTTCATTTTTCCGAGTCGAGCCCGCCAGACTCGCCGCTGTTGTTACCACAACGGCCATTGTTTGGTTTTCTGGAGAAACACCTCCGGAAGGAGCTGGCAGAGGTTTCTCCGCTGAACCCCGAATGGAGAATTATCCTAATTTGGGTTCTTCCAGGATCTCGGCTGGATATTGGAGAATTCGCCGTGGCAGCCCAGCAGATTTAGTTGTTTGGAGTCGAGGGGAAGGTTTGTGGATTTTGGGTTGTTGAAAGGGTTGATGTGTTTTGGGACGCCTGGTGAAGTTGGGGTACCCTTTAGTTTCCTCACTGAGAGGTGAGTATATTGATTTTGTGGCCTGGTATGCTTGGTCAATTATATTCAACAATCCACACACGTTTTTTGAATCTTTTACTATATCCCGCTTTGGTTAGATATTGCTGGAGATCACTTAAACACCCCTAGCTCGTTCTAGACCTATACTCACCTCACTATATGGATATCCATTCTCCCCACCAATACGATCCATCCATAATGAAATTCACACCAGCCTTTTGATGACATCACTCCATACACATTTCCACAGTACCACTTCATCATGCTCTGCTTTGTAACTGCCTTTTCGCTGCTTTATCCTGCTTTGTCCCTCCCTTGTCAAAGGTGGTACCCATGTGCGTCTTATCTGTACGATCAGAGATTCAGAATGAGACACAAAAGCGACATCCGGAAACAAAACAGAAGGTTTTGGAAAAAGCTTCGAAAACGGCCCCTCGGCATATCCGCCCCTCCGCAAGCCTGTCAAAATCCGTTTTCAGCAATGGGGCACCTGACAAAAAATACACATGCCGATCTTCCGAGGACCTCGAGGAACACCATACAACAAAGGGCCCAAACAAGAAAATTCCAGAAATCCCATTTCAAATTTTCTAAAAAACCTCCGTAATCCTCCTCCTGACCTCCCCGGCAAAAGTAGCCACATGCCGTTATCGTTATCAACATCCTGCGTATACGCTTATACCTTCATCACGAGCATATCATAAACCACACCTTCTTTATGCTTCCTATTGCAATATGCCTATGGCTTGCTTTGCTAGCATTTCCCCTTTCGGCAAAACCCACATCGACCTCGATTCCGCCAGAACCGTCGCCATCTTCCATAGTTGACTACCTTTCATCCGAGGTTCAGTTCTCCTACTTTATTAGACACCTCCAACGAAACGGCTTGGTTCCGGTGATCAATTCGCTTCAGAATGTGACGCTTTTTGCCCCCGTCAATCTGGCGTTCGTGGACGATGAGGTCTTGGGCAACGATACACATCAAAACCTCTTGCGTTACTTTGCAGACCAGAAACTACGAATTGGCTACTTGGACACAAGGGACATGGTGGCTGACTCCTTGTATATATTGAGGGAAACGCCCAGCCGCAACGTTACATTCCCGCTAAAGTTGCTGGCCGACTTGGACCAGAAGCAATACTATGTCAACGATGTGGCCCAAATCGTGGAATTCGATTTCTACGCCAAACACCAGCATTCGTTCGTCCAGGCGATCGACCACCTCCTTCCGCTCCTGCCAAGCATATGCGAGCTCCTATTGGACAAGAGCACGGATTATATTAATGGCCACAAGATGAGTTTTGTCAAACGACTCTTCCAGCTGGTTTTCTTGCATCCGAAGATCCGGGGACCCAGCTGTCCCGAGTTCCTCGGCAACACATCCACAGTGATCCTACCGCTGGACAACATGGTTGAGAAGCTGCTTCTGGAGGCGGAAATACGGTACTATACCGCCTTGTTTGAGGCGCTGGTGGACAAAACCTTTGACACTTCGAAGGACGCCATTAGTGAGCTCTCCAGAGACGTCAGTGACATGATCAGCTTCTGGCTCATTCCGGAACTTGTGGACGGAGTCAACGGGACACGCTCAGATGTGGATCTTCTGAGCAAAAAGAAGAAACCCATCACCCCGGCACCTCCACATTGGGACTACAGCTTCTCGCTTGACACCAAAACAAACCAGTTGATCATTAATAATAGCATTCGGTCCTCCGTCAACTCAACTGGTCTTAGTGCCCGGGACGGCATTGTCCACATTTTCGATGCCGAGAGCAACCCAAAGAGCTCTTTCTTCCTGGCATTGCATTTCCGAGTACCTACTCTTGTCCCTCGCAAGATACTCTACTCATTGCATTACTCCCAGTTTGTGAACGAACTCATGTTCCGCAAGCTAGGGAAACTCATCAACGGCAAGATCACCAACCAAACCATTCTTTTGGATGCCTTGGATCGTGACGATCTTCAGGACGATGATGAAGTGGTGGCCTCGTCGTTCAGTAATAAACAAAATACCCTATACAAATTCATGGAGGGCCAGTTGGAGCCTGCAGCAGGCCCAAAGTCAACCCAGAGATACCAGCGACTTTTGACATCAAAGCTCTGTCTGAATAAGCGCATTGGTCTGTGCTTCAAGGTTAAAGTCACGGGTGGATATCATGATGGAAAAGCGATTACGACCTTCAACAACGACATAAATTCATTTGGGCAACCGCATATTGCCGCAGGAAATACCTCCATCTACATTGGGGACAAAACACTCGAGCCCCCTTCCTCACTTAAACACACATTGGCAGATCTTCTTACTGAAGGCGCTGTAAATGGTCGCTTGGAGCACATTGAGATTGACAAGGAATTTTGCATGTGGACCTTGGAGCATTTGAGCAAGCACGGTCTCAATTCGGTAAAGCAAAACAGGAAGGGTTACTCCATAATCTTGCCTTGTGGCCATACCATATGGGAACCCCTTGCTGGTGTACAAGATCCACATGATGCCTCCATCAAGAACCTTGGACTAGTTCTCAAGTTTCTAGAGGCACATCCCAAGAAAATGAAGGATGTGCTCAAGGGGCTCTTCATTGAGGATCTTATTTATTCGGATTTTGGCCTCGACGACGACATTGAAACATCTAAAATTGCCAAAACCCTTCGGGGTGACGCCATCAACATCAGCGAGAGCTACCGCACGGGAGATTTCAACCACATTATCAAGCTCAATGACACACCTCTCTCAGTGCCCCTCAACTCCGACGTGCTTTTCAACCAGGGCGTGATTCACATCACTAATAAGCTCATGCTTCCACAAGATTTCTACGTTTCCTTCCGGGATTTGCTTGAGACCACGGAGGGTAAAAAAGAGCGCTTTTCGATAACTTCCCTTCTATCTGTGTTTCCAGAATTGAGAGATGCTTTGGGGCTTGGTAAGAAAGAGTTTGATACCGACTACTCCATTCTTGCCCCTCGCCCAGAGTCTCTTGAGTCCATGAATGTCACCAAGGATTTCGCACATCTTCCGGAGTTTCTCCAGCTCCATTTGTTGCATAACGAGGATGCCAGAACTCTCAAGCGCTGTGTATCTCAACCGTTCAAATCAAACCTGACCTTCACTATCCAGACGAACCGCTCCGACGGTGTTTTCGATTGTCGCAAGAATTTCGATACCGGCAAAACCTACCTTAGATTGAGGACCAACCGTACCGAACTCTTTGGCTACAACAAGGACAAAGAGGTCAAGATAGTGACTCACGGCTGCACATCTGTCAACAGCAACGCCAGCTGTGTCTTCATGATTGACAAGCCGTTGAATTTGGCCTGGTTTTCGCATGACGATGATTTCCTCCATGTCCACATTGGCTGGTTCAGTGTGGCCATTGGAGTGCTTTTCGGTGTTCTCCTCGTAGGAACATTGTTCACATCAATTATGGTGTTCCTTGGAAATCGACCCAGACAGCAGCCCAAGCCGTTGAGTTCACCTACTGGATTCCCCATGCCGCCTGGCTCGACATTTATGCGTGTGACGTCAGACGAAGACACCAACGCCGGCTACGACAATGGTTACGAAAGTGATGACGATCTCAACAGAAACGAAACCGAATCGTTATTACTGGCATCAGGACTCAGAAAGAAAGGACGCCGCGGGTACGGCACTATCAGAGAAGACATCTCCAGTTCGAGTCCTAGCCAGCGGCCCAAACCGATTCCGGCATCGGCCCCGAGAACCATCAAAGCCAATAGGCTGTCTTTTACGAGAGATAGAAACCTCCCACCGGTGTAACTGTGGAGTTGAAAACCGTTGATAACGCTCAGGCCTGCGTGTAGCCGCACGTAACCAGTGGGGCATTAAAAATCGCAATCTCGCGTAACCAACTACTACTTTTTCAACTGACTAATCACAGAGACAATGTCGGAACCTGTTCAATTGGATCAGCAGGCCAATGTCACGCGAGACGATGCCATGCAAGAGGACATTGATATCGATAACTACGAGCAGCAACAGGGCGATGAACTACAAGCAGAGCAAGGTAAACAGCTCTCGCCTGAAGAGAAGTTACAGCAGACAGAAAAAGAAGCTGATGCTTTGAATGAGCTTAATGCACAGGCCGGAGCTGCTCTTCGTTCAAACGATCCTGAGGGAGCTGAGAAGGCTGCTGTTCAGGCTGAAATCGATTCCAGGTCAGTGTACATTGGCAATGTGGACTACGGCACGGTGCCTATGGAGTTGCAGCTGCATTTCGCCTCGTGCGGCGTGGTGGAAAGATTGACCATCCAAACGAACAAGATCACAGGACAGCCCAAAGGTTTCGCCTACTTGGAGTTTGAAACGGCCGAAGGTGCCCACAAGGCCGTTGCGACGCAAGACGGCTCTGAATTTCGTGGCAGACCGCTTAAAGTGAGTTTGAAGAGAACCAACGTGCCATCTTTCGTGAGGGGCCGTGGCAGAGGCCGTGGATTCCGTGGAAGAGGAAACTTCAGAGGTCGTGGTCGTGGATTCCGTGGCGGCGGCGGCTTCCGTGGTAGCAGATTCAACCCGTACTAGGTTGCAGAAGCGAGGACCAAGATGTTGGTGGGCCAGCGCAGATCGCAAATAAAGGTTAGACGAAAACCGCTGACAAAGTCAGTCTGAAGGACAATACACGTTAGGGAAAGAGACACGAACTCTTCGCTATAGTTCTCTATTAACGATGGGGTGGTTGCGTCGCTTAGATATACGATCCCAGCTCACGCCATAGCCCCATAGCCGTAAAGAAGACGAATTGTAATATATGCACATACACCGAGATCAAACCCTAGGTCACATCATGAAATTTTTCAATCTCTTGATGTCTGTAAATCCATTTAGCTGTTGGTCTGCTTCACTAGGTCGGAAACCTCAGCCACACCATCGTGAGCCAAACCCGCCACAACGCCGTCGATGTTCTCCTGGGCCATTTTCTGCTCAAACTTGTATTTACACTCTGTTTCACAAATCTCGATCTCAAGCCCCGTGATGGCCTTCTGCATGATCTTGAGGTACCCTTCAGGAGCATCCGTCACCTTCCAGGGCTTTTCCCGGGTCGACTCGTTCTGGTTGGTGAAGTTCACCAACTGCTGCCTGACAAAGTCAAAGTCATCCACAATTCTGGATTTTCCGTACACATGGAGCGAGGCAAAGTCCCATGTGGGGACGAACTTGTGGGTCTTTTGCTTTTCCGGATAGTACGAAGGCGATATGTAGGAGTCTGGCGACTGGAAGATCACCAAGACGTGATCGTTTTCCTGGAGCAGCGGGATCTGGTGGTTCTTCCTCGCCAAGTGTGCTTGAAGATAGCGTTTTCCGGTTTCCTTATCGATGTGGAGAAAGAACGGAATATGGTTGGCGATGATCTTCTGGTCAAAAGTGACCAAAGTGCCGAGCGGGTGGTGCACGATAAGCAGCTCCTTCTGGTCCCAGCGGTCCTCGTTGTAATGGTTTGGGATGTACATGAAGAAAGTGGTAGGAAATGGTTGCAAAAGGATGATGTACTGATAAGCGCGGGTCCGCTATCTGTGAGTCAGTCCAATGGGGAGGGGTGTTTTAGTAACGAGTGGGAGATGTGGGTGGGGGTACAATAGAGGGAAGTTGAGTTTTTAAGGTGGGCTTGTTTTGGGGAGTTGGTATTTTGGAGGTTGGGGCTGTTTTGGCGGTTTTGGGTTTATGGATTGGCTGGTGTGGGCTGATTATGGGATCTGGGTTTCGCAGCCAAAGCCGCTAAGGAGGGTGGTCAGATGGGTGACCAGGTGGGTGACCAGGTGGGTGACCAGGTGGGTGACCAGGTGGGTAAAGAAGTCAATTGGGTGGTGAGTCAGAGAATGGGCCGTAAAATGTTGATTCTATGGGTTTTAAGGTGATTTAAGTTTAGTTGGTGGTTTTGTTGCATTGGTAGTGTAAGCCATAGATAGGGAGATAGGATTGTAGGGAGGCCTATTAGCATTATTGTAGGGAGATCGATCTGGTCGGAAATACTTGATTTGATTCTCGGAACGACGGTGTTGATGGACGAAGAGAATAAAATTGAAAGGTGGGAAGAAATTACATGGAGAAATCATCACAGTACTGGACCTCTTGTTGGTACACTAGCAGTAGTGAATCCACAGGATCTAGAAGCCATATTGACAAAAATCCAATTCTGCGTAAATGCTCTTCAATAAAATTCAAAAAGCAACTACAAATCGGCTCCAACAAACCCTTTTACCTTCCATGCTTCGTGATAGTTACCTCACCATCGGATGCACTGAAAAATCCACCCTCGTCAAATCCACCCTCATCGAATCCACCTCGGTGAACCACAAATGTCCAATACCCAAACCTCCACTTCAATTCCTTTCCCATAATCCCTGAACATCAAACCCCCTCTTCTTCCAAAACCACCCCCAGACCAATTAGGCAATCGGATACGCCACTCGCTTATCTTATCACAGTGCGCACCTTGAAGCTGCAACTATGAACCAGACTGTTTTGGTGACTGGAGCCTCGGGCTTTATAGCACAGCACATTGTGAAGCAATTGGTGAAGGAGGGGTACAAGGTGGTTGGCACTGTTCGTCTGGCGGCCAAGGGAGACAGATTGAAGAAAAACGTGGAGGCTTTGGGTGGCTCTTTTGAGTACGAGTTGGTTCCAGATATCAGCGAAGCCAACGCGTTTGACGCTGTTTTTGAAAAGCATCAGAACTTGGATGTTGTTCTTCATACGGCATCGCCGTTTTTCTACGATACGGAGGATCCCGAGCACGATTTGGTGATTCCAGCGATCAGAGGCACCGAAAGCGTGTTTGAGGCGATTCTGAAGCAGATTCAAGCTGGAAACGAGAGTATTCAGAGAGTGGTGATCACGTCAAGCGATGCAGCGTTGTATTCGGCCGAAGGCGAACAAACTACAGGGTTGAGCTTTGACGAATCGTCGTGGAACACCATCACCTACGAGGAGGCCATCAAGGACCCCATCAGCGCCTACTACGGAGCCAAGACGTTTGCGGAAAGGACAGCGTGGAAGTATGCAAAAACCGACCGTTTCCCTCCGACCACCGCTATCAATCCCGTCTACGTTTTCGGACCTCAAGCCTTCGACAACGAGGCAGAGGGCAAGTTGAACACGTCCAACGAGATGATCCGTGGATTGCTTACGTTGAAGGAGGGCGACGATTGGTCAAACGACACCGGCGGGTTTATCGACGTGAGAGACGTTGCCAGGGCGCATTTGCTTGCATTCCAGAAAGACGACACTCCCGGAAAGAGGCTCTACATGACCAACGGCAACTTCAGCGTCCAGATGATGCTTGACGCTATACACAAGAAGTTTCCGGGTTTGGCAATTCCAAAGGGCAAACCAGGCAATGGGCCGCAGGACGTTGCACACATGGCTGAGAAGAGAAACGGCACAACCCGGGATTTGCTTCAGTTCGACTTTGTGCCCTTTGAGAAGGTCATTGTGGACACTGTGAAGCAGATCCAGGAGAACTCGAGGACTTAGGGGCACTCGAGGATTTACATTCTCGAGGGATTAGGAGGATAGGAAGATATAGATAGGCCCCTGTGAGCCGTAGAATAGGGTCAATGTTGGAGAGGTAGTGGGCGGCACCAGTGTACGAGGCTCTCCATCAGAGTATAGATGTACTTCTGTTCGAATCAGTTGATAGTGGGCTTTGAAGGACTCTTAAGATCCGTCTCTGTTGGTGCAACTCTCATGAACAGATCCACCGAGGAGCCCAAGGCTGTTGAAGACGTCCGGACGCTGCCAATTGTTACAAATGTAAAAAATTCCATGTTACAGAGTATCGCCTTTTGGTCTACTATCTGAGACAACTCCCTGACGCTTCTGAAACTGGCTATAAACCGCCATACGAGCTGAACCTAGATGCACGAGCTAGAGCCCCATTTTGAAAAAGCAGGTTCCTTTGCTTTTGAAGCTTTGGTCCAAAGTAGCCACGGACGACATTTATGACTGAGACATTGGTGGTACTCGAGGAGGCATGACGCGATTTCAGTGTTTTTTGCAGCCAACCCCAGAGGCGCTCCCCCCTTACTACTCTCTTTTTCCACAACAATCATGAATATCAGATATTCCAAATTGATGCCGCCCCGAGAGCCCGAAAAATCGACTATCGATAAACTGACATACGTCGCTTGTGTTGTCCATGTTGTTTGGAGGTTGGCGATCCTTGCCTTCCTTGGCTGGTTGGCATTTTCCTCTACCTCGACTCTGGCTCTGAATCTGAATGACCTGGTCTCCCAACAAGGAACTAGCACCAGTGTAAGTACTCACTCTCTCACAAACCAACAAATTTCGACCGACAACTTCATTTCCTTCGCAAAAGCCACTAATCTGGGCACGGAGTATCTGAGCTCTACTTCCGAATCAACGCCCCCTGTTCCGAAACTTCCTTTGGCGCAGGTCATGAAGAGTATCCAAGAGACGTTGACACTTGACAACTCACAATTTGGAAAGTATATTCTTCCTACTTCCCTCTCAATTTTTGTCCACTACGTCCTTGACGGCTTCGCGTTGGAGTCCTGTTACAATAGAAGCGCACACGCCAAGTTCCTCCTTTACGGATATCACTTTACTTGGATTGAGATGATTGTTGTGTCAGTGTTTATTGCTGCAGGTTGTAAGTCTTCGCCAGGAGTCTCTATGTACTCTGCCTTCCTTTTTTATTTGTGCTTCATGAACTTCAACTACCACATGGCTGCAGCCGAAACCGTCGCGCGTACTCCCGCCGAAGGCTCTAAACTTGATGAAGAAGGGAAGGTTGGCGACAATCCTGATTCTGACGACACGGCTTCAAACAACAAATCTGGTCCACGTGGCGACATTGTGACCATTCATGAGCAGAATAATTATCACTTCAACCAACATTTCCATCCTCCATGGGAACATGCTCGTCCACGCGTTGCACCTTTCGCTCCGGGAACTTCAGCACCATCAGGCCAGGGCACGTCTCAAGGAAACGCCTCCACCGCATCCCCTGAAGCGGCCACCGGTGCATCTGAAACGATTCAAGACGATGGAAGTCATGAATCGTATGAGAGGTTTGGAGGAAGAGTCACTTCACCCAACCAGGCCCCTCAGCAAAACTCAACATGAAAATCCTCAACTCAAGAGTACCTCGTTGTCATTGTGGGATGTCAACTCTATGGTACGAAAATCATCTCATGTTGAAGCTTGGCAGGTTCTTTAAAACTCATTGACTGCCTCTAATAAGAAATCAACTTCACGGCACAATTCCATCATCATTGAGTTAAGTTCACCTCCAAGATTTCCTAATGTCGACACAAAAATAGAATTCAGTTGAGCGAACATCAGCGCTTGTCCAACGAAAGGACCGGAGGCCCCCTGAAATACCCTTTTCGTTCCTTCACTGAAGGTTGCAAAGGAACTGCAGCTTCCGTTATCTAGTTAATATAAGTTTTTTCGTGTCCTTCTTTTCTCACTAGGCGGTAACACTCATTGATGCCCATGAGGACTTCAATGCTCTCCGAGAAGTTACAATCAATCCTCTTCATACAGCCATCAGAACCCACTGTAGTTCCATGTGCCTCTATGCTAACATTAAGTTTGTAGCCCTTGTGGAAATAGTGGGAGAAAGTGGAGGGCAAGACATTCGGGATCTTGCAGCCTTCGAGTAATCCTTCAAACAAGAAACTCTTCTGCCCGTTTTCGTCAATCTCTCGGAAACTCACATGTTTACCATTTTCGCTATGCAACTTATATTCTTTGTGAATGGCTTCTCTGCAATTCTTGTTGAGCTTCACAGTCTGCTGACCAAGAATAACTTCAAGATTGCTGAAGTAAATGGAAACAAAGGAACGGCAACTTGAAATGAATTTGAAGGTGATTGTTGAATCGAGAGTCATTCCTGGGCCAGCCATAAGTGCTCCTCGATAATCAGACATGAAGGAATAGCGACCCTGTCTGGAACCGTATGAGTTTGAGAACCGGAATTTATCAAAAACATTCACGAACCTGGAAACTTGAAACATTCGTCCCGGAATACCAGCAATTGAAGTGGTCAACTTTGCAGCATTGACCGTCCAAACCCCTTTTCTCGGATATAACGCTAGAACTTCACTTGACTCGATCTCTTTCACCTTTCTTTCACTTTGCATGTCATAGCAGTCGGTGGTATGTAAGGTGGCTATTACCAAAGCCTTATCGCCTTCGACAACAGAGGAAAGATGAAAACTAATCATGTCCAACGACATCTCGTCTCGCGTTTTGAAGCAATATCGAATAGCATTTTCCCCGAGATTGGAGTTCAAGGGAAAATTTTTAACTAGCACCACATCTTGTTTCTTATGAACTTGAAGAATGGGCTCGGACAGACCAACCTCTGTAGCAACTGCAATTTCCATGACAGTGAAAATCCGCTGGGTACACTTCTTTGATGCACATTCCAAATCGATATTGAATCGAATAGAATAACTCCTAGTGCATTTGTTCGAACTGTAGGTGGGCCCAATATTTGGAAGGTTGCAATTGTACATTGACACTTCAGGAAAATAGAAAAATCCAGTGCCGATATTCTTGAAGTCAGTGTGGGAGATGGAATAGTTGATGCTTGAGTCTTTCAAGACCACTGTTCGAACTTCCTCGGATACACGGCACCCCTTCAGCTCTAGGTGCTGATATCTAAGATGCTCCTCTAGAATAATGGTGATTTGTTTTATGAAGACGTCACCTTTACAGGAACAGAAAAACGTGTTGGTCAGCTTGAGCTCGAGTTGAACAAAGTGTTTTAAACATGAACCACTTTTCACCATATTTCCAGGCAGTATTAGCTCATACTGTTCAGGCGGCTTGTATGTCGCCAAAAGATCCACTTCGATGGACTTTTCCACCGTTACATCAACGAAAGCTTCTGGTGCATACAGCGTATCCAGCGTATTGAGTGAGCTTCTGGTTCTTATTGGAGTCACACCAACATCAAGGGGAACAAGGTCGTCTCTGATCTGAAGGCAGCGGATGCCTACAAGAGAATTCTTCTTCAAGTCTTTTGTAGGAGGATGGTGGTCGATAAGAAGCTGGTTCATTCTGGTAAAACAATACACGATCCTCCCTCTGCCATCCGTCCAGTCTGGCCATTTGCCGAACTTCAGTATGCCTTCGCTCTTCTTCATCTCTTCAAGAGCATCTTGAGGAACTGCTGAAATCTCACGAAGGTTTAATGTGCTCACCGACCAACCTTCTCCGTCTATCTTACATGTAAAAGTCTCGTGTGAAACGTAGTTTGAAGGGCGATCATCTACCTCAGAAAGAATTGCAAGGTTAATGCCGTTGAAGATTCTTTCTCTTTCAATGATGTGTAAGCTTGTCGAGTTCATTGGTACAAATTCTGGGGAATCAAGCTGGGGCAACTATTGTCAGCCTTATATCGTAAATGAGCTCCGTGGTCATGCAAGCAAAAGCATTAGTGATATTTTCTTGCACCTTTCACATCATTCCGAGGCTTCCTGCAATGTGTAATATAATAACTACTCTAGCAGCTCACAGTATGCTCATTTCAAAGGGTCGGTAGTAGTCTCACAGAAAGTAGGCCAAACTTTGCTCGAGGTGTATTCAAAGAGATTCAAAAGAGACTATAAATTCTTTATTCATGGTCTCCTGTGTTTCTTCCACAAGAGTTGCCCTATGGTGTTTGCATGACAATGCATACATTTTCAATTTCGTACTGAAGAAACACAGCTGAATGGAAAAGTGACGTTTGAAAGAGAGAGATTAGCATATTTGCCGTTTTTTCGATTTCTGGTTGGGTGAAATGATGGCGCTTTGTTTACAAATCTACATTTTTCTCAACATTTTGCACCCAGTATCCATTGCTGTTTCTGAATTTGATATTACAGCCAAATACAATCATGTCAAAAAAAGCAATTCGAGTAAGCAAAGAGTACTAGCGACAAACGCAAAAACTACAGAGCTTTCAGAAACTTGCTTATACATGCATTTCACAGAATGATAACATGCGATATGAGAAGGATGGATCTCAAACCTCACCAACATACATGCCCATCCACAAAATCCATCAGATTCCCCTCCACACCAACTATATGAACATTATCCCAAAAAAGCCTTTTACATCCCTCTTTTAAACCAAACTCTACCGCAATGCTGATTCTCCTACATGTAACCAGCCCATCTGGATTGGAAGAGTCTATAGAGCTTATTGACGAATGCAGTATATTTCAGGAATGGCTACTACGGCAACTTCAACATACTCATCTAGCTTAACCTAAACCGCTTATCACCACATCCATCTCCAAAAGGTGGACTACGAATATTCAGTAAACCACGTACCTCCTCCATCAACCACTTTTCTGCCCGAAACTTCTACCTCTCGACCAATCGGAGAATAACCGTTTCTTCGACGGAGTTGTCAGTTCGGAAGAAACTGTTTTCCACCAATCAGGACTACAAAAAAACGCTTATGTCATTATTTTTTACCGGTATGCCTCGATGGCGCACTGGCTGCAAAATGCCTGCGATCTAGTGAATCTTTCTCGCATGCAGAAGTAGCACATCTCGAGCTCGAGGTATCCCTTAAGTAGAATGGCCCAAAGTAGAAATTGACGAGAAACTCCGAACCAAAGAAAGCTTGGAAGACCTCCTTTTAGATGTTTTGTGCCTTTGTCTGACTCTGATTGTTTTGGTTCAACTGCGGGGTTGGACCAATTAGAGAAGGCGCTTTGTCAGCTTGGAATTTTGGCCGCTTACAAACGGAGCCACACACTGCTTATCCACAGTGAAGAGGCCAGGCATGGGATCGGGAGGTACGGGTGTGTCAGCCGTTATCAGGGTAGCATTGGGAATGCTCGCGGCTTACATACAGGAATCCTTATACTCCGAGTTCGGGCATATGTATTTTGTCAGCTTGGAGACGGCCAAGGAGCCCCTTTTTTCAAGTATGCCAAAAAACGCAGCGTTTAGACTACCCCCATGTGCTGCGATGTCGTGAAAAATGCCTGTGTGGGGAAACCCTATTATGACTATATGCAGGCCGAGTATAAGCGGACCAATCACAGCTCGTTTGTTTGTCAGCGCATACTGACAGGCGCGGTGCCAGAGTTCCTAAGACACTATCTGGGATGCACCCGGGGCTGTTTATGCAGTACGGCAGCAGCCCAGTGCCTGAACGTTGCTTCTATATAAGTTTGCGCAACCCCCAAAGTCAAAGAAGCGGCGCTATTTAGAAAAAAAAAAAAATCACAACTATCTTTTAATGTTGGTGCAAGCGAAAAAAGCAGTCAGCAAGCTCTTCGAACCTGACCAATCCGACGAGGAGTTGGCCAGAGCTGAGAGACTTTTGGACAACAACCAATCCCCTTACGGTGCCACCAACTCTTCTGACCGTGCACAAGATGTGGCCAACGAAGAGGCTATTGGAAACGCCGTGAAAAGCCACAATCTGCCTGACGACGACGAACTGTCGAGCCACGGCTTCATCTCCAGCTTTGACCCCAGAGTCATGAGTGACATTATCATTGGTCTTTCTGACGGATTGACAGTTCCATTTGCGTTGACCGCAGGTCTTTCGTCGTTGGGCTCCTCCAGAATCGTCATCACAGGTGGTATGGCCGAATTGGTATCGGGAGCCATTTCCATGGGACTTGGAGGCTATCTTGCTGCCAAGTCGGAAGGCGACTACTACAAGTCTGAAGTCAAGAAGGAGAAGCTCGAATTCTTCAAGAAGCCCGAGCTCATCAACCAGGACGCCGCCGAGATCATGTTGGAGCTTGGCGCCTCCGAAACCACCATCGCATCATTCCTCAAGGATTTGGACCTGAGCCCCAAAAACCTCATTGACTTTGTCATTCGCTTTGGCAAGGGCTTGGAAGCCCCCGCCGAGGGCCGTGAGTTCACCAGTGCCTTGACCATTGGCCTGGGCTACTTTTTCGGCGGTTTCGTGCCTTTGATCCCATATTTCTTCACCTCCGTCGTGAGAACGGGGCTCATCATCTCTGTCATTGTCATGCTTATCACCTTGTTCATATTCGGCTACGTCAAGACCATTGTCTCTCTTGGAGAGGACTGTGGCTACCGCCGGAAGATCTTGGAGGGTCTTCAGATGGTGGCCATTGGCTCTGTCGCTGCCGGCGCCGCCTGGACGTTGGTGTATTTCATTGACAACTAACCGCAACGGGAAATGCATTAGGAACCGTGTCTCGCTATGTGTCCTGAGACACTTGTATAGTAGAATAGCAGCATCAGCTGAGTGTGAGAAAAGTGACAAATGTAGGGTAAGCATGCAAGGATATTGATTCCGATGTTTCAACAATATCATCCATGCACTGCCTTCTTCTCTGCATCAGCAGAAGTCTAAAATCGCAAAGCCTCAGTGGCAGCACAATAGGCTAATTCAGAGATGAGCAAAAGAAACAACGTTTTACGGTCACACGATGGGTTTTTTTATCATTTCTGATCTTGTGTAATTTGAAAAGCAGGGTGTATCATGGAATGGCTGCGAACGCGGAATCCAGGGTCGATTTTGGATCACAAAGTCCTCATTTCATAGAACGACTATTGTTAATGCGAGATGAAGGCTGGAGTAACAATACATCGACGATCGAGAGTCTTAGAGGTAATGATTATTCGATGCAATGAAAATCACATACATTCTGCCTCGAGAAAAACTTGTCAATATGGTCAGAGGTTATGAGATTATGAAGCACCAAAGACCAAGTATTAGGGGTATTTACTATATTCTGGCCTATGGAAATACTCTCAGAGATTAAGCTTTAGCCTTGGTAGTCAAGAGCGTAATTACAATACAATGTATGGGCATCTGATACTCCCATTGGTCAAGGCCCAGAATCACATAATGCAATACTAAGACCAATTCAGCCTTCGGAGTAGTCGATAGCAGCCTTTTCCTAAACATTTGAAATTTTGTAGTTCAAAAAACCATGAACTTCTCTGGTGGTGGTGCTTACCGAGATCACAGGGGCCAGACCTCACCTAGTCACTCACTTTCATTTACATCGGAGTGGTCTACCAATAGCCTTCTACAGCAAGTTTCGACCAAAAACTCCATAAAAATCAAAACTTCAAAAAAATCATCAACTTTCGCCGTTGTAGGGCACCTTTCTCGGTGCTACTCTCCGTTCTCGTAAACGCCTTATCTGACGCATGAGTCACTTTACGAAAAAGTGCCACCACCCCTGGAAAACGCCCTAAATCCAGATCCACCGTATTCTAGAAACCCTTTTTCATGCCGCCCGAGGGTTCCAGAAAAAACCCTCTTTTAGTCCTCCTCGGCCAACTTCACCACCATATACCCCTCCTGAGGACTCCCACCAATCCACAAGAACCAGAGTTACAATAAACGATTAAAGTTTTCAAAATTGCTTTAGATGTAAAATTCTAACATTCCTCTCTATACTCATAATACACCAACCTCCCGATCCCGAAAACTACAAACCCGTATCTTATCACCATCGCACTATGTACTCCCTCACTGATCTTTTCACCACCCCACAGAGCTACATACCCGGATCCTTTTCCACACAATACAGCACAGAACCTTAAATACACAGGCTTGGTTCGAAACAAAACCATAATACACCCCGCTTTAACTCAAAACAGCCCTCCCTAAATGTGCCGACAATGACGCTACCGATTCTTCAGACAAATAGCATCTCTTCAGAAGAGGAACATCTACGCCAGCTCCGCCAGAAACTGCTGCTGCAGCTGGCCATAATAGTCGGTTTGGTGGCTGCTGTGGGCGGTTTTTTGTACGGTTACGATACCGGGCTCATCAACGATATCTTGGAAATGCAATACGTGAAAGCCCATATTCCGCTGCAGAAGGGCGAGTTTAGCACCCACGAAAGGGCTCTCATCACGGCGATCTTGCTGTTGGGCACCTTTTTCGGTGCTCTCGTGGCGCCCATGATTTCAGACTCGTACGGCCGGAAACTGTCCATCATCGTATCTCTGGCGATCATTTTCAACATCGGCAACATCCTCCAGGTCTCGGCAACCGACGTGGGGCTCCTATGCGCTGGTAGAGGCGTTTCTGGGCTTTCTGTTGGTATACTTTCTGCTATTGTGCCGTTGTACCAGGCTGAGGCCTCGCCCAAATGGGTCAGAGGTTCCATCGTTTTCACATACCAGTGGGCTATCACATGGGGGCTTCTTCTAGCGCTGGCCATCTGCCAGGGCACGCGACGGCTCCAGAGCTCTGCTAGTTACAGAATCCCGATCGGGATCCAGTTTGCATGGTCGGTGGCTCTTTGCGTGGGTATGCTTTTCCTTCCCGAGAGCCCCCGGTTCTACGTTCAAAAAGACAATCTCCAGCTTGCCCTCAAGAGTCTCAGTAAGCTCCGACGGCTTCCCGACGACGACGCCGACCTCATCGAGGAGTTGGTCGAGATCAAGGCCAATTACGACTACGAAATGAGTTTCGGCAAAACCTCTGTTTTGGACTGCTTCCGCCTGGGCGGAGGTCGCCACAAGCAGAAACTACGCATGGCCACAGGCATGGGCGTGCACGCTTTCCAGCAGTGTCTGGGAATCAACTTCATTTTCTACTACGGGGTCAATTTCTTCTCCAACACGGGTGTTGGGAACTACTACCTCATGTCTTTCATTACATACTTGGTGAACGTGGTGTTCACGATTCCAGGAATCATTTTGATTGAAGTTGTCGGACGACGGAAGTTGTTGATGTGGGGCGGATGCTCCATGAGCGTTAGCAACTTCATCATTGCCATAGTCGGTGTACTGGTCCAGGCTCAGGAAGCACGGTCCATTGTCAGCATCGTCTTCTCCTGCTGTTTTATTGCCTGCTTTGCCTCGTCGTGGGGTGGTTGTACATGGGCTCTTTCCGCAGATATGTTCAGCATCAGTATTCGTCAAAAAGCCATCGCCATCACTGTTGCCACCAACTGGTTGGTGAATTTTGTGTTTGCATTCATTACGCCATATCTTATTGATACAGGTCAGCACACGGCAGCATTGGGCAACAAGATCTTCTTTATCTGGGGCGGTTTCAACGCCTTGGGTGTGGTTTTCGTTTACTTTATGGTGTACGAGACAAAGGGCCTTAAATTGGAGGAGGTTGATTTCATGTACATGAACTGTGAAAATTCTAGGGTTTCCACCAAGTTTGTGAGTCGTGCTATCGACTACTCCACAATGCCTAATGGTACATCCACTGCGGTTAACACAGGCGGAAAAGAGACATCGTCTCCATCGACTGGAGACCCCAATGGCTTTAATACAGACACGAGTGTGGAGATGGCCGATCTCAGACAGAGAAAAACACCTAATAACGTGCATCTTGTGGCTCACGATAATATGTTGGCGCCTACACTCAGCAACACCTCTGGCGAGTCCAGTGCTGATTCCACCATGTCCACTCCAGGGGTTACAGACTATCAAAAATACATTCTTTCGTTGAGAGAGCAGTCTGGCGATGCTATGAGGCGGACCGATTCCTCGCATACATCTGCTTCAACGCATAGGCTTTTCAAGTTGAAGGACAAGAAACGCCAGCTGAGCGAGGCTGGCACATCGAATCACACCAGCTCCTTCACTAGTAACGCCCTTCAGGACGGTATTGGTAAAAAGGGCGGTTTGGTCAATGCAGCGCTGTTTTTCGCCAGTCCTCCAAGTGATTCGGACAGTGACGATGAAGATGACGACGAGGAGGCCGCTCCTCAAGAAAAAGACATTCCAGACCCCAAAGATCAGGTCTAACGATGGGCTTCCAATAAGGCTTCCATCGCTACAATAAGTTCCGCCTAAAAGCTAAAGGATAGGAGACTGGACCAGAACGGCTGGATCTGGGTATGCAGATGAAAACACGCCCCTAAGCGTGGACCAAAGATAAGCATGGTTTGCATTGATCCCAAAAAGGCAGAACCGGATTTCAAAAGATAAAGAGCCGCTGAACAGCAAGGTGAAATTTTACAACACCCAAAACATGAGAGTATACTGTGGATATGGACCTGGAATTGGCGCCATGTCAAACCAGTTACATCATATTTCGAAAAACACAAAATCAAATAAGCAAGGCTTGAATAAGCCGGCAAAATATACTGTGGTTCACTGAGATGCGCGCAAGCGACGCTGAGAGTGTTTTGTTCGCTTGCATATTTTTCTATTATACTTATTGAGCGAAGATACCTTGTTTACCTTTTGACAGGGTGCCAAAACAGACGCCCAGTGGCCCGTCTACACAGGGAACGTTGGGTGTGTGATGTACGGGTGTGCCGAATGCGCACTAATTCATAATCCACAGAATGTTTCTTCCACAGCGGGCGGCGTCGAAGACGGACTGCACACACGGCTCGTTGCCGCTTCTTCGCTCCAGGTGCTATTGTCATGCCGCATTAGGTTCTCAAATTCCCTTCTTGTTTGGGTTTGTTCCATGCCGAAAATGGAAGGCGGCGCATACAGCGCTCAGCAGCCCCTTGAGCAAACGTAAGGCAGCAAAAGGCAAGCTTTCAGGCGGTAATTTTCGCCACAGGCACACGCTTGGCTCCGGTTTTTACCAAACCCGTGCTTGGCTTTCCGACGTTGCCTAAGTCAGACCTTTGTTTCGGTGAGCATGACTCCGGGAAAAGCGGCTCACTTCCGCTCCATTGGGCTTAATGACGTGATGCGGAATGATTAAAATGCGCATTGCTCACGTGCCGCGGATGTCTACCGGAACCAACCGCCGGTCCTATAGTGAAGCCGGCGGGTTTAAGACGGCTTTTTCGGTCAATTGGGCGATGGCTCTCGGTCAAGTTTCTGCTAGGGCTGGTAGTTTTGGGCCGTGGCTATTTTCGTTGCTTTCGTGCTCGAAGGACCGGTTTTTGTGAACGGTCGGCTTGAGCCCCCCGGTATGCACCCCCGGTGCGCTTGCAGCCGGGGGCGTCTGACGACAGTGCAAGGTGTGTTCCGGTCACTGCGCACCGAGGGCTCGACGGTCACATCGCTTGCTGCTAACATTATTGTTCCCCCACCGGTTCGTCATAAACGACTTCCGGTCACGTTGGCCGACCGGTAACACCACGTCTGGATCAGACCTGCATTATCTTGTCTTCCACGCTTCGTGCCTGCCATTGACTTGGTAAACTCGTCTTGGTAGTGGTTGCTGGTGGATGACTGACTGTATACAGGGCCAGGAACCGGGTGAGATTATGAATGTTTTACCCAGATTGCTCGAAATGAGGCCACTTACCCTGGTGCACGGGTGTCAACTAGCCTCACCTCGCCTTCGGACTAAGCACCTTGTACCCATCAATTGGCTGCAAAATAAGCATGAATTCCGAATCTTTCCCTGTTCACGAGGCCGCTCGTGATAATAAACCATTAATTGTGCAAGGCCTTCTTGCCGAAAACGGCAAATTGGCTGTTTCCAAGGACTCCGACGGTCGTACACCTTTACATTGGGCGTGTGCCATGGGGAACGAGAAGATCGTGGACTTGATCTTGCCCCACATGAAAAACGTCGATATCGACGATTTGGTTGACGACGGCGGCTGGACGCCTATACACATTCTCTGTGGTGTAGGCAACGAGCTGGTGCTAGACAAGCTCATGTCACATGAACCCCAGCCAGATATCAACCTTGCAACCACCACGGGAGTGACTGGGCTTCACATTGCCGTGAGCAAAAACCACTACGATTTGGTGAAAAAGCTTCTACAACAATACAAGGCGCTGGCACGTGTCAAGGACTCTCGAGGTCAAACACCGCTTCATCGAGCTGCAGCCATTGGGAGCGCTGTGGAGGTAAAGCTTTTGGTGGAGGCCAAGGCTAATATCAATGCCACGGAAAAAGACGGGTGGACGCCATTGCACCACGCTTTGGCCGAGGGCCACGGTGATGTCGGGGTGCTTTTGGTGGAATTAGGTGCCAATAAGGATGCAGAGACGGGATCTGGGGAAAAACCGGCAGATGTGGCACCCGAGGGTGTCAGACGGTACTTTCAAGAGAGGACATAAACGAGAAAGTTTGGGGTTTAACGAATGTACGACGAGGTCAGGTGGTGGGTGTAGGTGCAATTTATGAAGACGATAATATGCCAAGCAGAAGGAAGCTTCCATACGAGGAACACTACATCTCTTCACATGGCAATGACGTCGAAAAGGTGTATTTTTCGTTGCCGCTCAGCAGGACGTGACTCAATACGATCTCGGAAAAATTAGCAATAAGGTTTGGGTGACCCATCAGGTGGTGGAACCGGTTTTTGTTACCGCTGAATCCGAGGGTCCTGAGCAACCGGTGGAGTTGCTCCCACGCGGCTGACAATAGGTGACAATACGAGCAAGAGGATTTGAAACAAGAGATGAAACTTTTTGAAAATGGTTAGCAACCGTTGGTGTCTCAGCTAAAGCAATCTGCCTCAATGCCCATGTACAGCCGCTTGAACACTCGAGGTTCGATTTCTTGTCTGAGCAACCGCCAAGTCTGAGACATGCAAGAGCCGGGGGTAGTCTATCGAGGAATGGAAAAGACGTATTGTGTTGGAATCTAAGGAGGGATCACGGCTTTGCCGGATACGGATTCTACGGATAACGGTTTTGTTTTCGGGGAGGCTCATGCTGATCATAGATAGAGGTGCAGCGGTCCGATGCAAGGTTGGCCAGGTTCAAGGCAAGAGGTTCCTAGACAATTGCAACAGTCTGGCGTTGATGAGGTAACTTTTCGGGATAATTCGGCTTCCTGACCATCAATGATGATGTTATTAAAATGACATATAATATTGGAAAACGATATTATTCTGAGTAGCCCAGTGCACCCAATTGAGGGCACACCTAGGGAGTCTGTCGGTACAGCCTCTACTCCTTGGATGCCCCGTTTCATATAGTTGTTCCCCGTTTCACATCTCTGACCGCCGTTTCATCCTGAAACATGGTGGTTCCCTCCGCCTCTTCCTCAGCCGTGCGATCTAGCCCACCACACCTCGATTGCCATCGACTTTCAGTTTTTTGCATCTTTCTTGCGGCGCCCTTGCCATGACGTTTTCTTCACCGCCACAGATAATTAGCCCAATTGGGATTTCATGGCCTTTCGCAAGATAACCGGCCAGACTTGCTAAGAGGGCCGGCTCGGCCGGTGGGGGTTGCTCGCCCGAGGGCAGTCACGTGCGAGGCACGCTGAAGTGTCACGTGATGCGCGTATTAGAGGTGGTCGGCAGTGCCCCCGGCCCGTACCACATCCCACCCCCGGTGCGACCCCCGGTATCAGCCCCGGCCGCAGCCGGCCCGTACGCTTCGAGCGAAAACGTCAACACCCCGTTCCGGAAACCGGCCCTTCTTCATGCATAACGCACCCTTCATCTTCCCCATTGCTGTGACTTAACAATTGCTGTGACCTCCCTATATAAAACTCCCATCCCCGGCCCCTCCCTCACTTATACTTTCTTTTCCAATACCCTTTCTAATACCAAAAAAAATCTAACCATGTTGGCTATCGGTGACGCCGTCTTGCGTATCGTCAACTTTGTGTTCCTCGTCATTGCCCTTGGTTTGACCGGCTCTCTTGCCGCCACCACTGACTGGCAATCCAACCCCCAGGTGAACTTTGGTGTTTTCGCCGCTGCTTTTGGCATTTTGTTCTCCTCCATTTATGGTCTTTTGGCCTACGGCATTGCTGCCCTCGCCTGGCCAGTGATTTTGTTCATTTTTGACTTTTTGAACACTGTCTTCACTTTTGCTGCTGCCACCGCCATTGCTGCTGGCATCAGAGTCCACTCTTGTTCCAACCAGGACTACTTGGACGGCAACAACATTACCCAGGGCCTGTCGGGCAGATGCAGAAAGTCCCAGGCCTCTGTTGCTTTCCTCTACTTTTCGTTTTTCATCTTTTTGGCCTCGTCGGTTTTCTCGGGCATTTCCATTGGCAAGGGCGGTCTTTTCGGCTCTTCTTCCCGCTCCAGAGGCGTCGGTGTGCCTTCCGTCTCCCAGGTCTAGGTTTGCTAGACATGTAATATACGGCTCGCCGCTAATATACGTTTTGACAAGTCCACAGCATGAGACTGACGGGTGCACTTGCCGAAGAGTTGGCAATTGCTTGAGCCCAGTCTTTGTATGTATCTAATTGACGATGTACCAGTTGAGAGAGTGTAGACGGATTCAATGTGTCAATTGCAATTGATGTTTATTGTTCAACGGTTTGAGATCTACATGTGATTGCTCGGAGCGAGGTGTGCCATGTATTGCTTTAACCACTGACTATACTATGTTTACGAATTGGGCACTTGTCAATTCGAAAGCAACGTTGCGATTGATGCTTCTGATAATCCACAATTTGTCATGGTTAGTCAATTACGTCGACGTCATCGCAGCTCCATGCAAGTAGATGCCCATCGAGGTGTAGACGAACCATGAGGCGTGTGAACTCAATTAACGAAAAGAGGGAAGTTTATGACCAATTATTTTGGATTTGAGAGATTGCTACCTTTTTTGTGGAGTGGTGGTGAAGGTGTGTGGTACCTCGGTGATGAAGATCCGGTCTGACCGTGCTGGTTACGGTGGTAGTGCTGTGGTTTTCGAACTTTGGCGAGCTCTATATCTAACGAGAATGAAGTTCTTGTAGTTGTTTTGACCGATACTCGAATAAACTGTTATTTAGAGGAGCAGGCGTCTCTTAATGTTGAGGATATTACCATTGCTCATACTACGACTCGTTGGTGAGGTAATCCAGTACCACCAGTAACACTTCTAGAAATGCTAGTGGCAAGCTTGTTTTCAGCTTATTGCTTCTAATGTCTAATCCAGCATTGATTCCGAATTTCAGTAAAACATTACATTGCAGCTGGTCGGTACCAATTGCATGGATCTACCTACCAACAAGTAAACACAGAAAACCGACCTCTTCACACAATTATCCAATAAATCAACCCTCCCCCAAACCACCAAAACACCCACTTTTCACATTCGAGAAACCACGGCTGAAATGCGACGACGCTGAAATAGCCGAGGTACAACAAGAGACCGTTATATGTCTATTTCTCGGCGAAAGCGCCATTTCCAATCTGCCTCATAGCCTATACCCACTTTACATTTCTAAAAATCACAGGATTCAAATACCCTATGTATTCAAAAAAACCTTCATTGATTTTCTTAAATTGCTACTTTTTTGGCCTTGGCTGGTTTCAAACCGGTGCATTCTGCACTCGGCTTAGCTTTGTTTTGGTTTGTGTTTTTCCTTATTTCTCCGGACGCAGTCCAGGAATGTTGTGACATACTTCTTCTCTCGTATGGGAGAATCTTCGATGCATGCACCTCTACACCTCGTTCATGACCTTCTCTATAATATGCCCTATTTCTTCTGGTTGGCACGCTTCTTGCGCTCTCTTTCGTACAGATTCCGTTCGGCACCCTCCTCCGTCGAGATGGTGTTGACAATGTTGGCCATCTTCTTGTGGTAGGTGGAGTACATGTCCTTCTTCTCGCTGATCTGCTGTCTGGCAGTGAATCTGGTCTGCTTCCGGAGATCCTTGAGCGCTCCCTTCTTCTCCTTCTTGATCTGTGCCTTCATCTTGTTCAACTCTTGTCTGTCTCTGTTTTCGTCGTACAGCTTCTTGTCGGGGTTGAAATTCTCCTCGAACTTAGGCGCAAACGTCTTGATGGCCAATTGTCTGTGCTCCTGCAACGTCAATGGCTTGCGGCTCTTGCTGAGGTTGGTATCAAGCTTGCCCATTCTTTCAAGCATGCTTTGCAACTGCGGAAGCTGGCTGCCGTAGTATCTTGATGCATGTTTCGTGATGTGTACGAGAGGACGCAAAACCTCCAAGAATGCAGACTTGTCTTTCCAGAGGTTCATGAGACGGTCGATGATGGCAAATGCACGGCCAATCAAGTGGAACTTCATCTCGTCCGTTGGCGATTTGAAGATTTCCAGCACCTGAAGGCGCTCAGGTGAGAATTTGGGATGAAACTTCTTGCTGAGGTTGGTCTTACCGTCGACTTTTCTAGCGGAAAGCGTCTCCACGAGCTTTTTGGGCTCAGGAAGAAGGAAAAGGAGGGCTCTCTCCAAGAACATCACAATCTCAGGGTCGTAACGCTTGGCAAACGACTGGTACTGTAAAAGAACGTCACAGAAGAACAATCCTTTGCCGATGTTGTCGACGTTTGTTTGACCAATCTCGTTGTTGAGGAATTGGTTCATGACGATCAATGCAGGGGTAATGACAAGGTGGTAGTGGTCGGAAGCGGAAAAGAGATAGCCGAGAACGACGAAACAGATAAGGTCGCCTTTACGGAGCTCATTCTTGAGAATTCTCTCCTTGATGTCATCAATGGTCAGTCTGACAGTCTCAACCAATGCCTGGTTATACTTCTCGGCCATGGTCCTGAGAAGCTTCGTCAAATCGTCCACTAGTTTGGAATCCACCACCTCCTCGTTGGAGATATGCAAAATGTGCTCAAAGATGATACCAACAAAGTTGTCCATCTTCTCCTTGTTGCCCTCAGCAAGACGTGGGTGGTACACCTCGCCGATCTTCTTGATGTGCTCAATGACCTGGTCTCCCTTCATGTTCTTGACATTTTCGGCAAACTGTGGGTGGCCAGAGGGCATGCTAACAGATGGAGCTTTTCTAGGGCGTCTTTCGGACTCGGATTCTTCAGATTCGCTCTCACTGCCGCTAGCTTCTTCCTCTTCTTCCTTCTCGCTGTCATTCTCCCAGAATTCATCATCCAAGTCATCGGCGTCGGCGGCTCTGTCTTCATTCAAGCCGTCCATTCTCTTCAACCTGTCTGCTTCAAGCTTCTTCATCTTTTCGCTATGCTCAGCTGCAAGCTCCTCGGCAGTCTTGGTTCTGTCCGCTGGAACTGCTCTTCTGTCATACGTCAACTCTCTGACCTTATTATCGTATTCAATGTCTTCTTGAGATTTTGGCTTGAAAGCACTGCCCTTGGGCGCCAGCTTATGCAAGTCGCCGATGATATCACCAAACTCGTCGTCCAAGTCCATGATCTCATCCTGCGTCTTCTGAAACTCCATCTGTCTCTGCTTCTTGTAGAACTTGGATTTGGCGATGATCTCGGCCATGACGTCCTTCTTGGACTTCTTCTTAGGCGGCTGCTCACTGTCCTCATCGACATATCTCTTCTCAGGAACACCCAAGTCACCCTCGTCGAAGTCCTGCTCGAACGAAATGGCTTTACCGGAATGTGTGAGGGCAAGATCATCGTCGTCTTCGTACTCATCGTCGCTTCCCAAGGAGAAAACGTTCTTCTTAGACGAACTCTGTCTTTCTTTGGTGAATCTCTCCAACATCTTCTCTTCTTCGGTCAAGTTCTTGTTCTTCTCACCGAATCTGCGATCAACAAGCCCACCAGCACGGTTTCGAAGCTTCTTGTCTGCGTCGTAGTTCAACTTCATCGCCTGCTCAACTCCAGGCCTGGACTTGGCAGTATCGTTATGCTGCTTCGAGCCGGCCTTGACAAACTTGCCGCCCTGGATAATTGTATAGTCATGCTTTGCTCTGTTGATGCGGTTGTCGAAGAGGTTGAACTCGTCATGGATCTTACCAAGGGCTCTCTTCTTCTCCTCTTGATCCTTTCTTGTCTCGGAAGGGGCTGCTTTTTTGTTCTTCTTTTTCACATTCGTCTGCCCTACAAGTCCTTTGGCTTTAAGGGCAGCCTTCAACTGTTTGAGCTGAGAACCTGCCATGATTTATGTATGTCGTAGCCTTTGGGGTTGTATCTTTAGTATGCGCGATGCGATGCTCTGCTCAAAATTTCGATACTTTTTGTGCAGCGCACCCTTATCAACAACCACCTACCACCAGTTTATCGACCTGCCTGCTGTTTAGAAAACTGGTTGATCATGCCCAAAACGCCTTTTCTGCTCTGTGGCTCACTATGAGTACTTGCTTCACCTAGTGCGTAGTTGGACTCGTAAACACTGTCCAAAGCCAGACCGTTCCATTGACCCTTGGACATATGCAACGAAGAAGATGGTCCTTCTTTTGGCGATGGAGCAGCACGTGGATACCTACTGCTGTTGAGCTGCTGCGCACGTTGAGGCTGCCTGGTCTTTTTGGGATCGCCATTTCCATAGCTCTCGAGGAAGTACATGTATGACTTGATCATCTTGTCATCCTGGTAGTAGCTGTTGAGATCAGGGTCACTCATATCGTCGCTCGATACTTCCAGGTCGGAGTGTTTGGCTTTATCTCTAGACTCCTTCTTGACCCTAGACTCGTGTCTTCTCTGCTTCTTCTTGTTCATGTTGTGCATCATGTTCTTATCCTTTTCTTCAAAGTTGAACATAGCAAAGTAGCAAACGTAACCCAACCCATCCACATGGATGGAGTAGTCTCTGAAGAAGTCGATGATTGCACTCGAGTTACTGGACACCTTAAACCAGAGCACGAACGGCGTCAAGATCAAACTCAATATCTCGTTGAGAATGATGATGATCTTCAAGCTGTAAAGCTCGCAAAATTCGGTTTTCACCTCAACTGAGTGCAACCTTCCGTTCCATGAGCTTGGTAAATAGTGGGTGAACTGGGAAACGTAACGCAAGCTGGCTTCAGGGTCGTAGAAAAAGGTGGCACCTTGATTCATGCTCTCGGCCGAGTTTGCAACTGTCGATGTGTTGAGCGAGTTAGCAGTGATGGCCCAAAGGGTACCAAAGATACTGATGTAGAAGAGTGTGGTTCTGTTCTGAGAAAGCTCAAAGGACCAGAAGTTGTGCTCTTCGTCGTCGAAAAGCAACCCCATAATCACCAATACGGCTGTGATGGCACCCGAAACAAAATTCACCAAGGTCATGCCGTTTACAACCAAGAAACTGCTGGGGAACTGGTTAATGTAGGTGCTTGCAGGTCCAATGGAGAGTTGCAACCTTTTCATGAAAAAATGAGGAAGTTCGTTGAATTCACGAAGCTTCCATTCTGCCCAAGGAGTGTACTGTCTCAAACCAACGAGCGAAGATGGATTCGACTTGTACTCGTTGAAGTACCTGAAGAAGTACAACAACACAAAGTAGATCACGATAAAGGGACAGAGGAAAAGATTGATGAGTGCAGCCATCTTGAAGCGGGCACTGAGCTCCTGTGAGAGACTATTTCTTGAGCCCTCTTTCAAGATCGCCTGTTTGATCTGCCCGCTGTCGTTGAAGATGAAGTTGTTGATGCAAAGCTTGAGGTTCCACTCCAAGGTTCTTGTAAGCACAGCCTTGCTGGAGAAAATGTTGCCAAGGAACGACGGCATTGGAATGGCCAAATCTAGCACGTCCTTGTTGATCAATGCAATCATGTAGTTTTCCTTTCTCATGATTCGATTGGCAATATCGTGAGCGTTGAGTCTGACCTTTGAGCTAAGGTCGTTGACGTAATGAGGCGGGAGATTAGGTGTGGTTGACGTCAAGGAGTTGTAGTCCTTCAACAGCATGAGACTTTCGACGATCGAGGACCACAGAATGGTCAGTAGTTCCTGTTCGCTGTGGATATTGAGAAGCTGAGCGTAGAAGTTTCGAAGCTCTTGCAATTTGTACCGATAGTCAAAGTACAACTGCACAATCCGAAGCACGATGTAACAGAAGAAGCCGAACAAGAGGACCTTCACTGAGAATGGCACCCTCGACCAGAAGAAGCCCTTGATCACCAAGTCCAGCAAGGTGATGGAGACTTCCAGGTGTGACGACCACCTGTTGAAGAACAAGTCGTAGTCTATGCCCCACTTGAGAAACGTGGTGAAGGACAAAATGAACACAAGGATGAAGATGTCAACACAGCGTCCAGCGATGATATTGCCAAAGCCCTTGCCACGGTAGTAGTAGTATAGGTCGATGAGAAACTCGTCCATGTTGACGATGTTGGCCCAGAGATAGAGGGCTCTCTCTCTCGGAGGAATCAGCACCCTGTTGAAGTTCTTCTTCTGGTACTGAGTGTGGAACGACGGAGTAGGCTCAGCTCGGGGTTCCCGCCTATGCTGCAATGCCGCGTCGTTTATGTTGTACATTGGCAAAAGCTCCTCCTGGGGTCCTCTAGAGAAGAGTCTCCTGGACAGCGTAAACCGACCTTTTGATCCCAGCGCTTCTTCGCTATCTTTGCCGTATCGGTTCACGTCGGTTCCCCATTTAACGTGTGCATGCTGATCTGTCTTGCTGGCGTTCACCAGCAGTCTGGGGGCTAGAAACGGCAGCTGTTGGCTTTCATCTTCAGAATCCAGAGAGAGGTCCAGATCCAGCTCCAGCTGGAGAAGAGGCTCGGCCAAGGGCGGCTGTTCTGCGTTTTCAGAGTCCAGGAGAGGAACAGGTCCGGATTCAGCCGGCCTGGACTCCTCGAGCTGCTCGATATCGTGGCCGTAGTAGTTGTAGTTCTCGGGAAGATTGTTGTAGATGGAATGAAGGCCGAAGACGCGGGACAAAAACGTGTCGGACTGGTTTTGGCGGTCCTTGTGGCGGGACGAGCCAATCCCTTCGTAGAATGACATGGTGGGTGTTTTTGGGGAGGTGTAGTGGATGTGTTGATGGTGTTTCTGATTATGTGGGTCACTGATAGCGCTGCAGCTATATGTAGGCTTATCGGAGTGAAGCAGGGGTATGTGCCAGTGGGCATGAATTTAGGGAAAAGATTTCAGGAAAAGGATAGAGGGATTTTGTTATGGGTGGTTGTTTTTATTGGAGAATATTGGGGGTCGTTTTGTAGGGTGTATTGTCTGATAGGCTACTCTGCGTTGTGGCTGCGAAATGGACAATATGGCCCGTTGTCAAGAGGAGGAATTCGTTGCAATGGGGTGTACAGAAAGAATTGCTTGCTTTATTGATGTTTTTATTCTGTGGGTTTTTCGTTGAAATGAAGATTTGGTAGTATACGGATTCCTTGCTTGTGTTCTGAAGTGTGGCTGTAAAGTCCTCAGTAGACAAGCTGACCAAGAACCAGTTGCGGTCGTCTGAGACTCGATAACTAATACTGTATCAAAGCAGGTTCTGGAAGTCATCTGGAAGGTTTTTTTCGATAATTGGCTTGATTGGATGCTTATGCAAGATTATGGCTATCTCGGTCCTCTGTGGAAAGGTCCACTTCAACCGCCAGGAACAAAGGCTCTCGTGCATTGACAGAACCTTAATTTGTCTTTTTCTCGAGGAATCATCCCACTACCGAACTGAGGGCTATTCCCGATTTTGTCGTAGAATAGCCTCATCGCCTTATTCCCTATGCTACACCGACAACTACCACAAATAGTCAGCCATGCAATTGAACTCTACAGCCTACGAAAACATCCCAATGGAATCCCGAAATTGCACTTACACCCCAAATCATTTCACCCGTATGTACCCTCAAACAGCTCAAACCGTTCAACTCATCCAAACCACCAAATACCATCCAACTGACATCCACTCAACTAACCCCAGTCCAACATCACCAAACCTCCTCCGCCAAAATCACTCCACACCTAAATCTCACCTCCTGCCCGGCGGCTCAACCAAAAAGACCTACTTCCAACAGCTTTCCAAACTTTCCAAACGCTTCCACTGTTCAGCGCCTAAATCCAAGAGACCCTCGCAATCGAAAAAGTCCGGCCCGATGCACAATGGAAAGTTGCTAGGTAAGCAGCTAAAGCAAGCGTTTTTTTTCAAAGGTGGACCGCCGCTTCAATTACGTCAGGAACAGCCGTCAATGCACGTGCAAGCAAGCGTTAGACGGACCCATGGCTGCAAAACCACAGTTTGCTGATGCAGTTGCTGTGGACTATAAAGCGTCGAGATCACCCTGAATTTTTCACCATTGAATAACAAAATGTCCACCACTGTCCTTATTTCCGGCGCCTCTGGCTTCATTGCCTTGCACACTGTTCAGGAACTCGTCAAGAAAGGCTACTCCGTCGTTGGATCTGTGAGATCTAGCGAGAAGGGTGAGTACGTCAAGAAAGAGTCTGGCAACCCCGAGAAGTTCTCGTACGAAATCGTCGAGGATATCGAGAAAGAAGGTGCTTTTGACGAATTTGTTAAGAAACACCCAGAAGCCACCGTTTTCTTGCACACGGCCTCTCCATTCCACTTCAATGCCGTGAACATCGAAAACGACTTGCTTTTGCCTGCCGTCAACGGTACCAAAAACGCCTTGAAGTCGATTCAGAAGAACGGTTCCGGCATCAAGAGAGTGGTCATCACATCCTCCTACGCTGCCATTGCTTCTGCCGAACAGGATGCTCAGGCTGACAAGACCTACGATGAGTCTTCATGGAACAACATCACCTGGGAGCAGTCGCTTGAAAACGCTGTTGCCGGTTACTACGGATCCAAGACTTTTGCCGAAAAGGCCGCCTGGGACTTTGTCAAGGAGGAGAAGCCCGACTTTGTCATTTCCACCGTCAACCCAACCTACGTCTTCGGTCCTCAACCAACCAACTCTTTCCAATCCACCCAATTGAACACCTCCTCTGAGGTCATCAACACCATTTTGAAGATCAAGGGTACCGAGGAGAAGGTCAACCCAGTCAATGCTTCTGCTGTGGATGTTCGTGATGTTGCCAAGGCCCACCTTGTTGCTTTTGAGAAGGACGAGGCCAAGAACCAGAGATTGCTTTTGAACTCGGGTCTGTTCACCCAGCAGACCATCTTGGACGTTTTGCACGTCGAGTTCCCTAGTGAATCCCAGCATGTTCCTATTGGAACCCCAGGTTCTGACAGAGAGGAGATCAAGAAGAGAGCTACTTTGAACAACGACAAGACCAGAAAGATCTTGGGCTTTGAGTTGATCTCTGTGGAGCAGTCTATCAAGGACAGTGCCAAGCAGATTCTTGAGGTCGAGGACAAGCTCAAGACCAACGACCTCAACTCCAAGCACCAGCAGTTGTAAGTACATGAAGTGATGTTGAATGAATGAAATTAGAGGATAGCAAGGTGTAGAGGAAGTAGGTTGGCTTTGGAATGAACTGAGGAGAAAAATGAAAAGACTGTATTGTGAGTATATCGTTCATACAGACAGCTTCAAACCGAAAATGTGTGAATTTTATAGCTTACGGATCGAACTTGGCGTCAGGGAAGCGTCACCGAAGCTGTACGTAAACATTCATGCGTCAGGGCTGCTCGATAATCGTACGGCTTGTGTCCCAAAAAAAGACACGGCACTACTTCTAAATTTGCAACCACATCTAGCCAGACCGCTTTTTAGCGAATGATGGCTGAGTTAATTCTTCTGCTTCTTCTTCTTCTTCTTTCACCAACGACAAAAAACGACATTCTTGTCACTGATTCTATAGTTACAGGCTATCTTCCACACTTTGTGCCTCCTTCTCCTCATTCTCGTAACTCCCAAAAGCACACTGGCTTATTTCGGATCCAACAACCCGTATACAACGAATCAGTTGATGGCACGCCGCATCTAAGCGTTTGTGCTTCAACAAAGATGCGCTTACCTAATAAACCAGATAAGCTCCGGACCGTAAAGCACCTAAGTATAAGTATCCTGCCGTATTTTCAAAATGCCAGTATGACCCATGATGTGCCGAAAAAAGTGCTCGTTTCTGGAGCTTCTGGTTTCGTAGCTTTACACACTATTCAGCAGCTTCTTGAAAAAGGCTGCATTGTGGTTGGATCCGTGAGAAGCATTGAAAGAGGCGAATACGCAAGAGAGGCTACACAATACTCCACCAGATTCACCTACGAGATAGTGGAAGACATAGGTAGAATGGGCGCCTTTGACGAGTTTGTCAAAAATCACCAGGATGCATCCGCTTTTCTTCATATGGCATCCCCAGGGTTTCATCCAGTCAAAGACATTGAGAGAGAGCTTCTCATGCCAGCAATCCACGGTACTAACAACGCTCTTCTGTCCATTCGAGATCACGGTCCAAATATAAAAAGAGTGGTTATCACCTCCTCATATGCCGCTATGGCCTCTGAGAAAATGGAAAACGAGGCAGGCAGAATCATCGACGAAACATCATGGAACCCCACTTTCTGGGTTAATGCTTTGAGAAGCCCCTCTTTAGGTTACTCTGGAGCAAAGACATTTGCCGAAAAGGTCGCCTGGGATTTTGCCAAATTCCAGAATCGCTCCTTTTCCATCACAACCATCAACCCCGTTTGCATTATAGGCCCACTGCCTACCGATTTTGGCGATACTGAAAAACTCAAGTTTGAGGAGCATTTAAGCAGTTTCTTGCCTTTGGAGAACACTAGAGCCATCAGTGCATTTGGAGTGGACGTGAGAGACGTTGCAAAAGCACATATCGTGGCTTTTGAAAAGGAAGAGGCCAAAAATAGAAGGTTGTTTTTGGCAGCTGGTCCGATCTCTGAACAGGCCATTTTTGAAGCACTTCGACTGAATTTTCCTGGGTTTTCGGCTCTGCTACCGGTGGGGTACGCTGAATCAGGCAGAAAAGAGCAAATTCAAAAAGCCGGTTTTGACATTTCAGCGACGAGACTGATTCTAGGGTTCGATTTCATCCCCGTGCAGCAGTCTATCATAGATAGCGCTCAGCAGGTGCTTACGGCGACGAAATCAAAGGGAGAGACAACGTAATTTTGTTTTTTTATAGATTCTTTAATTTATGGGTTTGGTAAGATGACTGCAATTTTCCAGTGGTTCACCAGAATCTACAAATTGTGCGAGACTACTGGGATTTCGCAGAAATCAGATAAATTGGTACACGAAAAATAAATCCGATAACCAAAAATAATGAAAAGAAAATATTTATGGAAATCTTGGATTAGGAACAAGATTGCAAAGAACATGTGCCAAAAAGTGTAATTACCTTCAGAGTTAAAAGTCTACTCAGCCCCAGACCAGCCCCCGTAGTCAAGTGCAACGTTACCAACCACTGACTGTGAAAAAGGATCAATTCCAGCAATCAAGCTTAAGAGGATTTGAGTACTTTCCTGATACACTGATCTGAAGCTTTATTAACGTAAGAAGATCCAACATCGCTTTCCACGCTATCTACTGAGAATGCACAGGCGCACAATTCACGTAGCATACCGCCTAGACCAGGTGCAATTTACCCACACAGCATGCTCTTGAAAGCTTAATTTTGTTTACTTCAACTCCCTTGGACATTTGAAGAACTACCAATCTCCGGCTCACACAGCCCAGCTCCAGGGACCAGCTGTTTCCACGTGATCGTACCGGCTTTATTTTTCATACTACATTCAGACACAGCCGCTGTTTGACTACACTATTTGAGATTTAGCAGAGCCACCGATCGCGCCGCCTCCTATTAATCTACAGTGGCCGCGTCTGCCACCACCACACTCCAATTTCCACATCTCCACAAATTTCCATTTTTTTACTCTCAAAAGTAAATCCAGTAAATATTGGCGGCCGCGCCGGAAAAACTTCACGGTTTCGCGTCGGGCAATATGCCAAAAAGCTGTCAAAACTATTGTGTTCGTCTCGGCAGTGCAGACTGTGTGCAGTCCCAAAGGAGGGTTTTGTGCGAAGCTGCAAAACGGCCTTCACCATGAGGAGGCTGTGTGGACGCGACAAGGAGGATTATGCCAAATAAAACTAGTAGAGTAAAAATTGATGGACTGGTGACAGGGGCAGGTAGGAGATTCAGGCATATAGGCCCGGTGTGCAGGAAAAAAGCCTGCTTCCCAGGGCGTGTATCCCTGCTTAGAGGTGCTGCAGCAGCAGCAAGTACCCGATCCGAGGCAGCCTAAAAAAAACACCAAAAATAAAAAAAAAAATGTATACTCCCGTGCCTAGCCGCTCGTTGCTGCTTTCTACAAACTACACGTTCTTTTCCTCCCAGTCGAATCAAACCCACCCTGCTAGATCAGGCGTATTTATCCGACCCCCCTATAGGAGCCCCGAGCTACCCAGCTGCATTTAATTACCTCACTTTTGCTGCAATTTCTTCAGCGCCAAGCCAAACAGAACATCGCCTAACCTCTACACAAGAAAATCGACAACTGTCAACGCAGTCTTTTTTTTCTTGTCCGCAGATTTTGCAACCTTATACTTTCTTGATCAGGAACACCAAGCTTATCGAATCGCTATCTGAAGCGCAACATGGTTCGTGATCTCACCTTCAACGCTCCCCTGCTGGGTTACGAAACCCCCCAGAACCCGTTTGCCTCCGAGCTAGACAACGAAAACAACTCCAGAGACTCCAACTCGTCTTTTGCCTCTCTGGAGCACTTGCAGCACAGTCCAAGCCAGTATGGAAATCGCTTAGGTGCTGCTTCGGGATACTACTCCAACGACACCTCGGCCAACTTATTGCTGGGCCACAGTTCGCTGGATCAGGCACAGGCAGGGCTTCAAATGCCGTCGGAGTTTGACAGGTACCCGCTGATGGCCGGATCGAGAGTGGTATCGCTGACTTCCTTGGCGTCTCAAATGAGACAAGAATACCTGCCCAATGTGGGGCTGGATCTGGCTACGCCTGAGGACGATGCGCTGATGAAGAGCCTGAATCCGTTTTTGGCAAATGTCGATTTCTCGCCCTTTGGCGGCTACCCTGCTCTGTCATTTCCTCTCAGTATCGATGAAAAAGAACCAGACGACTACTTGCACAACCCGGATCCCATTGCCGACGCCGCATACGATAAGAACAGATTCTGGTATGACTTGAAGACCATGGATAAACGTGCTGCCGGAGGCATTATTGGTGTGATTTTCTTGCTTCTCGGCGCCATTGTCATTTTCGTTCTTTTGCCTGTTTTCTTCTACTCGGGTGTCACCCAGCCCTACCATCCAGAACACTACGAGGTCTTGTCTCACTACAAGTACCCGCTTTCGAGCTCCATCAGAACCTCTTTGGTCGATCCAGACACTCCAGAGGACGCCTTGTACAAGAACAACCAGTACGGCGAGAAATGGAAGTTGGTTTTCTCGGATGAGTTCAACGCCGAAGGCAGAACTTTCTACGACGGTGACGACCAGTTTTTCCAGGCGGTCGATATCCACTACAGTGGTACTCAGGACTTGGAATGGTATGATCCAGATGCTGTCACCACCGCTAACGGTACACTTATTTCCCAGATGGACGCCTACAAGAACCACGATTTGTTTTACCGGTCTGGAATGGTCCAGTCATGGAACAAAATGTGTTTTAGCCAGGGAATGATCATGATTTCGGCCCAACTTCCCAACTACGGTTCTAAAGGTGGTCTTTGGCCTGGTCTTTGGACCATGGGTAACTTGGGTCGTCCAGGTTACAGAGCATCGACAGAAGGTCTCTGGCCATACACGTACGATGCTTGTGACGCTGGTATCACCGCCAACCAATCTTCGCCAGACGGAATTTCGTATCTTCCAGGCCAGAGACTTAACTCATGTACATGTTCTGGAGAAGACCACCCCAACGCCGGAACCGGCCGTGGAGCGCCTGAAATCGATATCATCGAAGCCGAAACAGACACCAACACATTGAAGCTCGGTTTGGCATCCCAGTCCTACCAGATCGCTCCCATGGATATCTGGTACATGCCAGACTACAGCTACTTGGAGATCCACAACCCCGAAGTCACCAGTGCCAACGTTTACACAGGAGGCCCACTTCAGCAGGCTGTTTCCGGTGTCACCACGCTTAACAACACTTGGTACGAGCGTGGAGAAGGTGCTGGACATTTCCAGGTCTACGGATACGAGTACCTCAACGACAACGAAAACGGGCATTTGACCTGGTACGTTGGCGAGGACCCCACGCTTACCGTCCACGCCAAAGCGCTTGGACCCAACGGAAACGTGGGCTGGAGAAGGATATCCAAGGAGCCCATGTCTGTGGTGATGAACTTTGGTATTTCCAACTCGTGGGCCTACATTGACTGGCCCACAATGGTGTTTCCCTCTCGTCTCCGGGTGGACTATGTGAGAGTGTACCAGCCTGAGGACCAGATCAACGTCACCTGTGATCCTGAGGACTTCCCAACCACCGACTACATCGAGCTGCACTTGAACGCATACATGAACAGCAACTTGACGCTTTGGTCCGAGACGGGCAACAAGATGCCCAGGAACAAGATTACCGATAAGTGTTAGGCAATAGCTTTTAAGACTTGAGAATTGGTGTGATTTGGTTGCAAAGGCTGGTATAGTGTTTTTCGCAGCCACGCAGGGTCCCCATGGACAAAGGCAGAACCACCAAGAGGCGGAAGCAATGAGGCATCAGTTTTTGAAAACATGCATTTTCTATGGAAGTTGAAAAATTCTCAAACGGCCATTTCTTCAAATGCCACTTCTTATGCCTTCAAGTCAAATGCCCTTGCTTCTGGTCAGCGCTCGTTCAGGCTGTGAGTGCCGTGCCGTTTTCTGTCTGCTTTGTTTAGACAAATTTGGCAGGTCTCGCGCTGCTTCGCCTCGCTGGGTCCACAAATGTACGGGAGAACGGAGAAACTCGAAAAACGCTGGTTTCCACAAATCCACCAAAAATATCCCAAATCGCCCAAATCTGATCAAATTACCGCCGTCACCAGACTTCAGGGCTTCGAGGTCCATGGGGTTGCTCCGGCCGTCCTGCGTACAGCACGGAGGCTGAGACAGGTACCCGGACAAGAAACTCGATGATTGGACAATTTGGCTGATTTTGCGGATTTTCTAAATTTGGCGGCTGTGGAACCCCAGATCTGATAATTTTTCAAGTGTCTGTTTTTGTGCCGCTGTTTGTGCCGCAGCCTGAATCAGGCGCAGCTGCTTTCGCAGCCATCACCAGAAAATAAAGTATAGGCTCGGCCAATGAAAAAAGCGGACGATTGCCGTGGCGGCCCCTGATTTCTGGAACTTTTCGAGAAAAGCTGTTTTTCGGTATTTTCCAAAAATTTCAAGCCCACATAGCAAAATCTGCCCTCGCTAGAGCCGTGTCTCGCTTTCTGCGCTTCATCTGGTGCGCAGGCGGCTAAATCTGGCGATTCTCGCGCCTTGTCCCTTGCGCAGCATACCACCAGATTCCAAACAACGGAGGACGAAAAGACGAAAAATACTAAGGAAATTCAAATTTCATCTTTTTTGTTGTTTTTCGAATTCAAAGAAATTCCCGTTTTTCTGTGCCCATCCTGGCTTCTGTGCACTGACCTGCCTGGACTCAAGCCTTGCTTCATCGTCGCGCCTGGTCTTGGCAGCCAAGTCTTGCTTGCCTGCCCTCCTTCAGCCTCCAAAAAACTACACCTACTTCTTCCACAACTTCTTTTTTTTTTGTGGCTTCAGATCTAAGAAAGTTCAAGTTTTCCATTCGTTCATCGCTGGCGCCGAAACCATCCCCACACATCCCCCATTCCACAAACCCATAACGCCAGGGTCTATTTATACCGCGCACAGCCGAAAATAAACCATCAAAACTTCCTCCTGATCCATCAACCACTACTCCATCTTTTCCCATCATGTCCCACCGTGACTTAACCAACAACGGCTACGTGGACAGCCCTCGTAACCCCTTTGACGACGGTCTGGGTCTGTACGATCTGAGCCATTTTGATGAAGCTGCTCTGGATGAGTTGCTCCAACACTCTCCCGTGGATGACTCCAACAGGAACAGCTACCACGGCTACTACGCCGACAGAAACACCCGTCACATGTCGCTGCCTTCCCAGCAGGGCAACTTGGTCGCTCCCACAGAGTTCAACAGGTACCCTAGTCTTGCCAACCTGAGAGAACACTCCCTGACATCGCTTCTGGAGCAGTTCAAGAGATCCCACTCCCAGTACACCCAGTTGACCCAGAACGGCCTGGAAACCACCTCCAGCAACGGCGAGAACGTGCTGGACCCGTTTTTGGCCAAGGTGGACCTTTCCCCGTTCGGTGGGTATCCTGCTGACCAGTTCCCACTTCACATTGACGAGAAGGAACCGGATGACTACTTGCACAACCCAGACCCCATCGCCGACGCTGCATACGACAAGAACAGGTTCTGGTACGATCTCAAGCACATGGACAGACGCGTGGGCTTTGGTCTCGTGGGCTTCATTCTTCTTTTGCTCGGTGCCATCGCTGTCTTCATTCTTATTCCCGTGCTCACCTTCTCGGGCGTTACCAACCCTTACAAGCCCGAGTCCTACGAGGTTTTGACCCCCTACGTTTACCCGCTCTCCAGCGCCATCAGAACGTCTTTGATCGACCCTGACACTCCAGATGAAGAGCACACCAGAATCAGCTCTAACGGTGACGAGTGGGTCTTGACTTTCTCGGACGAGTTCAACGCTGAAGGCAGAACTTTCTACGACGGAGATGACCAGTTTTTCCAGGGTGTCGACATCCACTACCAGGCCACCCAGGATTTGGAGTGGTACGACCCTGACGCTGCCACCACCTCCAACGGTACCCTTCACATCACCTTGGACGCCTACAAGAACCACAACTTGTTCTACAGATCGGCTATGCTTCAGTCATGGAACAAGATGTGTTTCTCTGAGGGTCTTATTGTCACTTCGGTCAACTTGCCCAACTACGGTCACAAGATGGGTCTCTGGCCCGGTCTTTGGACTTTGGGTAACTTGGCCCGTCCAGGTTACTTGGCTTCTACTGAGGGTGTTTGGCCTTACACTTACGACTCGTGTGACGCCGGTATCACCGCTAACCAGTCGTCGCCTGATGGTATCTCCTACTTGCCAGGTCAAAAGTTGAATGTCTGCACGTGTTCGGGCCAGGACCACCCCAACGCCGGAACGGGTCGTGGTGCTCCTGAGATTGATATCATTGAGGGTTCCATCGATGACACTCTTAAGACCGGTGTGGTGTCCATGTCGTACCAGATTGCTCCATACGATGTGTGGTACTACCCAGACTACAGTTTCGTCGAGATTCACAACAACGAGGTTTGTGCCATGAACACTTACACTGGTGGTCCATTCCAGCAGGCCGTCTCGGGTCTTGTCACCTTGAACACCACCTGGTATGAACGTGGTGAGGGTGCTGGTAAGTTCCAGGAGTACGGATACGAGTACATGAACGACGACGACGAAGGTTACATCACCTGGTACGTCGGTAAGGGCGAGGAAGGTGCTGCTTTCACCTTGCACGCTTGGGCCTTGAGTCCTAACGGTAACGTTGGTTGGAGAAGAATCTCCAAGGAGCCCATGTCCATCATTATCAACTTGGGTATCTCCAACTCGTGGGCTTACATTGACTGGCCTTCCATCATTTTCCCATCGCACATGAGAGTGGATTATGTGAGAATCTACCAGCCTCCAAACGCCATCAGCATGACATGTGACCCCGACGGGCATCCAACCGTCGATTACATCGAGAACCACAAGGACGCCTACTACAACAACAACCACACATCGTGGGAGATGGCCGGCTTTACGTTCCCAAAGAACAAGGTTGTTGGATGTTAAGCATGATTTCCAGTCCTTCGCTTGATTGATTTCACTATAAAGAAAAGAAAAAAAAAAAAAAAAACAGAAAAAAAAAGGAGGGTGGAGCTCAAGGTTTGCTGAAGAGAACTGAGCTATTCACGCCACCAAACCCGAACGAGTTGCACAAGCCGTGGCGCACCAGCCTCTCCTTGGCCTCGTTGGCAACATAGTCGAATGTGAACTGTGTCGGGTCATCGTCCTTGTGGCGACCAACATTTTGTAAATTAAGAGTGGGCGGCACCAGCCCCGTTTCAATTGCCTTCAACGTAAAGGCCGCCTCGACCGCTCCCGCAGCGCCGAGCAAGTGGCCGATGGACGATTTCGTCGAAGACACGGCAAGGTTAGAGTTTTTAGCAAATAAAGTCAGTATTGCGTGGTTTTCGGCCCGATCGCCAATCACCGTCAGTGTGGCGTGGGCATTGACGTAGTCGACCTGAGATGGATCGACTTTGGCTCTTTCAAGTGCCATTTTCATGGCTGCTAACGCTCCATCCCCGGTTTCAAGCGGTGCAGTGATATGGTTAGCATCTCCAGATAAACCGTATCCAGAAACCTCCGCATAGATTTTAGCTCCTCTCTTTTTGGCCATTTCCATGTTCTCTAGCACCAAAATACCACATCCTTCACTGAGCACGAAACCGTTTCTATCTCTATCAAAAGGTCTCGAGGCTTTCCAAGGTTCATCTTCATATTCAGTAACCACAGAACGGGCTCTAGCAAAACCAGCCAAGGCTAGCGGGTGAATGGACGCTTCCAGACCTCCACAGACCATAGCATCAGCATATCCATTGTGTATAAAATTGTAGGCATCACCTATAGCGTTTAAACCAGTAGCACAGGCTGTAGACACAGAATGGAGAGGACCTCGAAGGCCGTACTTTATGGAGATGTTTCCTGCCGCCATGTTATTGAGAAGCTTTGGAATAAAAAGCGGCTGGACCCTTTTGTAGCCCTTTTCGTGAAATGCTACCGAGTTGTTGTAGGCATCCTCAAACAGGCCAATTCCCGACCCGACCGCCACACCCATCTTGCTTCTGTCTATGCTTTTCAAATCCAATTTTGAATCTTCAAGAGCCTCCTGAGTAGCCACAATTCCGTACTGAGTGAAAAGGGCCCATCTTCTGGCGTCCTTATCAGCACATCTGTCTGGATCCCAGTTTTGCACTTTTCCAATCACTTTGGATGGAACCTTATCCCAGCCCTCTTTGTAGTCGGGTAGTTGTTTTGTAGAAATGAGGCCAGAGGCGCCTTTTATGAGATTATTCCATGATGTCTGGGTACCGATGCCTAGAGGAGTCACCAAACCGATTCCGGTGACTGCCACGCGAGACATGCTGAATCAATGCTTCTCTGGTTGGGACGAGGGAAATTGAAATGCAACGTTGCGGTTGTCTCAATTGAATGGAACGTTGCAGTTGTAGGTGGTTGGGTAGTTGAGGTAAGGTGGGTGGTAGTATGGGGAATAACCTGTGCAGGTTGATGAAGGTGGAGCCGATGAATGTGAGTCAAGCGAGTCACGAATCACAGGTATTTTGAGTCAAGATGCAATTTAGTCGTTTTTTCTGATTCGATGTTTTTGTCGTAGTTTCTATTTCTATGATACTTGATATGTGCCGAGGCTGCACCATCTTGCTGGATATCACCAACCGAACTTTCTGCCACTGTCATCAAAAATGGATCGTCAGGAGCATGACTAATCTTTTCTCATTGTGCTTCCACCACCTCTATAAGGCAAACTCATGCGCCAATGAATGAGTCCGATGCCTCACTTCAAGGCATCTCTATAACAAACGTACCTCTTCTCATCGCCAAGAATGAAATTCACCGGGCTTTCCACCATGGATTGGGGTAAATCAAAGTGGTTACAGAGATCCACCCACTTTTCAAAGAACAGATCTGCCTGCAGCTCGTGCTCTTGATGTGCAACTTCCAACCCCTTCAACTCGGCAGCCACAAATTCAGCTACTCGCTTCACCTTAAGGTTCTCGCCCTTGTAGCCGCTCTTCTTGAGCTTTTTTTCGTATTCGGCGAATTCCACCAAAGTGGCTCGAAATTGTCGGTAGAGCTTGTCCTGGTCCTCGACCTCAGAGTCTATAGGATACTGCTCTTTGAATTGAACATAGGGCAACTTTCGTATCTCGCTTTTGTGCTCCTGAAGTGATTGAAAAAAGCGGAGGACTTCAGTAGGGTAGATGCCGCTTTTAGAGTCACCCTGCTCAGCAACCCATTCATTGAAAATGGTCTCCTTGGTCTCGTCCAGAATCGTATAGAAAGCTGGCTCCTGTGCCAAAACCGATACAAGCTCCTCGGCCACAAGAAACCACGGGTCGTACTTGGAGAACGTGCCCTGATGCTGCGATAGTAGTTCCTTGAAAGCAGATTTAGCATCTTCCCCAGAATCATCTTCACCTTCGTCCTCCAGGATTCCGAGCTCTAGCCCGGCATTGACGTCCTCCTCCGATTCAGCGACATCACTTCCGTCAACTTTCTCTGGATCAACATCCTCTGGATCAACATCCTTTTCAGGAATCTCGGCCTCCTCTTCTGCCTCCTCTTCAGAGTCACTTCCGTAGCCTTGAAGAATCCCCAATCCTCCAGTCTGCTCCTTGGCCTCTTCCTCTTCCTCCTCCTCTTCTTCCTCCTCTTCAGCTGGGCCTGCATCCGCCACAATCGACCCAATCAAGTCGTGTGGTACCTCTGGCTCCACGTACTCCTCCTCTTCTTCACTTTCAGGGTTCTCCATCTCCTCCACCTTTTCCTCCACTTTCTCCACGATTTCCTCCTTTTGAGCCTTCTTCACCTCCTTCCGCGGCCGCTCCTTCTCTCTGGGCGCCCAGCCGCGAGATTTGGCGAAAAGCACCGCCAATTGGTTGTAATCGATCTTCTCCAGTACTCCCTCATCGGTTTCCGTGATCTGCCACACCGACGTTTTTGTGGCCGAATTGAAGTAGAAATGCCGGCTTTGGTCCGTCACCACCACGTGCCACGGCGTTTCCGGCACAGAGTACACAAAAAGGGCATTTCCAGCCGCCATGGTGTGATGAAGGTGGTTTTGGTTGCAAACCGCGATGTTGATAATCTGCAAGGCTGGAGAGGTGTGGGTGTGGTGACGGAGACGGGGATTGATAAGATAGAATTTTTTATTTCTATGAATGTGGTTATATAATTGGGTGGATTTTTTTTACACTTTTAGGAATTTTGGGCTGGTACGGCACTCGGTTGGTGAAAACCCACCGGGGTACCTCATACTGGTTCGCCAGGTGAGAAGTCCACCAGATCTCTAACACCCCACAAATCTGATCGTTTCTTATTGTTTTAAAAGAACTCATTTAGAAATATCTGTGGCGCCCCGATGGGCTAACACCTATATTGACTCGAAACGGACAAATTTGTGAGTGCCATTTTAAAGACACCATCCATCCAGACAATAGTGTCAAAGCACTCAAGACCAAGACGAATGTGGTCTAATTGAATGTTGCCTAATTGAAACAAATTTAGATTCACAGAAGAGTCGGTTTTTGGATTTGGAGACTGTCGTGGAAGCTTCACACCATCGTTCAAGGCAGACAAGGCATCCATTGGATAATCACTGCCTCCTTGTTTTCAACGCAAATTGTGGAGATTTCTGAACAGTGAATCATGGTACTTTTGCCTTCCCTTCTTCATAGAATAACTCATTGGAGGCTGCCCCACATTGCCAAAACCCCATTTGTCCAATACTACCTCCACCAGCAAGCGTCAATATGCTGTGAGTCAAAACCATCTTTTGTTGCATAAACCCTAATTCCGACCCCTGATTCTTATCAACGCAAGTCTAGACTGTAGCTCAATGGGTAACTCATTTTGGAAAATAAGCTTCTCAAAGCAGATGCAACACCAATTGATCGTCGATGATAATGCACCTGATACAGCTGGCTTCCATTCAAACCGACACTCAACCAACAATTCCAGATCCATAAAATCAAACTCGAGCATCAACAAAATTCCCCCATTGATGCTTCTAAACTTCAATAGACAAAATACCCACTGAATCTCCATAAAATCGCAAACGCAATCCACCATCACCACATACCTCCACCCCTGATCATCGCCATTATCACCCACTCTCCGATCGCCATTACTGATTGTTTCGTCAATCGTTATTCATTGTATTGCACTATAAATTTCGTAACCTCATTGAAAATGACCTCACCAAGAAATCATGAAAACGGAACAAATGATATTGAAGTTCCTCTTTTTCCTCAATCTGACAGAACGTAGAAAGACGCTCCACTTCATGGTACAATGTATTGTAAAGAATAATTGAGAGGATCCCCCTATTGATATACCAAGCTTTTGAGGGGACAAGATGGAATATTTCCTGGGCTTGGTACCCAATTGGGCCTTGGTCCGAGATCGACCCAACAATTTTACGAGATTCTACGCATGTTCCAAAAACCGAATACATTGATAAATCAAGCTATGCTTACGAGCTGCCGGAGTCACACGAGCACTCCAGCCAGCTTTCCCAGAGAAGTAGAGAGAAAATAATGGGGTCCACGGGTGCTCTTCCCCCCTTTGGCTGCAAATGGAGCAATGGGCCATGTCGGTAGCGGGGAAGATACGGAGCGGAGTCGCCATTATTGGCAGTGGCACATAATCTGTGCACGATAGCCGCCGTGCGAGCGAAAGAGTGGCCTGGACGACGTTTGCTAGTGTGGACACTTTCGACCCCTGGTGGGTATTTCGGACGGGATCTTGCATCGCCGGGGCGGCTCAAAAACTCCGAAGTTCCCCTTTTCGCATCCCCACCGCGCTCAACGTAAATTTTTTTGTTGCCCTGCCTGCTAGCTGTTTTATTTTTTTGAGCTGTCGCGTCACGTGACCCCATTCTTGCAGCGGAGAGATTTGCTGCCCAAAAGCAGTAATGGGGGAAATACCTGGAAGAAGACTTCCAGCGCCAGTCCGATCCGTGGGGCCGCAGGCCATTTCTTGACGTGGAGGGGTCCATAGAGGAGGGGTCAAATAGGAGACCATCGTGGGAACCCAGCGAAACATCGGCGATTGCAACGTCACCGCAGTTGCAGCCGCACCTGGTCCTGGTGATACCACCCGCTTCCGTTTCCGAAAGAATTATGATACCAACATGTTGACAGACATCTTCATCCGCTGATCGTCCTTGCCCTTATCGTCGTCCTCCTCGGGCGCCTTCTTACACGATTTGCGGATCCGCAGAACCGCCACCTCCGAGCCTTGGTGGAGGTTTTTGGCGTGCCGTAGTAGCAAGTCCCGTCTAGAGAACGGGCGCAGGCATATGCCGCAAATGTAGGGCTTGAGCTTGTTGTGAGTCAGTAGAATGTGTCTGGTAAGGTGCTCTTCACGGGTGAATGCCCGCTGGCAATGTTTGCAATTGAAGATGCGCAGGTTCCCTGTGGCCGTTTTGGTGCCATAGCCGCCGTGGGCCAAAGGCGGGAAAGTGGTGGCATTGTGGAAACCCAGCGATGAAAGTGAGGCCAGGTCGTTCTGGTCTAGCATGGCACGAGGCGTAGATTCGGCTTCTGGCTCGTCTGCCGAACGAGCCATCGTGAGCACATACGGATGGGGAATCTTGGGAGGAGCTTTTGTGCACTGGCTCTAGCGAAGCCGGAGACAGCGTAGTTACGGAGACAGGCTTGAGGCAGCAAAGTACCCAAAAATGTGAAACTGTGAAAGTCCAGAAAACGAACTGGTTGTGCGAAGGCGGCGGTGGAGGTCCTTATATCTGTCAGTGTTCCCCGCAAACAGCTTGCTCGGGCCAGAGTCGAGCACTGCGACAGGACGGTGGGTTATATGGTGGGGTCGAACTTTCGGAGTTTTAACCCCCGGTCTGCCAAGCGGTTAAGGGGACGTCACTTGAGCGGCAAAAATAATTTCAATTTGTTTGAAATTGCTTCCTTCATTTTTCTTTTCCTTTTTGTTTTAGCGTTGATGCTGCTAACTTCAGGGCGTGGGTGGACGGGTTGCCTATTGCCGGTTTGGGACGGTGCCAGATCCAGTCCACTTTTTTTTTTTCGCAGCCAGTCCCAGTGACGCAAACTGCTTGGCATAAAAGATGAGAATATCCCGTCGGAATAGAAATTGGTAGTTTTTTGTTTCTTTGCTCTGTTTCACAACTTCCGTATTTTCCTCCTTCTTGCTGCAAACGCATCAACTTCACTCACATACTGCAGCGCTGCCTCTCGCTTTGCTGCTCTATTGTCATCTCCCCTCCCATCCCCACGGACTCCCCTCCATCTATGAAGCCTCCTATTCTGCAGCCGTACCATATGAAGCTTCCCGTTTTTGACAGCCGCCTCTTCATTCCATAATCCTCAGCCTGAATGGACACTTGCCCCCGCTTGACAATGACCTTGTTTGATTGTATTGTGCGGCAGCCAGGGTGCCAGGGTGCATTTTCAGAAACAGCCCCGACCGTCTTGTGAGCCACACTTGCTTGGAGGTGGTATTTCTTTTGAAACTTTCTTTTGCAACCTAGCTGGCTCTTACGGGGCCCCGCCCATTGTAGTTAGTTACTTTAGACCAGCTTTGATGACCCCTCCTCAAATGTCAACCAAATGTCGTTTTCACGAAAAAGCATGCTTCAGAAGTCAAAAGGCTCTTTGTCGTGGCCTCCTTGACTGGTGAAACTTTCTACTGCTTTAGGAATCTGTGCATCGCTGCCTGATCACCGGCCTCAGCCTGCTTTGCTTTGCTGTTTTAGCTCCCCTCCTGGGCATTCCTTTGGTCCAGGGCTCACATGTCGCAAATCATGTCACCAAAGGGTCCACATGATTTGGTGGGATACAATGATTCAGCAAATAATTCGGCACTTCCAGAAAATTATTCTGCAAGTTTGGCAAATAATTCAGCGGAATATTTGATCATGGAGTTACCGCTTTGCCAGATCAATCGTAGGCACCGCCCAAACGATATTTCCTCTCTTGGCAAGATGTGGAATTACGAGTATGGAATCCAACTTCATGCCAATCCGCTCGGAAAACTGCAACCCCATGCTGTCATGGAAGCTTCGATCGAGGGGAATGCTGAAGACGCAAATCGTGTGTCTTCTCTAGATCCCCCGCCTGAAGAAAGGCAGGTACATCGACCAAATCCGCTCCACAGCACGACTGGCACGTTCTTTGTCCTCTGCACTGGCCACCATAAGCTCGTTGAGATCTCTGAGCCAGTCCTCTTGAAGTTTGCTGGGGATTATTTTTCTCAGGAGAAGCGTAAGGTTGATTGTCTCCACGAAAAGCTTTCCATCACCGATAAGCTTATCGTCCTGACCCTCTCTGTTCACCAAGGCACCCACCAGGTTGAGGCTCTTCAAGCACATGATACGCTGGCTCTTGCTGGAGTATCCTTCTCTGTGAAGGGCCAGGTTGGCTTGATAAAGAATGAAAAGGGAAGGCAGCACAGAAAGCATTCCGAAAAGCAACTGCTGCAGCTTGAGCAATTTGTCGATACCGCTGATTGCAATGGCGCCGTCAACCTTGGTTTTCTGGATTTGGATCAAAATGGACCGGATCAACAGACCCTGGATGATCAGCTTGTACGGCGTCTTGATCTCCTTTTCGTATTGAGACATCATCACTGTCAAATCGCCCTGGGCAACCTCCTGGCGGACCTGCTCCAAGTTCACGGTCATGCCGTTGTCTTTCATGAAATCAGTCACCATCCGCTCCAAAGAGTTGAGGTCAGACTGGAGGGACTCTTTTGAAGTGATGGTCATGGTGTCGTCTGAACGGAGAATCGCCAACATGTCCCAGACAGGTTTAACGACCCAATTTTTCCAGAATCCAACCACAGTGTCCACTAAGTTGAGCCTGATCCAGTCGACAATGGCAAGACGGTTTTGGTAGATGGAGGTGGTTGTAGATGGACCATACTTGACCAACAAGAGAAGCACAGGCCAGTAGCGGGCAACCAAACCTGGAGGACGGGTAGCCTTATACTCTGAAGTGCTTTTCACGTTATCCTCAATTTTCTGGAGCACTTCGCTTCTTTCTGGTTTGCACTCGAGAAGCTTGCCCAAAAGCTCAATATCCACAGGCAAACTGTTGATGAACAAGCCCAATTGGCCGTAGTGGATATCCAATTGCGCCTGTACAGCGTCCTTCTTTTCCTTGATCTCGGTGTCGATGTACGAAAGCGGCACTTTCAAGAAACGAAGCTTTGATCCTCTCAAGACGAAGTTCCTGTTCAAGTGCGCCGCTGTCTGGGCCGCCATTTTGCTGAATGTGTTCCAGAGAGCGTAAAATGAGCTCTTGATTCTCGCCACAATGCCACTCTGGCTTTGAGAAAAGACCGTGTTGTTCACGCCCATGGATGTGAAATCGTAGAGTCTGTGGGGCAACGTCTGGACACCAAAACAGACCTTCCCGTATGTCAGCAGCTTCACGTCGTCCCAGTAGTTGCTCTGACTGCTCAACACAATGGTCTTGTAAATCAAGGAGTTGGCCAATTCGTGGGCTCCGAAAACCACCAAGTACCTGTCTACCAAGTGGATCAAAGCAGAGTCGAATTCGCTAGTAGGTTTCAAATCATCGAGCTTCAAGGCAAACGCCTTCAACTTGCTGAGGTGGATTTCCGGAAACTTGGCTGCCTTGGCCGCCACCAAAAAGTAGAAGTCCTGGAACAACTGCTGGATCTCCGTAGGATCTTCAGGAGCCTGGGCAGTCTGAAGGAAAAATGCCGTTTCTTCGTGTAATTTGTTCAACTGGTCGTGTAGCCGCGCCAGAATGGTGTTAGTGGCCCGGATTTCCCGTAGTGTTTTGGCCGGAAGCCCCAATTGGAAGAAGCTCATGGTTGTTGCGGTTGATTTAGTGAGCGCTCACGATGGTGTAGGTGCACACGGAGGGTGGTCGGGGTGGGTTAATTTGATTTTTTTTGATTTATTGGTTTTTTGGGTTGGTTTTGGGGGAAGGGAGGGGAGATTATGTTTTTGGTTATTTTGCTGCTTTTTGGTTTGGTGGGGAGTTGATGGAGTGGTACCTGGGGTGGTTTTCGCAGCCATAGTTAAGGAGGGTTTAGTGGGTGCTGGTAATGAAGGAGCTTATGATGAAATCTAATAAGGTATTTAATGGTTTTTTGATTGAGTGGAAAATCCTGTTTCTGGTGATTACAAATAATGCAAAATAGAAGTCCAATTGGTATTGTTGGTTGTGGTTCATTGGTGCATGGAATTCGACGAATACATGCTTGAAAGGCTGATACCCTTTTCTTTCAAGGGTCATGATCATAGAGAAGAGTCATAATTCTTCTTCAATCTGTCCCTTTCTGAGGTATTCTGAAAGGTATTTTGATTACGAAAGTAGGGAGAGTTGTCCTGGGGTTGGTGTTAGGCTTATCTCTCAGTTTGAGTCCTACACTTTTGAAACCCGTATCTCAACTCCCAAACTACCAATTCATTGGCCTCTTTTGATGAACTTTTAATTGTGCCCCTTGGTAAGCTACACTCGCTCATTACGCTTCTTCTAGTGATGTATGTACGAGGACCTACTCCTCCTCGGCCTTCTCCAAGACACCAGACACCTTGATCAACTCGTCGATCTCGGCGTCGTTCCAAATCTTCCTCAACACAGCAGGCTTCTCGCCACCACCGCTCAACGTGGCAAACTCCAACTTCTCGCTGTTCATGTTAGACGCATCCATCGTCTTCGAAAGCACCTTCACCGCCAACTCACACGCCTCCTTCAACAGCATCTCGTCCTTGTAGTCCTTTTTCAACAACGTCTGTGCGGCGGAGTTGTTGGCGCCGATGGAAATGGCCTTCCAGCCGGAGTAGTTACCACTGGGGTTGGATGTGAACAACTGGAACTTGTGGATATCGTCGTAACCAGCGTAGATGAAAGAAACGCCAAAGGGACGCAAACCACCGTGCTGCGTGTAGCCCTGCTTGACGTCACAAACCCGTTTTATAAGAAGCTCACAAGGGATCTCCTCATTGTATGTTTTCAAGTATCTCTGAGCCGTCACCCTGGCATTGTTGACAAGAATCGATGCATCGGCCGTCATGCCCGCAACAGCACACATCATCTGGTCGTTCAATATGTACAACTTCTCTGCGCTTCCGTCGTTATCAAGCAACTTGGAGGTGAACTTTTTCTCACAAGCTAACACCACACCTTCCAGAGACAAAATGCCAATGGCGGTGCCGGCGTTGGAGATGGCTTCCTGTGCATACTCCACTTGGTGAAGACGCCCATCAGGCGAGAAGATGGTTGTTCTGGAGTCGTATCTGGACATGAAGTAGTAGTTGGTGTTGAAGTGGCGATACGTGTGCAGGCTTGAAGTAGGAGGTATGCACTTTGCCCTGGCACTTCCGCGGGGTATTGGGGAGGTTTTTGGGGGAGTAGGAAGCGGTTTCCTGGATATTCGGAAATCAACAGAAATTGATAATCAAAGTTGGCAGGGTCAAGAGGAATCGGGAAATTCGTTCATGGTCACGTGACCTCGGTCGAAATGGCAATCTGGTCCCCCCGGAAATGGAAATTTGAAAGCATCAAGGATGTTAGAAAATTTACCAGCTGAAATTCTTGCTTAAGGGTTTGCTTTTTTGCTGTGAGCTTATGGTGTCGGTGTGTCTAGTGAAGGTGTAAGTTGTAAGCGAGACATCAACATACTCGCTATCTTGGGCTACAAAAGAAATGAAATCAATTGACCAATAATACAATTATTTCTTCATCGGCATTTTAATGGTGTTGCGGCAATTCGGATGATGAATTTAAATGATTTTTCTCTCACATTTATGGACGCTTCGACATCAATTTAATGGGACAGTCCATAGTGAGAACAAGCTTTCTATTCTCCATCTCTACATAACCTTAGCTTTGGGACATAGTCTTGTGAATTGCTTAATAAGTTCAAAGTCATTAACGCATCTAAGCGACCTCGGAGTAGTAGGAACAAAAGCGTCAGAAGTGTCCTCAGAAGTGTATCGACATTTCAACAAGTTTTAGTGAAATTGTAAAAGGAATGTCGACTGGGCCACAGCTAGCCAATTAAGTTTCCTACTTTATTTTGATAGAAAAAAAAAAAAGGGAATTGCATAATATATATGGCGAAGACCTAGCCACCAATCCGCCTATGTACCACCTCGTATGCACTACAAACACCTCACTGCAGCATCAAGGCTCATACTTCAAACCACATCTTCCACAAAACTACACACTTTTATGAAGGTTTTCGTCAGCTCGCTGGACGTGCCGATCGGCTACCTGACCCCGAAATTCCCCGCCGTTTTCTGGCCCCTCGGCGGCACCCTGCCCCGCTACAATGAGCTGTTTCTATATTACTCCATAGACATCTGGAAGTTCACCGTTTACTGGGTGATCATTTTCTTCAGTGGAGCGTATTTTCTCGTGGGCATGGCTGCGGCGCTTTCCATGAATCTCCGGGCGTATCGAGAGCGTCAGATCGTGGCATCCAAGAAGAAAGCCGTGGTGGTGCAACTGGTGATTGTTGCTTTTCTGTACTTGGTGGCTGGAGTTGCACAGGGATTCATGCTGGGGGCGATTATTGGGCTTCTTCTAGCGGCCATCTATAGAGCCGGAGCTTTGGCCATGAGCACGTGGATCCCATTTAGTTGGGGTATGGCATCCATCTTGTATCACATCTGCTCGTCCTACTCGACGAGTCTGTTGTTGATATAGGTGGGAGATGGATGTGTTGATGAATTTGTTGGTGAATTTGTGGAAATGAATGGGCAAAGCCCCGGATGGATATATTTAATGGATAATTGGGATTGGTTAGTAGGTGTATGGTGTAGGGTAGAGGGACGCAGTAGGTATGACAAAAAGGAGGGTGTGACATGAGCCCCTGAAGGAGATTAAATGACGATTTAAGTCTTTAATTTAGTACATAGCTTTCTGTAATTGAAGTGCCAATAGCGTTATGGACTAGCCTTGTTAGGAAATGAGTGGTATGAAAATCAGTCACCTAACGCCAATTGACCCGCTGACCAAACCATATGTGTAATTTCTGTGAAGCTATCCACCATTTTCAATCTCTTCAAAAATTCCTAATTCGTCATCCAATTATCACCTTTGTCCCTCATAGCATCGTATCACTTGGCTGCGAAATCCACCAATTACAATTCAAGCCCACCACAAACGAAATAGCAGAATTCTACAGAAAACAAAAAAAAGTCAAAAACTCTCCCTACCACCTCCATTACCAAATCACCAAATCCATTACCTCCATCCCAGTCCACCATATCACATCACCTCCAAACCAGCCCGCAATCCTGTACTCATTATCAACTACCCCAGAAACACCTTAGAACGCATCAACACCCACCACAAATTATGGACGCCGGCTTTCTCAAGGTGCATTTCTTGGCGCTGAAGTTCAGCCTGCCGGAAGCCTTCTCCCATGAAGAGCTCTCTGCAATTGCCCTTGAGGCCCTCCAGATCATGGATCACTATCAGGCGCTTCATCCAATGTACACGAGTTTTCAAGAATACGTCCGAGATCGGCCCGAGGCGGCCCAATTTACCAGCGATTGGGCAAGAAAGGTCGAAGGAAACCACCCGAACACGTCCTTTTTGGTCGAGGTGGACGAGGCTGCTTCCACAGATAAGCAGAAGGTTGTCGACGAGTTCAAGCAGATCTTGGCCGTTCTGGTGATCCAGTGTGACTTCCGCATGGTGCAGTTCTACTTGGGCAAGCTAGAGAATATTGTTCAGTTTCCGGGCCAGGTGACGAGCCTTCAGGGATTCACAGAAAACAGGTTTTTCGAACACCTCTTCTACCAAACAGTGGCATTGATATTTGGCCACTGGTGGTTTGAACTGGCAAAGAAAGTGAAACACGAAAGCGACGAGCCGTATAGTGGGCCCTCGGGACCACGAAACATTGCATCCATCGAGAAACGGACCCACACTTACCACACCCGCTGCTCGTTTTTGTTCAAGTCGCTTGAAGACAAGCCAGAGGCTGTTGTGAACTCGATTCAGCCGGAGTTGCAGTACTACAACTTGGTGCAGTGGCTCTGTGCGCTAGCAAAATTCACCCAGGGCAAGTTCCATCTATTTATCGCCGAGTTTGACCGGTTGTACGAGCACATCCTGGCACTAGAATGCTTGGATCTTGGATCTGAGACCTTGTTGATGTATGCGGTGGCTTCAATTGCCACGAGGCCGTTCAAGGACCTCAACTTTAATCTGAATGAGGCGTTAGTGGACGCTTATACCGAAAAGGCGGGGTCCCTAGAGCTAAGAGTCTTTGATGTTCTCACGCTTCTATCCAACGGTGAGTTCCACGCAGCTAAGGTCTCTTTGAGCGACGAAGAGCTCCTAAAAAGGCTTCATGCTTGTCTAGGCTTTGCCTTGCTGGAGGAAAAGGAAAGTTTCTTTGAACGTCTCTGTCGCCTCATCGACCAAAAAGCCTTTTTGTTGATTCTTTCACTCACGAAGCGTATACTGAGGGAAAAGCTATTAGCCATGCTTGGGTACGCCCCTGGTTCGGCCATCTACGACGATGTCTCCAACAAGTTGCTTCTCTTGGTCTCTGTATTAAGTGCGGGAGAGTCTAATATAGTCTATGAATCTGCGACCGACCTGTTCTGCTACAAGTTGTCGCCTGATGCGGATAAAATTGATCTTCAAACCAGCGTGGAAGAGCTCACACACGAGGTTCGGGCAGAGGCTTCCGCCAGTATGCTCAAATCGTTGCTCATGAAAAAACACTTCGAATCATGATCAGTCTCCTTGTGAAAGCTTGTACACCAACTCCATCATGAACAAGCGCCCACTAAGTGCGTTGAAAACAACGTTTCTAACGTCCACTTCAAAGGGCTCCTCGGAGATGAACTGTGACACAAGGTAGACGGTAAACATAATGCAAAAAACACCGCAATCGTCGAAGTTGTCCTGCTGGTCGCATGGCATCTTCATGACGTTAAGTGTATCGGTGGGTTTAAATATGGCAGCCTGGAGACGCTTGGCAAGTTGGCCAAGGAGCTCTTCTCCATCGTGATCGTCCTCAGAGGACATTGAGTCGAAAACGTACAATCGTTTTTCCATGATGCTCAAAACACACAATGCCCAATGATCTCCGTTGTTGGCGTTCTCCAAGTCAGTGGTACTTTCAATGAAATTAAAAGGAATGAACAAGAACTTTGCTTTGGCCAACTCTTTCTGAGGCAAGATCGCCAGAACCTCTTCCACTACAGGGTAGTGCAAGAACAATTGAACGAGTGAAGGGTAAAGTAAAAGGATTTGGTGACCAAAGGGTGCTTCTTTCAAAAACAAATGCGTGAGCAACTCATACACGAGCGCAATATTGTTATCATTGAGCCACTCCCCAGGCACTAGATAATCCACGTCCGACTTGAAAAAAGCAATCGACTCGTAATGAAACACCTTGAAGTCGGTGGGGTCAGGCATAGTGTTCTTCTTCAAGATCTTGTCGTGGATCTTCTTGATCTGTTGCTTTGCTGTGTACTCATTGAACTCATGATCAGTGAAGGTCTCAGCAATCCCGTTTCTGGCCTGCCTGAGCTTCCGGGCGCTTGCCTTTTTCTGCTGCTTCAATTCCTTACGCATCTTTCTTGAAAGCTTCCTAGGGCTCAGCACGTCTTCCTCCTCATGAGTATCGGTCTCTGGAGTAGTATCAGACTCCTCAATCTGCAAGTGCTCATCCCAATTAAGCTGGTCAAAGCCGTTGCTGTGGACCTTTTCCCGGCTCGTGTGTTGGCTAGGAACAAACAGGAACCCCTTGTGTGGGTCCAAAACAAGCATCGTTTTGTTCCTGGTTGCTGGGGAGTTGGTGATGTGGGGTTCTATGCCTTATCATCAAGTGAAAATTCGCATCCACAACTACAAAGACACCACAAAACATGAGATTGCGGAGCGTGTGCCGTCTCAACTGGGCACGTCTCAGTCACAGCTATGCAACCCGGCCTCCGCTGGCAATTCCGTATAAAACGGGCCAGCCAATGCACGAAACAAGACCACACTACCTACCCGAACCAGGCTTCCTAACTCCAGGAATCACGGCATTGGAGTACTACGATCGCCGGATGCGTCTCGCTAAAGATCTTCCTATACGTTCAGCGGTGATTGTGGCCGGAAATAATGTTGTTCACAGCTCCGGCTCGGTATTTTACCACTTCCAACAAGACACAGACCTATACTACCTCACCGGATGGCTTGAGCCCGATTCGGTCGCCGTGATTGAAAAAGTGGCAGACAACAAAAACGACGATGACGTTGTATTTCACATGTTAGTTCCTCCCAAAAACCCAGCTACCGAGCTCTGGGAAGGTGCCAGAACAGGACTTGAAGGTGCCTACGATTACTTCAACGCAGACGAGGTTGTGGAGATCAACCGCATTGATGCTTACCTCAAGGGCATCGTGAAACGAAACGACCATATCTACTTCGACAGCAAAAGTAAAGGAGCCAAGCTGTCCAAATTCGGCAACTTCTTCAGTCTAGGCTACCACCGCCAAAGCGACTCCATCGACGAAATGCTCCGTGGGAAATCCGTGAAATCGTTGAAACTGGTATTGGCGCAGCACAGAGCCATCAAATCGCCTGCCGAAATCAAGGTGATGCACAAAGCTGGTCAAATCTCCAGTAGAGCGTTCAACACCGCCATGGCTCAGGTGAGTCTGGAACCGTTTGTCACAGAAAAGCTTCTTGCCAAATATCTAGAATACGCTTTTGTGAGAGGTGGCTGTGACAGAGAAGCATACATTCCGGTGGTTGCCAGTGGCCCCAATGCTTTGACCATTCATTACACACGCAACGACGATATTCTCTATAAAGACGAGACGGTATTTGTTGATGCTGGCGGAAAACTAGGCGGATACTGTGCTGACATTTCCCGTACATGGCCCAATTCACCAAACGGCTTTTCTGATCCTCAAAGAGATATCTACACTGCCGTGCTCAACACCAACCGAATCTGCATTGACCAATGTAACGAAAACTACGGCATGTCGCTCCACGACGTTCATGAGCTTTCCGTGACGACATTGCTCCTGGAGCTCCGTTCGCTTCCTGGCTTCTCCAATTTGTCGAGATCTGACGTTTCCAGAGAGCTCTTCCCACACTACATTGGCCACCACCTAGGCCTAGATCTCCACGATACACCATCGGTTTCCCGTTTTGGCCGTTTACGTAAAGGTAACGTCGTCACTATTGAACCTGGCATTTACGTGCCCTACAACGACAAGTGGCCCAAGCACTACCAGGGCATTGGTGTGAGAGTGGAGGACGACATTGTGGTGGGAAGCACACCAAGCGATATCCTCAACTTGACCAGTCTTTGCGCCAAGGAAGTGGCCGACGTGGAGCTGCTAGTTCGTCTGGGTGCCACCACCCCAGGTCTCTACGACGAAGCGGTGCAAATCAGCATATAGAGAAAAAAAATTTCTATTCACAGGGACAAAGCAGGCCCTCGGGGCCACGTAGATAGGAAGCCGCCACTAGCGACCAACGTTCAACAACAAGCTGTTCTTGGAGTCCTCGCCAGCCTTGCCAGAAGGCAAGTAAGAAACGTTTGGCGAGGCAGCCAAGGTCAGAGCAATCTCCTTCGAGGCGTCCAAACGTCTGATCATAAGGAGACCGTCACCGGCCTTGGCCAATGCTTTGGAAACGGTCTCGGCAGCCTCGGCCTCACCCTCAGCACGGATAACGGAGGCCTTTCTCTCCTGCTCGGCTCTGTCAACCAAGAACTTGGCTCTCTCGGCGTCCTGCTGGGCAATCTGCTTCTGCTCCACGGCCTTGGTGAACTCCTTACCGAACGTCATGTGCGTGATCAGCACATCCTCCAAACGAATGTTGAACTCGTTGGCTCTTCTGGAGAGCTCCTGGCGGATTCTGGCACTCACCACCTCACGCTGGGTGATCAATTCGGCAGCGTCAAACTGCGCCACAATACTCTTCAAGATCTCGTTACCAATGGCAGGCAACACCCTCTCGTCGTAGTCCAAACCCAACGTCTGATAGATTTTAGGGAGGTTCAACACCTCTGGTCTGTGCAACACCCTGAGGGTCAAGCTGACGTTCTGAAGATCCTTGGAACCCGTGGTGGTGGCGATCGTCTTGGGTTTCGTACGCACGTCGTAGATAATTGGCTTCTGCAACCAAGGAATGACAAAATGGGTACCCTCACCAATGACCCTGGACTGAACACCGCTAAGACGGTCGAAAATGACCGCTCTTTTGCCGCCTTCAATGTCGTACATGGCCAGCTGGACTACAGCAAAGGCAAGACCTGCAGGAAGGGCAAGGCTGCTGATTTTGTCAAGGACTCTTTTGGACATGAGGAGGAGTAGTAGTTGATGGCAAGCAAAAGTGCAGGACCTGGATATGGGAGGAGTTGCCCCAGTGGGGTTTCTCAACCTGGCAGGAAGATGTTTTTTTTTACTTTGGTTTTTTATTTAGTTTGTTTGGAACGGTTTTGATTGAGTAATTGGGTAATTGAATGATCGTTGGCTTGGATGGTTTGGTGGGTTGATGGAGGTGGGTTGCCTATGGCTGCGAACAGGGATAGCATGAGCAATAAGCGTAGATAAGGAAGAGTGGGTTGGATTTATTCTATCCAATGATCTTTTATAAGTGAAGAAAACGTCAAGGAGGTCTTTTTACGCAATTGGGGCGGTGGTGGCATTTTGGTGGTACCATCGATGATACTGAGGCGTGAGGCGAGTATGGTGAGGCGATCAGGTATAAGCAGAGCTCTAGGGAGAATTCTCAGCTTTTTAATAACCTTCTATGGATTTGAGTCGATTAAGTATAAACTCTGTATTTGAATTGCTGCACCGTGTGGCTCCCTGATTTCATGTTACTAAGCTTACAAGGTACACTATAGACCTAGGAGAAGTACAGTCGAAAGTTTCCAAACCTGACTCAACTTTCTTTTTACAGACATCTTCTCCTCTAAGAAATTTTACTAATCTCCTAAAAAATCCACACTTTGTCAGAAATCCAACTTCCTTGAAACTCCCCTCAGGTACCGAGATCCTCGGGTTCCATGCCACTTTTCGCAGCCATCTCCTGAAACACCACCCCAGGAGTTTCAGCCCCTTCAACACAATGAGTACAAGGCGTTGGTTCCTTCATTATTAAATACCGCCGCATTATCCAAAACTCCACCCCTGAACAATTTTCACCGAAGGAGACACCTGAAACGGCAGACCCTGTGTGGTGCACCCGTACACCACATCCCACTATATAATAGCAGCAGTTTCCCTTCCTTTCCCACCAACATGGCCTTGGAAGTTAGCAAAGCCGTGCTGTGGGCACAGCACCACGCCAGCCACATGATCCTCCTTGCAGTGTTTTTCCTCATGTCCATCATACGAAATCTCGAATACACCTACCACAAGGCGTACCTTCGTCTTCTCCTGATCACCTACTACCCGAACAAGCTGCCCCTGGTGATCCGCAACGACGTGACCCAGTTGGCCAAAATCCCCAAGAGGCTTAGTTGCATCATCAGCATGCGTAGCGAGGACGACGAGAACGGCGGTATCGAGGGTGCCGTGTCGGATATCTCTGAACTCGCCGCCTGGTGCTTGAGCGCTGGTATCCCTAGCTTGACCATCTACGAGGAAACAGGTGCCGTCAAGCCCAACTTGGGCGAGTTGGAGCGGTACATCCAGAAGAACCTCCGTGCTTACTTTGGCGTGCCTACGCCCGCTTTCACCTTGAGAGTGCCCCATTCAAATACAACCGTGACCCTGGGCGACACGTCGGAGAGCCAGCCTGCGTTGGACATCGCGTTGCTCTCGCGTGTGGACGGCAAGCCCACGATCGTGGAGCTCACCAAAACCATGAGCGAACTCACAGCCAACCACGAGTTGTCGGTCAAAGATATCACCGTGCAGTTGATCGATGAGGAACTCAGCGAGCTTGTGGGCCCGGAGCCAGACTTGCTCATCTGTTTCGATCCTGTCTTGGATTTGCATGATTACCCCCCATGGCACTTGCGTTTGAGCGAGTTGTACTGGGATGCCGACAACGACAGCGTCAACTACCCTGTCTTCATCCGTGCATTGCGCCAATTCGCAAACTGCAAGGTGAATGTGGGTAAGTAGGTCAGGCTGTGTTCTCAGCCCATGTTGAGAGGTCCACGGGGCTTCCTTGCATGTCGTGACGTGCTTATCCCTATAGTATGGTGAGGCAATTGCCAGAAGAGTGCTAGGTCATGGGGGCGGTCAACAGATCGTCAGATAGATTAATAATGGTTACCTAGGAGTCAGCATAAGCAACTAATATCGTCATAGAAATGCATCAGTTATGGAGAATATCGTAGGAAAGATGTAGCCTCATGCCGTGCGGCTGAAACATCACCTCGAGGCGATAAGCCACGGATATATCTTTTTTTTTTTTTTTTTGTTTGATTCATCTGATTAAATGGAAAACCCTATTTACCTCTACATAGAATAAAAAACCATTATATCAGCTTCCAGTCTAGTGCCACTTTACCACACCTGCGAACTAAGTCATCCCCCTGTGTCGTAACTAGGCCCTAGCCTGCCATCGCAAGGATAGTGAAGGTTATGTCATCGACCCGTCGGACTTATGCGTCCCTTCGCTTCTTTGAGCTGAGCTCGCAGAAATGGGGAAAGTCCAGTAGAATCTCGACTGTCACGTAGCCTTTGAAGATACGTGCGGTAAACAGTTTTTAAAAACCAATTTAAACTGTGAAGGTTTCGATAAGAGGTGTCGAGCGGAGCTAGCATGGCATTGAGCCCCATAGGCTCGCTTCCCTGCAACTCTTTCCACCACCATTTAGTGATTTCGCAGTGCGTGTAGATGTGTCGAATGAGGTTTCTTTCTTCCAATTGGAGAAGGCAAAGATGACATTGCATGGGTCTAATACTATCGTCCGGAAAATGTAAGGGTACATAAGATCCGAAGTTGAATAGGTGCAAGGCCGTCAAATCTTTATATCCTAACCTTTCATGTTTGTATAACTTGCGCCAAAAGGTGGACCATCGGGAAAGGCTCTGGGCTTCCGGACAAATAGTCATAAAATAGCCCGGTCTAATGGGCCCGTCTTTGGAGTATCTCTTTCTGCTCAAGGATTTGAACTGCTCAGGTTTAGTCGCTTCCGTTTCCTGTGGCGATATCATAGGTATTTGAGCCAACGACTGGTTAAGATGGTTGAACCCCTGATGGACCGCCAAAAGGCGATCTGGTGGGGAGCCTTGTCTAGTACGTGTCACAACCTCCTGCCATGCTTTGATGTAGCAAATTTCGCTGTGACTAAAAGTCCAATCAAGATTGGCGTAAAAGCGGTCCGATTGTTCGAAGAGAAAATCGGCCGGGTTAAACGCGGTTGCTGCATTAACAGCGATGTCTCGATTGTGTGATATGATTTTCGCCATATGATGTTTGATCTTAAGCCTGAGATACTTGATATACCATCCTTGTTGATCGGTGAGGAGAGCAGCTAGCACTGCGGCTCGGTGTCCCTGTAATTGGATCTTCAACTGAATAAGCCCATACCCCCCATTTTTAGGGCGGGCGTAAAGCTTGCTCAGATGGATGCCTTTGAAAAATTTCAGGATTGCGTTATCAACTGCTGTAAGTTCCAGTCGAGACATACAATGGACTAAATCTCTATACACCGTTTTTGAGGCGATAAAGGTATTGGTTCCCATTGCTCGACTGATGATGTCCGTGCTCATATATCCTTGAACTCGACTTGTTATTTGCAAGTTTGCAATAAACGAGGACCAATCAGTCCCTTTGATCAGGAGACCAAGGTACGACATGTCCGTCAGGTGGATGGATGTTTTCGAGTAAGGAAGAATATCAACCGTCAATTTAGGATATTTTCGATGAAACCCAATAAGCTTTGATTTGTTAGGATTGAGAAGACTATTGCTAGCTATCTCAAAATGACGGATCATCGCTCGGCAATGAGTATAATCCCGAAAACTGTTCAAGTAGACGTTTATGTCATCTGCGAAGGCGTGATACCGAATCCTATCCAAGTAGAAACCTTGATAATAGAGGGGGAGACCCTCAAGGGTTTCTAAATGACGGAGAAAGGGTTCTAGCGCGATGTTGAAAATCAACGGTGAAAGAGGGTTGCCTTGTCTCGTGCCGCATCGAAGCGGGAAACGGAGCCCATCGACATTGTTGATCCTAAGTTGTGCTTCTTGACCCTCAAGAATCAGCATTATGAAGTTAATTATGAATTTCCCGAGCCGCATCTTCTGCATAACTGATTTGATGTAGTTATGAGAAATGCGATCAAAGGCTTTAGTAAAGTCTGCCATCAAAATCGCTTGTGGGGAATTTGCTTTAATATTCTTCACCAAGGGGATCATGGAAAAGAACTCCATTGTATTATTGTGGATGTTTCTATTCTTGATGAAGCCTCTTTGGTTCGGGCTGATAATCTTGTCAAGGATCTTTTGAAGCCGAATGCATGCTGCGCTAGAAACAACCTTCAACGCAGCATTCGAAAGAGAGATTGGCCGTTGATCTGAAACCAAGTCCGATGCTTTTCCACTTTTCGGAATTAAAGTAATTAAGACCGATTTAAAGCACTTAGGTAAGGTTGCGGTCCGTCTCATGTCGTTCGCGGCCGCTGTTATTTTGTCTCCAATTTCGGACCAGTAATGTTCTAAGACCGGAAAAGGAATCCCATCCGGACCGGGTGCAGAAGCTTGGTCTGCACCAAGAAGAGCCGTATGGAGTTCCTTTTTGGTGAAAGGCCGATTCAAAGTTCGAATATCTTCTCGAGTAAGAGCGCTCTTGAGTGGCTCGAGGAACAGAATTAGATCGTGTCTTGGCGGGTCAACGGGTTTGGAATAGAGGTCTCTGTAATAATTTGTAGCGAGTGTAAGCATGTCAAGAGTCGAGCTTGCGCTCTCTCGTGAATCTTCGCTCACTAGTTTTTGAAAGATCAGAGTCTCGATTCTCTTGGTTTGAAAGCACAATTTGGTATTCATCTCTTTCTGTTCCATTTTCAGTGGAGAAAAGGAGTCGGAGATAATGGTGTTAGCAAATGTGGGATCGTGTTTGCGGACATAACCCATGAACTTGATGTATTCGAGTCCCTCGCTTTGTATGAGAAAGATGGATCGATCAAGGTTGGTTGAAAAGGGGATTTTGATAGTTGGGCCGAACGAGGTCCGTAATCGTTGCATAGGGTAGCGGAATCTAGGATATCCTATCAACACACTTGAGTCCCTGTCAAGACGAAACGTAACCTTGATGAGATGGTGGGAGCTAGTTATGTGGGGTGGTTTAATGATTTGATATCTCATAGCCCGGTGTCTCCATGATCGGGGTATGTAAAATCTGTCAAGTCTTCGGCATGTTGCTCCTAAACGAGTTGGAGTGTTCGTAGGAAGTAACGGAATCTGACTATCATAGCGAGCCACGTCCTCGGTGTGGGCCTGCTTATTTAGATCCGCAATTGCGTATCTTGCAGGTCGTTCTGATCGGACATCGGCTTCCATTGAATGATTAAAGTCGCCCCCGTACAAAAGCTTGAGGTCTGGCGAGCTTCTTTGCAAGGTTGAATAAGTGAAATTGATCTCAGAAAGGATAGATGCTTGTGCACGTTTATCTTCCGTTGGGAGATAAAGGTTTAAAAGAAGCAATTGTTCCCCCGCAAGAGTGCGGACTCTAATATCTGTAAAGCGATCGCTATGAAACAGGTCCATGTTAAGCTCAGAAGTCGAAAGAACCGAAAACGAGGATGGATTGAGAATGATACCTGTATGATTGAGTATACCGGTTTCAGTTTTGCCGGAGTAAAACTGTCGATGAGCAGCGTTTGCGAGAGCCTCAAGTTGGAGGACCTTCTCTTCAACTAGTGGAACCTCTTGGATAAAGAGCACGTCAAATTTGCGTGCTAAGTTAATTATCGTGGCGATATCAGTTGAGTGTTGAACATTGAACGATCCAATGGTCAATTGTAGCGGACGTCCAGGTTTGTGCGATTTGAAACCAAACGGGTGTTTGATTTCTATGGTCTTTGCATTAACTTTTTCTTTTGACATATTCAATAACGATATCAATGGGAGGCTCCCATATCATGGGATCTACCCGACCGAAGTACCCTTCTGAATTGCGACGGAGAGGATGCTTCTCGAGTATTGTTATCGATTGGGACTGCCGTTTCTCGAGCGGCAGTTGTTTCAGCTTCTGAGGGGGCCTGTTGGTTCATTGGGGGACCTCTAGGCATCAGTGGCGTATTTTTGGAGCGGTTGCTCTGAATGTTTCCCTGAGAGGGTTGATCTCGGGGTAAAGTTGCGGAGGACCCATTCGGTGGATCCACAACCGGGTCCGGTAACGTGTCCGTTATCGGCTCCACCTCTTGACCAACGTCAGGAGGATCGGGTTGTGTATCTCCCGGAGAGATGAAGGGCTCTTGGTCCTCCATCGATGGGGTCTCAGCCGTAGCTGCAAGAAGTTCAGTTGCAAGAGGAGTTGCGAACTCCTCCGATGATGGTAAATTTGGAATCATCACGAATTAAAGTGTCTTAAATAGCGAGTGTTGGTCGTTCAATCAAGTGGTTAAACTCTGAAGATTTAATTTTTGGACTTACTATATGTGGTGAATTAAATCATGGTATGTTCAATTTGTAGTGTGTGTGAATGGCTGCGAAAAATATAGAAACCAAAGAAGAAGTCTAGGTTCCAGGCGTAATGTAATCTAAGATAGAGCAAAAAATATAACGAGACGTGTTTAATGAACTTTTAAGGTCAAAGAAGAAATTGCATTAAAAAATGGAATCGTCTAGATTATCAGATTTGAAATATCAGTGTTTGCTGTTAGTGGTACGAGCAACTCTTCAACCTAGTGATTTCATGATAACATATATCGATTGAGAGAAAAAAATGGGAGGCTTCAGCTCTGCTTTATCAAAATATACGTGAAAAAAGTCATAAAGAAGGAGTGTTTCAGGCTACGATATGAGTAGTCACTTGAATTTTACCAGTAAATATTGTTACAATGATCGAAGGAAATACTGTGGCATAAAACGTACTTTTACAACCACTTCCACCTTTTTATAACATCTAATACTCAAAAGCTCCCCAAAAGAAGAGCCACGATCGTTGGCCTGACGATTTGTAAAATCACGCAATGCCGCTGATTCCGAACACGGTGATCTAGAATTACCACACAAAGCGCCAGATCACAGTTTCATAAATTTCATAGCAGGACCACCTCAAAACCACTCGATCGAGCTTAAATACTCCAATCACTTCTTCACAACCAACTCCCCACCTCTGATCCCCGTTGTCTCGGCTACAATGCATGAAGCCGTTTTTCGCAGCCAACCACCACCTTCCTGATTCAGAAAAAAATAGTGAAAAAAATCCATCATCTTCATTTTAGAAAACTCAATTTGGCTTTTGATTTTCATGAAATCCAGAAAAATGGACCCTGGCCTTGAGCACTGGCGTTCCTGCCCAATGGTGTAGTCTCGTATTGCCTCTCGTTTGCACCCAACGCGGTCCACCTGCTTGCTTTAGCAGACCATAGTGTAAATTGATTTTCCAAAATCGGAAAATAATGGAATCGCTGACCTCAAATACACACTTGCAAAAAATTCACCAAAACTTTCTTGTTCACCGTTTCTGTTTACTTGTCACTTACTCAGTGTTGACGTCCCGTTGCAGGAAAGGAGACCGAGCACACGGGTATAAATAGCAGAGGGTCCCACCCGAAAAAATACACATTTTTTGGCATGAAAACAAGGCCACGTAATTCCCCGGTCACCCAAACTTTCTCTTTTTAAATTTAACTCTTCCAGGCTGTGCCATTTGGAGCCTAAAGGCCCCGGGCGTGCTTTTGTGTGTACGGCACGACCCGTCACTTGGCGCGATTTGCTGTTCAGTTTTCCCATCCGACAATAAAACTCCACAACAGCGGGACCTTCCTTTCTTCAGAAATCACTGCAGCACCGCCTTCTCACAGATCGATCTTAAAATCAAACGGATTTTAAGTTTTTAGAAGTACCTTGTTGCAAAGCCCCTGCCCAATTCCAAACAGATTCACCCCCTCAGTTCACCATGGGATTGTCGTTCAGTAAGTTGTTCAGCAACCTCTTTGGCAACAAAGAGATGAGAATATTGATGGTTGGTTTGGATGCCGCCGGTAAGACCACCATCTTGTACAAATTGAAGCTCGGTGAGATTGTTACCACCATCCCCACCATTGGTTTCAACGTGGAGACCGTTGAGTACAAGAACATTTCCTTCACCGTGTGGGATGTCGGTGGACAGGACAAGATCAGACCTTTGTGGAGATACTACTTCCAGAACACCCAGGGCATCATTTTCGTTGTCGACTCCAACGACAGAGACCGTATTGCCGAGGCCAGAGAGGAGTTGCAGCAGATGCTCAACGAGGACGAGTTGAGAGACGCCTTGCTCTTGGTCTTTGCCAACAAGCAGGACTTGCCAAACGCCATGAACGCCGCCGAGATCACCGAGAAGTTGGGCTTGCATTCCATCAGACAGAGACCTTGGTTCATCCAGTCCACCTGTGCTACCACCGGTGACGGTTTGTACGAGGGTTTGGAATGGTTGTCCACCAACTTGAAGAACTCCTCGTAATTGCCCACTAGGGTTTCCTAGAGGAACCCGGAAGGGTGGCGGCAACGGTGACCTGTATTTCTTCTGCCTACGATGTCCTACTCTTTTACTTGTCGCTTCGCTATGAAGTCATGCTTATTTACTTTTTGTGCCCCACGGGTATAGAACGCATGGAATTGTAATCAATGTTTTTGCTGTAGCCAAGTTTCATCCGGTGATGAATATTTCGATCCATGTAGGCCACTGATGCCTGATCGAGCATGATCCGAGTGCTGATCCGACTAGGGCTCGAGCCCTCCAAGCACGTGAGACCATTCAGCCCAAGACATCCGTACACCCACATAGTGCGGCCCCCATAGTTAACAGAACAGGTTGGCGAGCCTGGAGGGTTCATCTGCAGTACCTCCTCACTGCCATCCACTCTGAAAAAAAATTTCTTCAGAAATCTTCTCTTTACCGCAGACTAATACACAACACAATGGTATGTGCCGCCGAAACACCACGAAACATCCGAGTCAGCCCAAGCACACCGTATAGCCCATTTCATTCCAAATCGAAAGATGTCATTCCCGTTCAAATCCAACGTCCAGTCACCCAGATAGAAGTCATCAAACCTGAAGAACCGTAATGTCGAAACATGTCCCCGACATCCACAAAGCAAACCAATCCGATTCCACGGGAGGCGTCCAAATTACAAGAATCCAAATCGTCGTCAGTTTCCTTCCCAAAAAACACATTCATCTATCCCATCCTCAGTGCAAAAGACTCGTCCATAAACACATTACTAACAACCAGGCCGGAGTTAAGGTTGCCGAATTGAGAACTAAGTCTAAGGAGCAGTTGGAGCAGCAGTTGCTCGAGTTGAAGCAGGAGCTTGCTTCTCTCAAGGTCCAGAAGTTGACCAGACCAGCTGTTCCTCAGATTGGTGTTGTCAGAAAGGACATTGCCAGAGTTTTGACTGTCATCAACGCTCTCCAAAGAGAGAACGTCAGAGCTTTCTACGCTGACAAGAAGCTCATTCCAAAGGACTTGAGAGAGAAGAAGACCAGAGCTTTGAGAAGAGCCTTGTCCAAGCAGGACGCTGCTAGAATCACTCCAAGAGAGAGAAAGAGAAGAGCTGCTTTCCCAAAGAGAGTTTACGCTATCAAGGCTTAAATAACGTAATGGTAATATTCGTGTATTGCTGCTGTAGACCTTTAGGCGGGCCTCTTGCCCTGTTTGAACTGGGCCACTTTTTCCCGCATGTCGACATCGTCAATGACGTCTTCGAGCTTGAGGGGCATTCTGTTGAATGGATCGGTTGGGTCACTCAATAGATGTGCCTTGACGGTGGAGCGGTCCATGGTGACTCTGGATCCGGGCAAGATCACAGGATCCTCCATCAAGGTGAACATCAATGGATCCAACAACTCTTCTGGCACCTCACCCAATTCCATCTCTTCCTGTTCGTAGGCGACTCTCTCCTGCTCAGCTGCAAGACCAAACAGGTAGAAGTCTCGGATTAGCGCATCATCAACTGTGGTTTTAGTGGTCAAGATGTTTTTGGCCTTTTCGAACCACTTGACATCAAAAGATCTGCCGTCCCTAGCCACAGCCTGTTTGAACTTGCTTTCTCCACTCAAGTTTGCGTAGACCTCGCAAATGTCAGCCAAGGTCTTCTTTGGATCAAAGTCATACTTCTCAGGCTCCTTCACCTTCAAGTTGGAACATTTAGGACCCACCAAGAGCGACAAGTTGTAGTCCATCATACCGGCAAGACGGTCCACGAGCTCACCGATGGTGAAACCCTCAGGAACCTGCTTTGTGAAGAGCTTGAACAACTTCATGGTTTGATTTGCCAAACCCATGTACGATTTAGCTTTAGATTCCTCCGTCAGCAAGTTTCCTTCAAGCTCCTCAGTGGTACCAAACTCATCAGTATTTCCTTCACTTCCAGCTTCCCTGGCGTTCAACTCGACTTGCAAGTTGTGAATGGAGTTAAGAGAGTTGAAGGCCTCGTCGATCAAAAATGTCGTATCGTTCAACATACGTGCAATGAAACGGATGAAAAACTCAACATTATGCCTCAGGTAGTCTGTCAATTGTTTCCTGTAGTGATCATTATGCCACAACTCTTCTATAATCATCGAGATGTAGAATCTGCTGTTGAACTTATCATAGAACTGCGAGGAAGCACCAGTCTTCTCGATCATCACGTAGATGTCCAAAAGCGAGTAAAGAAGGTTGTTCAAAACCAACTTGTTTGTGTTGAAGATATTGGCCATATATCCTGGAGATCCGTTTCTCATTGGAAGCGATCCACCAAAGAAGATCTCAACGATGCTTCCCTTCATATGTGGGTTACCAATGAGCTCTGGACATCTCAACAAGATTGTAGCAAATTCAACAAATACAGAGAGCTTCTCTTCGTTGGTCATTAATGCGTTTGAGCCGTATCTGCTAATAAACTTGCAGTAGTTGATTAAGCCCAGCAACATGTACTCAGGGAAGTATTTCCATGGCACGGGCGTTTTGGTCTTCAAAAAGTCATGGTCATCCAACTGACTGACTCTTTCGATTTGGAAAATAGGGACTTCGAGTCTGGGGAAGGGGTGCTTGTGTTGTGGGTCAATGGTACGAGCCATGAATTGAGAAGCACCAATAACGAAGTCAAAGATCTCCAGGTTGACGTTTTGATCGAGAGACACAGCATCAATAGCATATACTCTGCAACGAGAGGTGTTGACGAATTCGGTGATACGTGGCAACATGCCTCTGGCAGCAGGATCACGTTGCATTCTTGCAAGCATCTCGGTGGACCTCTTCAACTCATTCTTTAACCTTCCATGTTGAGTGATCATACCACCGATACCGTATTCCATGTAGGTCAAAGCCAAGTAGAAGCAGTCCGAGATGAAATTGGTTTCTGTCTCCATGGCATCATCATAGTACTCATCCGCTTCCGAGCTGGACGCATACATTCTTGCATCCTCCTTGACATTCAACAACTTATTCTTTGGACCAAAGTAGTCGGGATCAATCTTGTCAAGTTTAGAAAACATTGGGTAGTCCAAGAATGGCATACTGAGACGAATCAAAAGGTAGGAGATGTTGAACATGAATCCGTCACTAGGCAACTTGTTGGCCTTAGCATGAGAACCAGTTCTCAAGTGTGACACATTCACCAAGTCGGCGAACCACTTCATAATATCCTGTCTTGTCTGAGGAGATCCACGGATGAGCTTGTCCATGATGAACCAGATTCTGTCGAAAACCACCTTCATTTCATTCTGAGCAGAAGAAAAGAGCGGCAGTAACTGAGCTGGGGAAAGCTCAAGCAGAGCATCTGATTTGGAGCCGCCAGCGAAATAGAAGGCAGCCACCTCACCGGCAAGAGGAGATAGTCTCAAAAAAGAACCCAACAACGTTTTGTGTTCGAAATCTAGACCTTTAGATGGATCTGGAGGGGCGAACCCATCGACTTGGGAGAAGATAGCAGCCACAGGCTTGACAGAAACCAAATTCTCCCAAATTGAAAGGTACTTGCTGTATTCGGGTCTCTGGAGATTGAGACCATGTAACTTGGCACTGATGGTAGGCAAAAGCAAGCTCATCAAGTCCAAAAGGTAGTCCAGCTCGATGGACTTATTAATGATATCGACCAAGAAGGGGCTCATGTCGCTGCGGTCGATGAAGGTGTCGATGGACTTTTCTATGTCGTTGTTAAGCACCATTTCTGGTATTTGGAAGCAGATAAGACCATACGAGGCACAGAAGTTGACTATACTGCTGACGATAGCCAATTTTTGCTCGTAAATCTGGTCTTTCTTGGGTAAGATACGCTTCAACTGGAACGCCTTCTTGTATACGTCGTAAAGGTACACTATAGGTAAGGTGGAGCTTGGGGTACCCATATCAGTCAAAATCTCCACAAACACATCCTCGATGGATTCAGCAGAAAGCTGGCCCGAGGAGCCCAAATCAGAAAACTTCTTGAAGTCGACCCCAAACGTTCTAGGGATTTCAGCTCGAAGCCACTTATCCACCAACTCTGGAGTCAGCAATGTGGATTCCACAGGAGGAGTCTGTTTCTGTGGTTTTGCAGCAGCCAGCGGTTCCTCTGCAGCCCTCTTCTGAACAGGAGAAGGTTTTGGCTGTTCTGGGGCCTTTTTGACCGGTTCGGGCTGCTTCTTTGGTGGATCTGGTTTAGGACTTTCAGATCTGGATGTCTGACCTTGCTGGGACGACAGCTGGAGCGCCGCCAAACGGGCCAATCGCTTAGCACGGATCTGAAAGAGTTAGAAGGAGCTGGAAAACATGAAAAACTGCTTGTACATACATCGTCTTGGCTACTCATGGGGTAGTATAGTGATCTGGTGAGTGAAGAAGGCGATATATAAGTGGTGCACGGGTGTGGGTGTAGTATGGCTGCTACACGGTGTAAGCTGGACAGAATTGGGGTCTGGTATTTGGAGGGGAGTTTATATATGATGCAGTTTTTAGGGAAGTATTTTACTGGTTTATGGGAGTTTGAATTTGGAATTGCGATATGAGGCCTGGATTAGTGAGAATCATGCTATCTGTTTCATCATTGGAGATCTCACGTAAGCTGGACCAAATAGGGAAAAGGATGAGAAAAGGGCAAATAATAAGAATCTTTGATGTACATTGAATGCTTTAGTCTACATTTTATGGCCAAAGATGCTACATGCCAATCTCAGAGGTACCTTTAGACTATCACTGCACCATACTATCAGCCCCCATAAATAGACCACAAGGATCTGAAATTTTAACACCCTTATGTTATTGATATAACTTTTCAAAATGTCGACAAACCACCTTCCCATCTCCTCCACAGCCATAGGCCCACGTCGCAGGGTGAAACCAATTCCTCATAATGGTTGCAAAATACTGCGTACTAACAAAGACGTTGGACGTTGCATTGTCACAAAACTGACCTGAAACTGGCCCATCTGGTCCGGCACTTGCCTCCAAGCTAAACCCGGATTTCATTCGTTAAATCCCAGATTGTGCATCTCCTCCAGAATCATAACCATCACTCAGGCTCACCATTTTCACGTGGGCGCCACACCCCGAAGGTTCCATTTTATGAAACAATGAAGGCAAGGTTAGCGGAAAACCAGAATATCGCTGGTCACTTCTTCGTTGGTGAGCTATATTGTGTAATTTGTCTCATCTTCTCAGTACTCATTTAGAGTAATGTCGAGATCTTCAGATCACCCAGCATCCGATCCTCCTTCCCAATAGCCATAAATCCTCGTTTTAGCAATTCTTCTAATCTTATTTCAAAAATGCTGCAATTAAAGTGACATAATGCCTCTCCCTCCGTTGCACCCAGATTGCCTCGGATACTTGATGGAAAAACTGGGGTACTTGAGCCGCGGTATCAGCCCCACAATTTCAATCCTCTACCACCTTTCTTCTTCACTATTTATTCACACAAAACCGATAAAAAATGTCAGAATTGTATACGGTCGAAAAGAAGGTAGCAGACGGCGTGTTTCCCCGTGCTCCGGGATCCACCACCTTGCCTACGGACAAAATCAAGCTTGTCTACAACAAGTTCACTCCAAAGCAGCCGATTCCCAAGGAAACCACCAAAATCAACCTTGTGTTCGCCCACGGCTCGGGAATGAACAAGGGCACGTGGAACTACCATATCCAGAAGCTCTACGAGGCCAGCGAAAAGTACACGTCGTGGAAAATCAACAATGTCGTCGCTGTGGACTTCTTCTCTCATGGAGACTCTGCTGAACTCAACAGGGAGAAGATCGGCTGGACGGCAGACTGGTGTGACGGCGGCCGTGACGTGGTTGAAGTGGTGAAGCACGAAATCAGAGAAACTGGCGATTTCACTCCAGACGGATGGACTAGAAATATCCTCGTGGGCCACTCCTTAGGAGGTTTTGCTGTGCTCTGGGCGGGTTACCTTGAGCCACAGCTCTTTGATTCGATTATTCTGGTGGAGCCAGTGATCCAGTACACCCAGGCTTTGAACGAGTGGTTCTTCAAGCGTATGATCAAGGCCGGTAAGTTCATTGTCAACGAGTACCCATCTGTGGAAGCAGCGCACGAGCACTTGAAGAAGAAGACTTTCTACAATGTGATGGAGAAGAACGTGCTTGACGCGTTTGTGGATGACGAGTTGGTTGTCAACAAGGACGGAACCGTTCGTATCAAGGCCGAGAGAAGACACCAGGTTGCAACATACTGCGGTGTGTCTTACTCCGCCGAGAAAGGCATGACGATTTTGAAAGATCTCCAGATTCCCTTCTACCACATCACCGGAGCCGACGCCACGTGGACACCCAGGGAGTCCGTTGACTGGATCAGAGAGGAAGTGCCTGAACACCTCCTTGAAACCGCCGACATCCCCAAGGGAGGCCACTTGGTTCACGGCGAGCAGCCCCTCGAGCTGGTGAGGTTGTGGATCGACTTTATCGACAAGCGGGCCAAGTTCACCGAGGAAGCTCGTAAGAACTTCCCTGAGGTCAAGTACGGCAACGACAGGAAGAAGATCTTCGAGGAGCAGTGGAAGTTCTTGGAGGCCGTGGACGTGGAGAACTTGTACCACTACAGGTACGTGCGTCCCAAGCTCTGAGTTTCTGGTGAACTATAATATATAGAAATAGATTCGTTAGACGTTTGGTGAGGACGATCAATGGCTGCAAATGCCCCGCCCCCGCGCCCCACCTCGCTTACCCGGGACTCTCCAGGACGGAGCACAAAGAGGAAGAAAAGCACGGGGAGGTGGGGTTTGTGAACAACATTGGATTTTTCGATCTTTTAGGAAGTGCTTATTTGATTACATTCCTTAATATTTTAAATCTTCTCTCCTGCTTACATGTTGGAATTAGTGGAAATCAGCAGGTCCGGCACCGAGGATGTCTGGACCATAAGCGAATACCCACGTTCTAGGCTTCCCACACTAGGTTCCGAGAATGTTGACGTGTTTTTCTGAAAATTACCTAAATCAAACCTCTCTATAAAAAAGTCATCGTTAATTTCATTAAATCACCCGGATCAACCGAACCTGATCAAACGACCATACACAAATGTGAGACACCCATACTCAGCCACAAACGTACCCACATCAATATCAAACCAAATATAACTACCCCAAACTAGCAAACAACAACTGTAGATTCACTTTCTCCTCATTAAACAGTACAACTCCCCCTGGGGACCCAAAAAATCACCGCTTCGTTCTGGCCTCTCGCTTCCTGCATCCCCCGGGACCCGACCGCCCCGGGGTACCCCGGATTCTTCCCCAGCATTTTTCAATACACCATCACCAACACCATGACCAGGCGACTCACTCCCCAGGAGAAAAAGGCCAGGAGGCCTGCCTCCAGAGCCTGCACGTTCTGCCATTCCAAGCACCTCCAGTGCTCCAACACAAGACCGTGTCAGAATTGCATCAAACGAGGTATCGCCGATGAATGTCAGGATGTGGTTCGAAAAAAGGCAAAGTACATGACGCCGCCGGAGCCAGATAGACCCCAGGTGACCCAGCCGAAACAGGAACCCGAGTTTGATCTCCAGAATCTCCACAGCAGGTCTTACAGCATGAACCTAGCAGAAAGCATCGAACTGGCTCTAGGGAAGGATTCCAGTGGACTGACGCCTTCGACAAACTTCAACTCCAACTTCCTCAACCAGGAGTACATGATGCTAGGCGACTTGATCCTGAAACCGCTGCTGCCGTCGCTGTCGTTTGACAATCTCAATATGCCTCCTCCGATGGTCTCACCAAACATTGTGTCTGATCACGATACAGACAGAGAAAGCAGACCTTTCATTGCCTTGGGGGACGCAAGAGACGAGGATTCAGGCCTGGACTTCTCTCTCCAGTTTGCTAAAGCCACAGAGGCCCAGTACGTGCTGCCTTTGCTTTCTCACCACATCTACCAAACAGTGCAAGATATCTATTCCAACAAAATCATTGGTTTCGACTACCCGTCGTCGTACCACTCGCTCACCTTCTTTTTGAAGAAACGCTTTGCATTAAGCGATACGGACACGCTGCCGGAGGAGAACGCCAGAAAACGCAACAACCTACTAATAATCTTGAAGCTCATAGCCTCGTACAGACCTACGTTTATTAGTGCCCACAAGTCGCTTTTCAAGCCGTTTGACTTCCAGTTTTTGGAAATGTCGTTCCAGCGGTGCTTGCTAGATTACGAGAATCTTTCAAAGTTGAATGCTTCCCCTACAATCATCTGGCGTCGTACTGGCGAGATTGTCAGTATATCCAATGATTTGGTCAACCTTCTCGGTCTCAGATCGTCCGACATTCTTTCGAAACGTACGTTTATCATCGAGCTCATGTACGACGACGAGTCCATCGTGGAGTACTTCCGTTTGTTCAAATCGGTGGCAGTGGGAAATCTTCATTCCACCATTGTCACTCGTTGTAAGCTCATAAAGCGGTACACGGAACACGAAAGAATCGCCCGCACAAACACAAGAATCAGGGATTGTGACTATATCGAGTTCTGCTCGGCCTGGACGGTCAAGCGAGATCTTTTCGACATCCCAATGATGATAGTGGGGCAGTTTCTTCCTGTATTACCCACGAGCGATAGTATCAGGACGTACTAGGGCCACAGAAAAAAGCAGAATCCACGGTCCGGCACCAGGAACGCAGTATTTATAAAAAGACGATCGTTTTGGCAATTTGTAGGAGATTAAATATCTTAGTGGGTAAGTGTGGTATTGCAGAATGGCTGCGAAAGAGCCAAACATTGATGCCACAGAGCCTCCCTATGTGACCAAGCACAACACAAAAACTCTAAACAGTGTTTTTCTGGCTTCCTCACCCTGAAAGCTTATCTACCTCAGGGGCTCCCCTCCACCTTGAAACTCCACCTTGTCACAATGCGGTCATTCCACACATCACCAGATGTCTCCGTCTAAGTTCAGTCACCACAAAATAAAAAATTATGTTCCCCACCACTTCATCCTAATTTCTCCATGCCCCAAACGTGCCCTACATTTTCCGGCCTCCAATAGCTGACCAGAGAATTCGATTTATTATGGCGCGAGTTTAGCCGTAGAAACCGTGACAAGTGGTGCAACTTTTTTCCCGCCCTGTAGACCAGCGAAAAGGAGAAAAGTGTTCGAAGTTCCCAGATTGAACTTTTCGAAAATCATTGGAATATCAATTGTTTGCTTTGCATTCGCCGATTGTAGATCGTCATATCGATACCCATAAGTGCTTCTTCACATAATCGCATCCAACTCCGTTCTTCTAGAAGCCTGACTTGGCTGCGAAACTTGGCAGAAAGTGGTGTTACTCCAAATCGTCCCACCACTGCCCCGCAACACCTATAAAAGCATGCCGTGGGGATTCTTTTCCAAACCATTACCAATCACAAATCAATAACATATATTCAGAAATGATCAACCCAAAGCACGCATTACTTGTTGGAGGCGCCTTGTACGGCTGTGGTGTCGCATACATGTTCAAGAACTACTACCAGCGGTCGTCTTTCAGAAAGATTTACGTCACGGCGGACAAGAACTACGAAAAAGTCAAGATCTTGCACCCACCAACGCAGGCGTCGGTCTGAGCGCATAGCAATATACAATTAAGAGAAAGGAGTGTAGGTCCCTGAGGGCTTAGAACAGGTAGAGTAGTGAAGCGCTGTGTGGTTCGAATTCATCCATGCTGTGACTCGAGCTGGTGATTCAAATTTAGCCACCAAAAGCATCTTTATACTTTGCTTGCTCGTTCTTTGAGTTAAGTATGAGCTACTGGGTGACCCGGAGCTCATCGGGCTCGGACTTCACTTGACACATCCGAGACTTCAATCGTGAAAACAACATCCCAAACTAAATCTTTCCCAAACATCGGACCTCTCCTATTCCCTATAAGCCTCTCTTGTCGCCTCGACGATCGCGTAGACCTTCCTGGCGCCGCATCCAGACGAAACTTTAATTGTCAAAAGTAGACTTTAAGCGGCGCCTCCCCAAGCCTCAATCTAAACCATCGTGAATTCTTCACCCCTTCAACATCATCCCAATTCCACCTCATAACCCTTCAATCCACCGTCCCAAATGTCACCTCGTAAGGCATTTTGTGTCGTAAATGCAACGTCCGTGAGGCTGGACACTCGCATAGCCAAAAACGGTCCAAGGCCCATCTCGTCACCCGACCTCCCGCCGTTAATTGAAGACGCCATAGGTAATTTTGGCCCATTGCAAGCGTTCTGCATGCCTCCGTATTGCCGCAGAGTCGAGGCCGCAAATTTTTCAGGTTATGAGGATCTGGGTTATGAGACCCGGCCTGGCAAACCTAAAAAGAACGCAATTTCCGAGACATAGGGAGAAAGTAGGAGCAACAGCCAACAGAATCGCTTAGAAGCCTCGGGCATCGTGTGCTGAAACGGCTTATTCTTGTCGACCATTCTTCACGCGAGTCAGCCACCCTGCCTCTATTGGTCCAAATCGATGCAAATCCTGATCCTGCAACCACAAAAACGTTTAACTTGTGGCTGAGGGGCAGGACGAGGCGAGAGTTCACGAAAAGGTGGACTTTCACTTTCAAGCCTTCAACAGTAGGGTATTGCCTTGCCCCTCTCTCTTCCATCACTAGGCTGCCCCTCCTCTCTCATCGCCTAAGTACGTTTGCTGTCTGCACGCCACAGCCGTGCCATTGAAGCCGTAAACTTGCATAATTAGCGAAAACAAACCTCAAATCAAAGACATCTTCAATTTTAGACCCTCCCACCTTTTTCTCCCAACATCGCTACTGCAACCCGAGCTACGGCGCTTTTCGAAATCCAGTGTGGCTCGACGCACAACGCAGGGCGTTATGTCTCTACGCATTCCGTGCAGCGCCTGTGCACGCATATTGCACCCATTCTTATCGGATCCTTAAATACCGCTGTTCTGCTAAAGTCTTCGCCATGGCTGAAATTGGGCATTCTTCGGATAAGAGCTCCAGCGGAGCGTTCCATGACCAACTCTCTCAGACCTCGTCCATATCGTCCTACTACGATGACAGGTCCTTCTTCCAGAGAGCCATAGACTCTTTCAAGCCCATCAACCTCGAAGAAGATGGCGTCGACACGCTGAACATGACGGACTTGGAAAAGTCCATTTATGCCACGTCCCGCCATCCCTTGGCTCGTCGTCTTAAGGCCAGACATCTTCAGATGATCGCCATTGGAGGCTCCATCGGTACCGGTCTTTTTGTGGGATCTGGCTACGCATTGGCCACAGGTGGGCCAGCAGGCGTGTTGCTTTCGTACATTTTGGTGGGTTATTCGCTTTTTGCCGTGGTGATGGCGTTGGGCGAAATGTCGGTGCAGTTTCCTGTTTCCGGTTCCTTCAACGCCTTCTTCTCCAGGTTTGTCGATCCAGCCTGGGGTTTCACCTTGGGTCTCATGTACTCGGTGTCGTGGTTGATATCGTTTCCTTCGGAGTTGGTGGCGTGCTCCTTGACCATTAGCTATTGGAACGATACGATTAATCCGGCCGTGTGGGTGGCTATTTTCCTTGTGGGTATTTCTTCCATCAACCTCTTTGGTGTGAAAGGATACGGTGAGGTGGAGTTTGTGCTTTCCATCACCAAGGTTCTCGCCGTTATCGGCTTTATCATCGCCGGTATCTGCATTATCTGCGGTGTGGGCGACCAAGGTTACATTGGTTCCAGATACTGGCACAATCCTGGCTCTTTCAACCACGGCTTCAAAGGTGTGTGTTCTGCTTTTATTTCAGCAGCCTTCTCGTTTGGAGGTGTGGAGCTTGTGGCTTTGGCAGCTTCCGAAACAGCCAACCCACGAAAAGCCTTGCCCAGAGCCACCAAGCAGGTTTTCTGGAGAATCACCCTTTTCTATGTCACCACCGCCGTTGTCATTGGCTGCCTTGTGCCTTACACCGACGAAAGATTGCTCAATGGCTCTTCCAGCGAGGATATCGCTGCTTCTCCGTTTGTCATTGCCATCAACAACGGAGGTATCAATGTGTTGCCAGATATCATGAACGCTGTGATTCTCGTTGCAGTGGTTTCCGTCGGTGCTTCCTCGGTCTATGGATGTTCTCGTTCTTTGGCCTCCTTGGCTGTCCAGGGCTTGCTTCCAAGATGTATTGCTTACATTGACAGATCAGGAAGACCTCTAGTGGCCATTCTCATCACCAACGTTTTTGGACTCTTGGGTTTCCTTGCATCTTCTGAAAACCAATCTGAAGTGTTCACCTGGCTTTTTTCCGTCTGCTCCTTGGCTGCCTTTTTCACCTGGATCGCCATCTGCTTCACCCATTTGCGTTTCAGATGGGCTTTGAATGCCCAGGGTCGTAACACTGATGAGGTCATTTTTGTGTCACCTTTGGGAATCTGGGGTTCCCTTTTCGGTATGATCATCTTGATTTTGATTGTGATTGGCTTGATTTGGACTGCCATCTGGCCAATCGGCTCCTCTGCTGATGTTGAATCTTTCTTCAAAAGCTGTCTTTCCTTGCCATTGTTGATTGTCTTGTGTGTGGGTTTCAAAATATACAAAGGAACTCTCAATCAATGGCTCATTCCCTTGGAAGAAGTGGACCTCGATACCGGAAGAAGAGAAATCGACGTGGAGGTTTTGAAACAGGAGATCGCTGAAGATAGAGCACGCATAGCATCCAAGAGCTTCTGGTACCGAGTCTATAGGTTTTGGTGTTAGTATATTCCCTATTACGCCTTTAATGAATTGTGAATGTGACTTAGAATGTAGGTGCTGGTTGCGGCAGCGACTGAGCCGTGTTGCTTGTAGGATCAGAGCTCTCTGAATTGCCCTCTTTCGCCTTGACCTGCGCCATGATGATATCCTTCTGTTCAGGTGGAATCTTGATGGTTCCTCCCTTGGTGGCTTCGTATAATGGACAGGTCTTGTTCGTTCTGATATGGCCAAAAGCACCACACGAGGCACATCTTCTCGTCTTACTCTTACCTTTACCAATACCCTTGCCTCCGAAAGCGTACGAGCCGTCTGGCAACATGACGGTGTTGGCATCAATGATTGTACCTCCCGCGGCAGCAGCGAGATGAAGGGGATCCTTGTTTGGTTTTCTTCCCTTACTGAGCTTGGCTCTCTTTTGCAAGTTGGCAATTTTCTCCTCCAAGGCCTTTCTTCTGATCTTGTTCATCTCAATGTCGTTGGTTGGCAAAATCTCATTGGCGTTGACCATCGACATCTTGTCGCCCTCAATCTGCTTCTTGCGCTTGATGTAGGCTTTGATGAGACGAGGGTCGGTGACAAACTCAACCTTTCTTTGAACAACGTCGTTCTCGTCTCTCACGAGACGGGTGATCTTCAACACGTTTCTTCTGGCTGACTGCACACCCTCTTGCTTGACCTTCTCTTCTTTCTCCTTTGCAAACTTCTGCTTCATGTAATCCTTGTGGTCGAGCGGTCTGTATTCCCTGTAAATATCATCAAGAGTGTGACCTTCTCTGTTGTCGACCGTCAACGAGCTTCTCTGAGAGTACCAGATTCTGGATACCTCCTGCTCATAAAGCTTTTGCTGATAAGCGGCCGTGGTATTCTTGGGCACAGTGTCCTTTGGAGGTGGAATGAGAGGTTTGAAACCATGTTTCTGTGTGGCACGCAAGAACGAGAAACCAAGGCCAATTCCACTGGGGTCTCCTTCACCATTGAGCTGGAGCATGGCCTTCGTCTGGTTCGAGATGATGAAACTTCTTGAAAGACTCCATGGCGAAAGACCCTCGTCAATCGTCTCGTCTGTCTCGCCGTCTCTCTCCTTTCTCTTTCTCTCGGCCTTCTCCTTCTCTTCATTCTCATGATCCTCAGTCTCTTTGCTACCCTCCTTTTCTCTCTTCTCTCTCCTGAGATCTTGCTTTCTAGAGTCGTCATTGTACAAGGAGTCAATATCGTCAAGAACTTGGGCACCATGCTGCATACTATCCAAAAGGGTAGCGTCCTCAGGCGTAATCATAGCCCTAACTTCCTCCTCGGTGGGAACGACATCCATATTCTTGATCTTCCAGAAACCTTGATCATCACCTTTTCTTTGGTACTCCATAAATTCCTTCAACCTTTGTCTATTTTGCATATCATTCTGATCTGGGAAGTGCAGCGAAATATCCTTCACTGAAAGACGAGCATTTCCGTTTCTGTTCATGGTACGGTAAACGATCATCTTCAATCTATTCTTGGATGTGTTGGTGACCTTTCTGGAGTGTGGTGCCGGCACCTCGACCGCTGGGAATACATTTCCGACAGCAAATAAATGATTGATGGCACGCAAGTAATGTCTCTGGTGATTACCACATCCCAGGGATCTGATAAGAAGGAAGTCTGTGCTTTTGGGTTCTTGTTTGAAGATGGGAGCTCTTATCATGTTATTGTACAAGGTAGGAACAAAGTCACCCTTGGCGACATGACCAAAGTTCCAGAATGGCGACCGATCCTCCACACCAAGAACATGCGTTTCTCCGAGAGGCGCCTTCGGCCTCAGGTTGTCCTCCTCCTTTTCTTTTCTGTAGTAATTGATCAATTTACTGCCCATTCCAAAGTTAGACAAAATGCTAGGATACTCTTCAGAATACTCCATTGCAATCAAAGGCGAGGAGTCCACAGCGGTCAAGTCCGATGTCTTCTTGAAGATTTCTGTTTGAGTCTTTCCCTTGTCCTTCTTCTTCTTCCGGACCTTGAGTTTGGAGAAGCAGATCAATGAACCTTGCCTGACTTGGAACTTGGCTCTATGGTAAGCTCTAGCCTCCTCAGTAGACAACTTGATCTTGTAGTATGGTGTTTGTAAACGCATGGCAGGAACGGAGTGCTCGATGTTCAAGTTACTCAACTGCGATCTCACCTTAGTGTTATAGTTGTTGCGCAAAATCTCGTACTGCTTGTCGTTCGAGATGTTGAACTTCATATGCAAATGCTTCAAGTCTGTTGGAATGACGGCCCTGGACTTGGAATGGTCAGCCTTCTTCTTGTCTGGCACGAACAAAAGATTAGGGTCATTCATATTAAGCTCAAACTTCTCTGGAGCTGCTTGGCCATTGAAAATGTTCTCGTCGTCGTAGAAGAAGTCATCATCCACAAACTTGTCGCTTGAGATACCGTTGGTTTTGGTAGGTTCTTTATCGGAATCACCAGCATCCAAGATAGAGGCGTCATCCCAGTCGGCACTGGCAAGAACGAGGTCCTTACTGAACTCCGCAAACTTGTCGTACTCCACACCATCTGAGCTTATGAACGGCAAAAGCTTCACGCTGACGGAGTTTTCCTTGTTGCTCTCGAAGTCAGCTATTAGTTCGAGATCTTTCTCTGTGATTTCAACAATGCCATGCTTTTGTGATTGATCTTTCGTCACTCCTCTCTTGGACTTGAATGCTTTCTTTTGGTCTGGCGCCACTTCCAAGCTGAGCTTCATCGGTATTAGGGGCTTGATGTTGCTTCTGAATGCAAGGGCGGGCCGGAGGTGCTTGTAGTATTTCGGTGCCGGAAGCGACATGGTATGGAAATTGACCGGCTTGTCTGGTTGATAGTCTGGGAAGTGTTTAGCCACCATACGTGATTTTTGGCGTGACTCCATATCCTTGACGAGTTTCTGGAGCTTGGCTCTCTTGGCCGCTAGCTCTTCTGGGGATTTTCTCTTCTTCGGGATCCTTTGGTCAACCATCATATCCTCGTCTTCGAATCCCAACTCGAGATCGTTAAGACCGTCGTCCTCAAAACCAAACTGATTGTTCATATCATCAAGCATGCCCATATCGCCGCCTGGAATTTCGATATCGCCATCGTCGCCAGGCTTATCGTCGTCTCCAAAGAATGCATCAAACTCGTCGTTTGCCTGGTTCTGTAGATCCTCCTCTTCATCTAGTCCATCGACGGCAAAATTATTATTGGAGTCATCTGCGCCAGGAGCGACATCCAAGTCGTCATCCTCGTCCGCCAATTCGTCGATATCTTCGTAATCTATGGCGTCGTCTGCATGCTTGGTAGTTCTTTCGGTGAATATCTCATCAATAACCTTCTCGTCCGGCACTTCCACGTCACCCTTGACAAGCGAATTGTAGAAGCCGTCACCTTCGCCTGACTTTTTAGCCCGGGCCGTGCCGTTGGTGCCGTTGGGTGCCATTTTGTGGGGTTCAACTGAAAGGCTTGTTTTTTTAGAAGTAGTGGCACACTGATATGGTTGGTGATGGTGCACGGGTGTAGGACCAGGGTCCCCAGAAAACGCCAAACCAACGATTAAATTATGTAATGAGACGTGATTTAGGCGTCTAGTTTCCAAAATATAGCTAATTCTTTAAATACTTCTTGATTTGTTTGCAGTCCAGGTATGATCTAATGTCCGGTGTTTGACCTCTACGCACACCATCAACTACTCCATGAAGAACCTAGTGCTAGTTATCCACTGCACCCTGCAGCCTGGAGAGGCAATCAGATACAATTACACAGATGACACGGATTTCTACATCATATACAACTTTAACCTTCTTCTGAGGTACATCCGCAAACTACTCGGTGTCTACCAGAACATCACCGTTGTGCTTATCTACAAGCAATTGCATGCTCTACTCGAGGCTACAAAGCTCTTGTATGAATGCAGCGAAGCAGAAAAGACCGAGGAAAGGCTTGAAGACTACAAGTTGCATTATAAGCGGCATTTGGCCCAGGCCACTGCAAACCAGACCAATGGAGTGGTGAATACAGACTTTGAAGTCAGACTACCCCAGGGTCAAGCTGATAGGATTTTTGGATTTGAGACGATTTATGTATTTGATGCTACAGGAGTGCAAGACCACCTCCTGGAAGCAAATACAGGTGTTCAGCAGCTCCTACGATACCTCGCCTTGAAACACGGAGCTTACTATGGGGCACTTTCGGGGAAATTGAAAGAGTTTGAAGATCCAAACACATGTCAGCTTTTGGTTCTGTCGCTAAAAGGAGGCCTCAAGGAAGGAGAGCAGCATATCTTCTCGCCGAATGGTGAGCAGGTAACAGACAACATTGACTTACATCAACAACTCACTCTTGGCTGGGACCTGTGGACCAAGATCCAGATGATTGCCAGGCTGATTGCAAGAAGAGAGGGTTGGGATTTGATCGACGAGGAGGTGAAGATGGATGAGTTCGAGGACCTTTACGAAGCGTATATTGAGGGTAATCCCGATGACTTTGTGAGTAAGGCCAAGAAGCTTGTGGATTTTGAAGAGGAGCCACCAAAACCTGAGAGGCCTCCGCCATTGACCTACGACGATGCAATCAAGCAGTTGGAGGCTGTTCTCAAGAAGTAGGGCAGACAGCTTGGCCAAAATGAAGCTGCACTGACTGGTCTTTTTGATTGGATTGGAGAAACCTGCTGTACGTTCAATCCTTCCGCCCACCCTTATTCCAGGATGAAGCCGCCTCATGCCGGGATCAAGTCCCCTTATTTCATCTGCATTAGGGCTTTTTGCAACCATGACACAACTACCGACAAGAAGCAAGTGACTCAGTAAAATTTATTGTAATCTAAACCACTGTGAATAGAATGGACTGAAAATCTGCCACTGAAGAATAGGTCTGAATTTTTTACTCTAACTTCACATGTTGATGTCTCAGACATGCCTCTATATCAGGGCATCGATTCGCGATATCAAGCACCTCAACTACGCATGTTCAATGAGTGCTGATCTCACCCTTGCAGCACCCCTTGAGGGTATAAAAAGGGAGGAATCCCTCGATTCTCAGCCAAAACAGAAAAAGCAAAAGACTCACAAACGAAAACTCAAGAAGATGCTTGCACCTCCAGAGATCACAGTTAAGAACGATTACTTAGTCCTTCCAGCCATCAGGTCCCTTGCCATTGATCTCGCAGGAGGTGATGTACCTTCACCTAAGGAGTTTGAAGTGAAGCACAAGGAGAAGGTGCCGAATGTTGTGGTGTGCTTGATTCCAGGGCTTCTCATGGACGACTTTAATACACCAGAGAAGTTTCTGAAGCTTGATAGCTCTGAGACCACGAAACTTCCGTTTTTTATGTCCCATTTCAAAGACGTTATCCCCTTGAAGCTTCCAGGAAAGGCCAATGAGGTGTTTTCGACTGAACGAACATTGATCAATGTGAAGATCACCAGAAAGTCCAAAGACGACATGATGGAACAGCTGCTGAATACACCAGTCTCCATCGAAAGCTTGTTCGTGAAGATGCCAGACTGGATGGATCATGACTTCAAGCATTTTCCTGGATCTGGCCATGAACTCTCGGACGATTGGTTTGAGACTAAACAGTTGGACCACGAGCCCAAGATTTTTGCATTAGACTGTGAGTTCTGCCAGACCAAGGATGGAAGCCAGTTGGCCCGGATATCTATCGTTGATTACGATAACAACGTGGTTTACGATGAGTTTGTGAAGCCCGAAAAGGAGATTATAGATTACGCTACAAAGTTCTCTGGTATCACCGAAGACCTCATGGCCAAGGCTACAACCACACAGCAGCAGGTTCGAGAAAAGCTTCTCGAGACCATTTCATCATCAGACATACTCGTCGGCCACTCGCTTCTGTTTGACCTCAATGTCTTGAAAATGTGCCATCCCAAAATTGTCGACACTTGTGTGATCTACGACCATACACGCAAAAAACCATTCAAGGCTAGTCTCAAGTGGCTTGCAGAGACCTACCTTGGACGCAAGATCCAGGCTGGAGAAGCTGAAGGTAAAGGGCATTCTTCAGTGGAGGACTCCATTGCATGCTTGGATTTGGTCAAGTTGAAGCTCAGCAAAGGCCCTCTATTTGGCCAGGAACCCGACTCAGAGCCCATTTCGTTAAGAATCAAAAAGGAAGGAGATAAGCCCGTGGCGATCCTCGACAAGTCTATGTCTGAATGGGGTATAACTTCCATCCATGCAGACACTATCAAGCAGGTTGTGGAAAGCAGTGATGATATGTTGGTTGACAAGATAGACGAGGCCACCAAAAACAGTAAAGTCGTATTCTGCAAGCTTTCTGAGTACCCGAAAGGAGGTGATGACCAGCAGAAGGCCAAGCTAGAAGGGCAGTTGACCAAGGTATGGGACTCTTTGCCTGAAAACAGTACATTTATCGTCATTGGCGGGAGCAACGTCAGTCCAAAAATCCAGAAGCTTCAACTGACAAAGCTGAAGTACAACTGGATGCAAAAACAAGGAAAAACGGTTGACGATCCAGAGCAGGTATGGACATTTGACAAAGACACTGAGCTCAAGAACCTCGTTCAGGAGGCAAGAGCCTCCGTATGTTTCCTTGGTCTTAAGACGGGCAATGCGCCTTCTGCGTAGTGCCGTTTAACGCCTATAAACCTATAGATCCCATCAAGCATCCATCCCAAGCCCCCAAGCATTCATCATCCCTACAGCACAGTAACGATAATTTTATTCCTAATATACACAAGCTCCGTCTTCTTCACATGCCCAAACCCGAAAGCGACGAAATCTGGTCGTCCTTCTTGTCCATGCTCAAGGCCAGTCTCAAGTCCTTGTTCTGTTCGGGGTCCTCAGGCACCTCCTGAACAACCTCCACCACAACAGGATCTTGCAAGTACTTGCTGGCCTCCAAGTTCAACAATCCTGCAGGGTCGACGTCAGGAGCAGCGTTTTCAGCACTGGCAGCGTTCGTTTTGACCCAGCCCTTCAATTTCAAAGAAGCAGGTCCGCCAGAGCCGTATTCAAGCGGATTGTACCATTCCTTGACCCACGTGACGGAGTCGTTGATGTGGGACTTGGGTCTGTTCACGGGTGTGGCCGGCGTGGCGGATTTGGCAAACATGGTTTATTTGTAGAAGGTGTAGTTGGTGTTGATATTCGCACCAAATGGGTGCAAAGCTGGTGGAGGTCGATTACGGGTGGTAAGAGACAGGTAATAAAAAGGAAGGTGTTTATGATGATAACATGGTAGGACGTGTGTTTTTGCCTCAATTGCTCTTGGGAGGATGGGTTGATTGAAATATCGTATTTGGTGTTTGGTATTCCCACTGGTCCCACTAGCCTGTGCTGATTGATGCTTATAGTTCCAACGCTAATTGGCAGTTGATGGCATGAAATACTAAAGTTAACAAATAAGGCCTAGTCTTTCAATTAACGGAGATAGTATTTGTAAGCACTGGCTTTGTCCGAACTTCTAAGTACTTCAGAGCTACTCATATACTTACCAAAGCACTAATACCTCACAAACACCCACTCCACACAACCACAGCTTCATCTTCGTCTCCACTTCATCACTCAATGATCTCCCTCATCGCTCAATCGCCTCCACTACACCCTCCTGGTCCTTGGACATTCGTTAATCGTTATATAAGTTAGTGTTCGTTACCCTGGTCCACGACGGTGGTTCGGCTGCCGTCCAGGTCCTCGGCATCGTCTTGCACCTCTTCATGGTAGTCAGGCTGCTGCCTCCGAAGCGCCCGCAGCTTGGCCTTTTCAAGCTTCTCCCTCACCTTCTGTCGGTGTCTCTCCTCGTTCATCACCTTCTGGTCGTACCACCGCATCATATGAACAGGCTTGACGCCAAAAAATGCCTCGTACTGACAAAATAGGCACCCTGTGTTTTCGTCGATGCTGCGCTGGGGCGCCTGTGCTGCCTTTTTCTTCTTCTTGCTGCTTTTCTTCTTCTTTTTCTTCCCCGTCTCCTCCACGGGCGCCTCCACACGGCCCTGCTTTTCTCGCAAGTTCATGAAACGAAGCTGCTCCTCCACGTTGCAGTATGTGGGCACAAGCTTGCCGTTTCGGTCGTACTCAAACGTGAACTCACACGACGGTTCGTCGTCTCTATTTCTGTGTTCTCCCGCCGGTCCGTCCGAAAGCTCCACCTCAATATGATGCGTAGGGCCGTAGTCGTACAGAAACTCGGGATCACCCTGGATTTCGCCAATGTCGTAGTCGTCCTGTTCTAGATCCTCGTAGTCCTCGTATTCGTCCATGTTGCACTCGTGGAGCCCTTCTTCGTCCTTTGTGCCGTAAAGAGAGAAACCCCCTTCGTTCTGTCTCTCTGCTTCAACCTCGGCGATCTTCTGCTGAAGCTTCATGATCTCATCTGTATCACGTAGACTCACCACATCCTTGAGGCCAATTGTCAGGATCATCTTCTCCATCTCCTGCTTTATTAGCTTGATTTCCTCGAGCCCAAAGCCCATTTTGAACGGGTTTTCTTCCTTGGGAAACGGCAGAAAGTTGCCATTGCTTGGATCTTGCATCTTTCTGTTCTCCATGTTTCGCCTGACCATCGTGATGAATTCCAATTTTCTCTGCGTGTCCAGCTTTCGCTGTGCTTCCAGAGCCTTCTCTGGTGTTTTATGCGGGCCGGAAACGGCCTCTTTGGTACTCATAAGTGTCTGGTTTAAGTATGGGGATTTCTGTTCTTAGTTAATTTTTTTATTCAGGTGCGCAGCGCACATTTGCAACCGTGATGGAGGATCAACTACCTGTGTTGAGAAATATACTATTTAGTCTTTTTTCAAGGTCCTTTGCTTCTCGGCATTCTGGACAACCTTTTCATCAACGAAAAGTCCCTTTCTTCTTCGGATGTTGTTCATGTACCTTCTGGCGACATTTTCTCTCTCGGCAAATGTTCCGAGCTCTTCGAGCTCCTCTTCAGTATGAGGCACCCAGAACGGATCAATGTCTAGCATGTCAAAGCCGTCGAAAACAAGCTGGGGACTTGCGGCGCCGGACGTTCTTTTACGTATTTCTTCGGAAAAACCGAATGCTTCAACAACGGGAATTCGAGCATTGATCGTGAAGAAAGGTGTGCCCTCTTTCATCTCTTCGGAAATAATGGATCCTCCTCTCTTTTGAATCACAACGTACACCTTGCCTAGCACCTCTGGCGAAGTCTGGATCTCACAGGTGTACATGGCAAGGAAGAGCCTTGGTGCATTGAGAAGGAATCCCTTGTGGATGAGCTGCTTGGTCTGTTTGAGGATTCTGCCTGCCAAGTTGAGCAAAACCTCCTCGGTATCTGGTCTGTAGGATTTTTGAAGAACCACAATTGTGCCCTGAACAGGCTCAGAGCAGAGTGGTCCCTCGTGCATTGCCAATTGGAAACCGCCTAAAACATTAGACTCAAATTCGAATCGTTTGGCCTCCTCATTCTCTTTAGCTAAGGCTCTGCGGAATTGCTGGCCATTCGAGGGTGCCTCCACGAAAACGTTAGCACCAACTCGTTTGGGCCCAAAACTGATGATGTTGTCCACAAAAGCCGACACAGATTTGAAGATATCGAGCACCTCACGAGGAAGAGGATGCTCCTCGAGAACAGCGACCATTTTCTCGTGGAACGAGGATACATGCTTCTCGAAATCCTCTGGGTTGTTGGAAAGCCTGGAGTTCACCAACTCCTTGATCTCAATCTCGCTCTTTGTCAAAAAGCTGGTCACCTCATCAGGCAACGGGAAAACGTCAATTTGCAAATCGACCTCATCTTCTTCAACTTCCTCCTCTTCAGCCTCACTATCGTTTTCAAGCTCCTCCTTAGTGATTGACGGCTTAGCATCAGCATTCAAGCCCTCTCTAAATGGAATGACAGGTTCCTTGATAACCACTTCACATCCAGGTGCAAAACGAGTTTCAAGGTCCTTGAGGCATCTTTCAAGGTGAAGCTCACCAGCTACACAGACAATAAGCTCACCGGAATCATCGTCAATGTACCACTCAAGAACAGGATCAGCCTTGGTGAGCAACTCCAATCCCTTCTCGAGCTTGTACAACTTAAGCAAATTGTCTGGCTCAATAGCCACTCTCATGATAGGCTTGTTGTGGATCAAGGTGGCTGTGGATGCAAAATTAAGGTATGGTTTCTCCTCAGGCACCTCTGACATGATGGTAGCGTTCTTGAGCACGAGGTCTCCCAAACCCACCAATCCAACAATGTTTCCAGCCGGAACGGAGTCGACTCTGACGAACTCACGGCCCATGATTAAAAGGAGGTCCTGGATTTCAACATCCTCACGGAGCTGCTCAATGTTGGATGGGTGGTTTTTGCCCAAAGCTGGGTCGTATTTAGGACCGACCACACAAACTCTCTGACCACGAGACAAAGTACCGGAGTAAACTCTGGTGAACGCAACAAGCGTTTCCTTCTCCACTTCGGTTTCCTCCTCTTCATCGGGATCCTCCTCGAACTCCCACTGGAACTGATCTGGCTTGGTTTCAAGGTAGATCTCACCACCGTCTTCTTGTTCCAAACGGGCATCAGCCAAAGCAGCAGCAGCATCGGATGCCTTTTTGGCAATTTCACGAGCCTTTCGGCTTCTTTCTTGGAGTTCCTCGGCACTTGGAACAATAGTAGCTTCCTTAGGAAGTTCAGCATTGGGAATCGAGAGCATCTTGGAAATGTATGCAAGGGTGTGTGAATCCGCTGAATTCGAATCACAAGCTTCTAAGGCCTTCTTGAACCCAGCATCAAGCAATTCCTCCTTCGGCGTTTCAGGAACAGCACTGTAGATGCACTCATCCAAAATCTTCTCCATTCTCAGCTCCTGAGCAACAGATGGATTGGGCAAGTATTCAATCACAGCACCAAGAAGGGCATGACTCAAGGGTATCCATTGCGACATAATCAGATTAAGCAACGCCTTGAAGTCTGTAGAACGTAAATCGCGAGGTGAAAGCTTGGAGCCGAGTTTGGTGGTGATCTTCTCGAGCTTCTCGTCGTCCCTATTCAAAACACAGGCGTCATAGATATTCCAGATCTGTTCCAACACCAACGAGACAAAAAGCGGCTTGAGCGAGGATTGAGAAGGTTTCAACTTCAGCCCCGGGATCACCTTCTTGTTCTTCATGTCCAAGTAAAAATCACCCCATAGCGTCTTGGACAAGGCTGCATGGGAAAAGCCTAGTTTGGCCAGGTATATGCGTGCAAAAGTGTTGATAGAAAACGCCCAGCCGTCTACGGCAGAAGCAAAAATGACATTGTTGTTCTCAGGCGAAAAGTATAGATCCAGATCGGACTTCTCCACAAACTCGCCTTCCGCTCCAGCCTCTCTCCACTTCATATCGTCTTCCATTCGGTCGCCAGCGTAGAATGAACCAATTACAGAGTTCACCTGCTCGACGAGCCGCAGCAAGTGCTGGTATGCCTCGAGTGGCGAAAACTGCCATTCCGTGATCAACCTATCCATCTTGTTGAGCACCAAAAGCGGCTTCAAACGGTCCACCCAGCACTGTCTAAGCACATTGACCGTCTGAGAGCAAACGCCTTCAACAACATCCACCAAAACGACAGCTCCATCACACAAACGAGAGGCTGTAGACACCTCAGAGGAGAAATCAATGTGACCAGGCAGATCAATGAGATTGATGAGATGCTCCTTGACCTCGGCCTCCTCCGAACCCTCCTTCTTCCTCATGACCCGGAAATATAGCGATATCGCCGACAGCTCCATGGTAATGCCTCTTAGTTGCTCGTCTTCTCTGGAGTCCAAGTACCTGACCTTGCCTGCCATTCTCTGTGATATGATTCCGTTTGTGGCCAAGAGAGAGTCACTCAAAGACGTCTTTCCGTGGTCCACGTGTGCCAAAATACAGATATTCCGGACATTGGCCGTGGAACTCTGCAAGTCCCGGACTTTTTCTGGTGATAATTTCATGGTGGTGGTATCAGTAGTACTAAGTTCGCAGTGCGATGCTCATCATCTACTTGCTACACACCAGGGTCTGACTTTCACGTTTTTTACATGATTTGCCCTTTGTGCTGCTCGGAGCTACGGCAGAATCTCCTTTCTCCGGAAGTTGCCGTTTTGGCTTGTGTCAGTGAAAGTTGCATCTATCCGTTCAACTTGAGCCAGGATGAGATGGTAAGGAAGCAGGTGCTAGTCAGAACGAACGAGCAGGCTGTGATGCAGCAGATGCGCCGGAAGCTTGAGAATGCCGGTGTGGAGAAGCAGATGATTGACTTTTTGCTGAAGCCCGATGGAGAGGTTATGGACGGTGTGAAGAAATGGAAGGATGGAGGTGAATGAGGGCCTTAAGAGGGTGTGGTTTACCTGGGGTATGTGGAGGTGTTCGAAGAGGATTGAAATAGAGTTATAGAGAATGGACATTTACCGGGAAGTCGGTCAGGGTAGGTGGTGTCGATGTAGAGCTGAGTGGTGGAGGTTTGAGAGTGAGAGTACATGAAGAGCTAACAGCTATAGGATTGAGGATTGAAAGTCATGAGGTAAGGAATCAAGAGTTCAGAATGGTCAAATAAGATGAGATCAGGATGTGGCCTCGAGACCTTCCGTCAAGACTGGTTACAAATGTGGATCATCTATGTAATCCATCAACACCGAGTCGTTGAGTCGATTTCAAAAAGGTTGAAATCAAAAGCTCAATTGAAGGGTAAGATTTCTTCAGATATTGCAAGATCAATGGCTCAAACGATATTTTGGCTTTTTGTGGATTTGCAACTATGGTATCCATCATCTATCCGGTGAAAAATCTCGGATCCGTGAGTACTTTCCGTAAAAGTTGAAAATCATAAACCACGAAAACCAAAATTCAAAATCAATCCCTACAACTGTAAAAGCTCAAACTCACGCCATCAACCAATTTTCACCTTATTTGCCACCATGAACAACGGAACATAAACAGATCTTCTCTAAGCCCTTATCCTTAGAGATAGACAAAAGGAAGGTTTTCGCAGCCACCCTCCCTATCCCAATTTGTTCAAAACATTCGAAAAAAACAAAAACCCACAAAAAGGCTTAAAAGCTTAGCATTGAAATTTCAAGAAATTCCCAAAATTTCACCACATACATGGAATAACAGTCCCTTAGGGGGCTGGTTTTGGTCCAGGTGTATGGGTGTCAAGGGCGTGCACGCACCACCTTATAGAAAGATTTCAACGAACACCACCTCGATTCTCATCTACACCTAAATTCATATAATAAGCCCCCACACACAATGTCAGATTGGAAGTCCAACCTAAATGTTCCTGCGAAGGACACCAGAGTTCAAACAGAAGACGTGTTAACGACACACGGCAAAACTTTCGAGGATTTCAACTTGAAGAGAGAATTGTTAATGGGCATCTTTGAAGCTGGTTTCGAGAAGCCTTCCCCAATTCAAGAAGAGTCCATCCCTATGGCCCTTGCAGGCAGAGATATTTTGGCTAGAGCCAAGAATGGTACGGGTAAAACCGCGTCTTTCGTGATTCCTTCCTTGCAACAAGTGAAGCCTAAGCTTAATAAAATCCAGGCCTTGATCCTTGTCCCCACCAGAGAATTGGCCTTGCAGACCTCCCAGGTCGTCAGAACCTTGGGCAAGCATTTGGGCATTCAGTGCATGGTGACCACCGGTGGTACCAACTTGCAAGACGACATTTTGAGATTGAACGAAACCGTCCACGTTCTCGTGGGTACCCCAGGCCGTGTTTTGGATTTGGCCTCGAGAGATATCGCCGACTTGTCTGAATGCCCTCTTTTCGTTATGGATGAGGCCGACAAGATGTTGCTGAGAGAGTTCAGAAACGTCATTGAACAAATTCTTTCATTTTTCCCCGCTGGCAGACAGTCGCTCTTATTTTCCGCTACTTTCCCCTACGCCGTCAAGTCTTTCATGGACAAGCACTTGACAAAGCCTTATGAGATCAACTTGATGGACGAGTTGACCTTGAGAGGTATTTCTCAATTCTACGCTTTCGTTGAGGAAAAGCAAAAGTTGCACTGCTTGAACACTCTTTTCAGCAAGTTGCAAATCAACCAGTCCATTATCTTCTGTAACTCCACCAACAGAGTCGAGTTGTTGGCCAAAAAGATCACGGAGTTGGGCTACTCTTGTTACTACTCCCATGCTAAAATGCCACAATCCGCCAGAAACAAGGTTTTCCACGAATTTAGACAGGGCAAGGTCCGTAACTTGGTCTGTTCCGACTTGTTGACCAGAGGTATCGATGTGCAAGCTGTCAACGTCGTCATCAACTTTGACTTCCCCAAGACTGCCGAGACATACTTGCACAGAATCGGTCGTTCAGGAAGATTCGGCCACTTGGGTTTGGCCATCAACTTGATGTCCTGGAATGACAGATACAACTTGTACAAGATCGAGCAAGAGTTGGGCACTGAGATCAAGCCTATTCCAGCCAACATCGACAAGTCCCTTTACGTTAACGAGAACGAGGAGACAATCCCTAAGCCTTTCAAGCTTGACGAGTTGCCCAAGACCAAGGATTCCAGAAAGAACGGCTACGAGTACCAGGGTCAACCACAAGTCCCTCAAGGTGTGCCACAAGGTATCCCACAACAACTCCCTCCTCAGCAGTTCCAACAAGCACCAATCCCACAGCAACAACAGCAGTCACAGACGCCGCAGCAGCCTCAACAGCCACCACAGGGCCATCAATTTAACGGCCAGCAGGCTCCACAAGGCATGCCCCAATACCCTCAGTACGGTCAGTTCCCACCGCAATACGGTTACCCACCCCACATGCAAGGACCACCTCAATTTAACGGTCACACACAGCAGTTCAATGGCCAGGCCCAGAAACAATAGACGGCCTAAGCTATTCGTCAATCCCATTTGAATATACATGGTGTCAAGGATTTAGAGTGACACCGGGAGCTGACGATCCACATGCGAAGAATCAATTACGAATTAAAAAGTCAAAAAAAAAAAAAAGAGAAAAAAATCAAAAAAATCATACAAAAAAAAAAAAAAAAGTTTATCTTCTCCCAGGCAATTACTAGCCTCGATCTCCACCCTGGAGAGTCCCCCAAAGCGCATTACAAACGTATCTAAGAATCGATGGTTCACAGGATGACAGCACGAGTCTACTGTCAAGAAACTAGCATGTTCACATAACGACGGGCCATGGCCGGCCGGCCATGCCGACCAGTTCAACACAAGTCATTCACAACTTACCAGTTGCATTCACTTTCCTGTGCCTACATTAACGAGTTACGATTTCAGTTTTACCTGATGCTTTGTTTGGGATGTTCCGCTCCAGTTATAGATTTTATTTTCACATCACTGGACATCCGATTTTGGGTTGTATTCATATGGTGTCTTCATTTCATAGTTTTGTTTTATTATTTCATTTTCAGCGTTGTAGACGGATGCTTTGATCGTTGACATTAACTAGAATACTTTGATATAATGCTTTTAACGCCTGATGTCACAAGCTGGAGCTTTTGTGGCACTTGTCATAGACTTTAACTTCTCCGCTACTATTGGTCCTGAAAAAACCGTTTTTCAGCATGCCGCTTATTCACGGTCAAGAGCCACATGAACGGTCCGGCCGACCCAAGAAGCATTACTCATCATATTGAAATAAAACAAGTTGTCAAGATTTTTCAACCTCCGTCCACTGACTCAGCGCGATATCTGACCGTGTGGCTGCGAATTATGTAATTTATCTGGGCTGGCTAATTCGGTCCAGACGGCTGCGAAACAGTCAACGACCCACCACGAAGGGGCCCAAAACATTAAAAAAAGAAGATATTTTCAATCAACATTTCGAAACCAAATTCCAAAAAACAGAAATCCCATCAAAGGCTGCACAAAAACGGCGGATTTCTTTTTCACCGCTTTTTCCATTGTACCCTCATCTCCAGGTTTTCGCGACTTCTGACTCCGTCTCATCTCTTCAGCTCATCTCTTCTTAACATGTGTGGAATATTGGCGGTCGTGCTAGCGAACCAGAAGAACAATGTCGCCTCCGAGCTCTTCGAAGGCGCCATGTTCCTCCAGCACAGAGGCCAGGACGCTGCAGGTATCGTCACCTGTGGAGCCAGAGGCCGTTTCTACCAGTGCAAAGGAAACGGCATGGCCAGAGACGTTTTCACCCAGCTGAGAATGGTCAACTTGGTGGGCAACATGGGTATCACCCACTTGAGATACCCTACTGCTGGCTCCAGTGCCGGCAGCGAGGCCCAGCCGTTTTACGTCAACTCGCCTTACGGTATTTGCATGTCTCACAACGGTAACTTGGTCAACTCCAGCGAGTTGAGGAAGTACTTGGACGAGACCGTGCACAGACACATCAACACGGACTCTGATTCGGAGCTTTTGTTGAACATTTTTGCCTCCGAGTTGGACAAGTCCAACAAGAGCCGTGTGAACAACCAGGATCTCTTTGCTGCGTTGACCTCCACCATGGAGTTTGTGAGAGGCGCTTATTCGTGTACCGCCATGCTTGCCGGTTACGGTGTCATTGGTTTCCGTGACCCCAACGGTATCCGTCCGCTTTTGTTTGGTGAGAGAGAGAACGAGGATGGTTCTTCTGACTACATGCTTGCTTCTGAGTCTGTGGTTTTGAAGGCTCACGGTTACAACAAGTTTAGAGACATTGGCCCCGGTGAGGCCGTCATCATCCCCAAGGCGCCTGACGCCAACAACAAGCCCGAATTCAGACAGGTTGTGGAGCCAAAGATCTTCTCGCCAGATATCTTTGAGTACGTCTACTTTGCCAGACCCGACTCCGTGTTGGACGGCGTTTCCGTCTACAGATCCAGAATCGAGATGGGTAACCGTTTGGCCACCAAAATTAGAAAGAGCTTCCCCAACCACGACGTTTTGGGTGAGATCGATGTGGTGATTCCTGTTCCAGACACCTCGCGTACCTCTGCTTTGCAGTGTGCTGTCTCCTTGAACGTTCCTTACAGAGAGGGTTTCGTCAAAAATAGATACATTGGCCGTACATTCATTATGCCCAACCAGCAGGAAAGACGCCTGAGTGTGAGAAGAAAGTTGAACGCTATGGAGTCCGAGTTCAAGGGCAGAAACGTGCTTTTGGTGGACGACTCCATCGTTAGAGGTACCACCTCGAAGGAGATTATCCAGATGGCCCGTGAGGCCGGCGCCAAGAAGGTCATGATTGCCTCTTGTGCTCCTCCAATTCGTTTCAACCACATCTACGGTATTGATTTGGCCGACACCAAGGCGCTTGTGGGATTCGACAGAACGGAAGAGGAGATTGCCGAGGTCATTGGCGCTGACAATGTTTTCTACCAGGATCTTCAGGACTTGGTTGACTGCTGCACAAGCGAAAAGACGCTGACATTCGAGGTGGGTGTCTTCACCGGCCAGTACATCACCGGTCCAGAGGACAACTACATCCAGGAGTTGGAGAAGATCCGGGCGCAGAACCAGCGTTTGAAGGAGGTCACCAAGGGTTTGAGCGTGGACGCTTGCATTGATGTGCTGGACCTTGTGGATGTCAAGGCTGAGCTGGACATCTCGATACATAACGCCGGCGACCACAACCCATAGGATTTGTAATTAATGAGCATTTGAGTAGAGAAGGTGTAGTATGGAAACGAAGCTCCAGTAGCTTTGAAGGGAAGATGTCAAGGGAAGATTTCAAGTGGACAGATTTGGAGGAAGTATTTGAAATTTGAAATTTTCAGTGAAAGCTACGGCCTCTTTGTGGTTGCAAAATCACCATTATGTGATCAGCCCTACGAGCCAATAGATCGCCGAGAAGCATTAGTCAAAGCATACTGTCCAAATACTTATTTCGGCTTTGCAGAGGCAGAATTGCCATCCAGTCAAAAATCAATATATCACCATAACTCCCCTCGTTCTTCCCAACCGAGTTCCATTCAAACCATTGCCCATTGTACTGCTGATCACTCGCTAAGCGATCTACGACTCCCACCTACAACCCAAAACTCCCCTCCAACACCTTCTACAATCTCTCCATGCTGCATCTCGTGAATTAATGCTACGCCAGAGCCCGTGGCCCTGCACCTCGTATGTACATCTTCCTTACTCGACATCGTCGAACTTCTCGCCCTGAACCAAGTCTGGAATGTCCTCGTCAGCACCCTCGGCACCGGCGTTCAACTCGGTAGGAGCCTTACCACCCTGGATCTGCTCAGCCAACTTTCTCAAGGCCTCCAAGTTCTCAGCACCCAACTGAGGCAAGATACCTGGAATCAACTGGGTGATGTCCTTCTCCTGGGGGTAACCGGTGAAGGCAAAAGTGTTGCTCTGGGAAGCAGCCTGGACACCGACTCTGTTGAAGTGCAAAACCTTGCCATTGTCCTTGAAGAAGTTGGCTTCCTCGACACCCTCGACCTTAGTGGCTTTCAACTTGCCCAAGGTCTCGACGAGCTTGACGTCGTCCACCTCCTTGACGACCTTCTTGGCCTTGACTCTGGCACCACCAACCTTCTTGGGGTTGGATTTTTGCAACTTGGCTAACTTCTCTGGATCAATTGGCATTCTGTGGGTTAGAGATTGGTGGGTTTTTTGGAAGCGTTGAAATTTTCTCGACACCATGGATGCGCACGACCGTGAAAACCGGTCACGTGACCACGGACCATCCATAGCCGGTCGTCTGCCTTGCTCCGGGGTGTATTTTTATTTTGGCAAGAGATTTGGGGTTTCCGGTTGCTGAAGAAGTGATGGATTTCTTTGTTTTGGTAGTGAGAGTGTGTGGCGGAGGGAATTGAAGGTAAGTGTGATTTGCAGGATAGGATAGTGTCCCATGACGGTTTAGCCAGCCATTATAAATGGAAGCTCCCTCTTTTCAAAAATTGATCGCAAAAACAATGAATCGAGAGACCACGTAATGTGAAGAGGCCAATGCTTTGAAAAAATTTACATTTGTGGGGCGAGTTGATCGACCTCTGTTGTCGCGACATTTTGGTTGCAAATTGCTACACTGTCAGACACCAGCGACATCACCCTTTCACCGATAATTCAGAACGGTAACTCAGAATTAAGCTTAGATCGAAGATGAAAGCCGACAATTGAATCCATTAAATAGAATGGAAGGCATATATTATGAGGAATCTGGACCTTTAGAGACCACTGGTACCCCACAATTCAACACCGTTGGCTGATTTCTTCAATCCCAAAGACTGAAATCGTATATTTCTCCATTTACTGTACCCCTTTAGTGTGAGGTGTCGTAAAAATCAAAGAAGCTGTACGATATTTGTGCATTATCAAACAACCTGAATTCCCTGGTGTGTGCTTGCTTCTCCACCATACCAGCAATTCCCTCCACACAATCTTCAAAATCCAAATTCTCTCTACTATGGTCAATCTAACACGCTATATTTTAAAATAACATCTTAACTTTTTCCCAAACCTGTCGTGTCGGCAATTTCGGCCTCCTTGCAGAGACCCCGTAAATAGACTTCAAGAAAAGCCTCACGATGCACCACGCTTGGCAACCGTTTTGCAACCAAACAAACAACATTTATTTTCCACCCGAAACTCCAAAAAACTCAGTCAAAATCCAAAACCTCTTCATAAAACGGACCCCTCCTCTGACTCTGATCCACACCACCCCTCGTTGCTCATAATCAACGGCGCGCTCTATCACTACAACCACACTTCTTTCTACAATTTTCACAAGGATAGGTCCATATCGTTCAGACCACATATAGTTCATTCAAATTGAACGCTCAACTCTCAGCAATAAACTGAGTCAAAATAAAACCGCCACACCCGACTCAGTGCTGAAATCACCCATCCAGTCGAATTCCGCTATGGCTCTGGTTATTGCTTCCTCCATCCCCGTGGGCCTTTCTTCAGGCGCCCTTTTTGTCTATTCTGTTTATGGGCCTCAGCTCGCAGCACAATGCCACCTTGACTCATCGCTGGCCGCAAACCTAAGTATTTCCGCTACCGTGGGTTCCGCTTTGGGTGGATTGATAGGAGGTTATGTCACCGACACTTACGGTTCTCAGTACCCTGTGGCCAGCGGATGGTTGCTAGTTTCGTCTGGTTACTACTGGCTTCGTTCGCTTTATCTACTGGGCGAGGATGCTGCTCATTGGATGCTTGTACTGGCGATGTTCCTTGTTGGAGCTGGTTCTACCGCTAGCTATTTTGCAGCGATAAAAGCGGTCACGGTGAACTCTCCAAAATGGAAGGGACTGGCGCAGAGCGTGCCTATAGCGCTGTTTGCCATCGCAAGTTTGTTGTACTCGTTCGTTTGTTCTCACATCCTCCATGGCGACGTGGGAGCGTTTCTCCTTGTTTTGGCCGTTTCGTCGTTTGTGATGCAGTTTGTGGGAGTCATGTTCATCCGTATTCCTGGCCATGAGCCCCAGAAGGTTGGAGAAGAATTCTCTCAGCTTTTAGACGAAGCAGAGGGCCCTGTGGGTGAACCAGCTAGAATGGCCCCAGAAGCTACCCCTGTCGGCCCTTACCACCACCTCGAGCTTAAGGAGATTTTGACTCACAGTGTATTCTGGTCCCACTTTGCGCTTATCGCCGTGTTCCAGGGCCTTGGCCAGATGTACATCTACTCAGTGGGCTACATTCTCAAAGCTATCCACTACTACTTCACACACGCACAAATCAAGGCGGAGAATGTCGCTGATATTCCTTCCTTCAGCTCTCTCCAGGCTCTCCATGTGTCTGTCATTGCTATCGGCTCTTTTATAGGACGTCTTACCTCAGGTCCTTTTGCCGATTACCTTGTGAACCGCCATGGCTGGAAACGTCATTCGGTGCTTGTGCTTGCTCTTGTGCTTATGGGTGCTGGTCACTCTGCACTTATCTTCCCTATCGAGCAATACTCGCTGCTGATCTGGCTGTGCAACATCCGTTTGGCTTTCATCTCTTCGCTTATCGGTTACGCCTACGGCTTTGGCTTCACGTCGTTGCCGGCAATTATTGCAGACCTCTTCTCCATGAAGAACTATTCCCTTCTTTGGGGAATCATGTACTCCTCGACGGTGCCTGGTCTCACTGTATTCACAAAGTTCTTTGGATACAACTACGATAAACACTCTGAGGTGGAGAACGGTGAGCTTGTGTGCAACCAAGGGTACAAGTGTTACGACCACACGTTTGGTGTGACCGGCCCGCTTGCGTTGTTTCTCGTGGTGGTGATCATTGTCGTCGCTGCCTTTTATAGAAAGCGCCGGACCTAGACTATTTATTAATGCCATGATGATAGAGGCTGATTGTATGAATGTAAGCTTAATGATGTCAAACCGATGAAGGACGTTCGTCTAGACAACAAAGATACCTCTATCCAAAAACAAGATTGTAGATGCTTCAAGGTAGCTACAGTATTGAGGTAACCTAGACCATAATGGTTTGCAGACATATGAAGTTTTTCACCAATTGAATCCCAAAATCAGGCAAATGGGGAATCAGCTTAGGATTCACTTCGAGATTCATGAGAATACAACTTCATCATGATTTTTTTGTTTTTTTTTTCTCTACCCCAGCTCATCTCGTTCTGGTGATGCCCCACATTATTCGCACCCATCGATCTCAACTACAACTAGATATCCATGTCACGGCCAGTTTCTGTGGAGGATTTGATCAAGCAAAGCGAGGAGGCAGGAAAACCTCGTTTTCTCCTGAAAAAGCAGCGTCTACAATTGAAGAAAAAGTCAGCTCCAGCGGTTTCCGTCCAGAAAAAAAGACCTATACAAAGCCAGCCTGAACCAGAAGCAGAACCGGAGGAGAAGAAAGCAAAGAAAGCGCCAAAGTACAACTTCGACTGGGACGACGAAGATGACACGTCTGCCAATTACCTGCCGTTGGTGACTGTCGAGCCCACTAGACCCTTGACTGAGGCTATACCTGAGAAACACTGGTCCCAGAAGGCTCTAGTAGATATGACAGCACGAGACTGGCGTATTTTCAGAGACGACTACAACATATCAAGCAAGGGAAAAGACATTGATCTTCCTCTACGATTCTGGAACGAGGACTCGAGAATTCCCGAAAGTGTGTTGGATATACTAGTCAACCACCTTAAGTATAAGGAACCCACGCCTATTCAACGAGCTGCATTGCCATTTGTGCTAGGACACAGGGATGTGGTGGGTGTGGCCGAAACAGGTTCTGGTAAAACGCTAGCGTTTGTGATCCCGCTTCTACTGTACATCTTGAACATCGAGTCTGAGTACATGAAACACGAACACACCCAGGAAGCCAATAGCAACAAGACGCTAGGGCTCATATTGGCACCTACTCGAGAGCTTGCCCTTCAGATTGCCAAGGAGACACAGAAATTTGCCGATCGCTTGAATCTCTCTGTTATCACGATCATTGGTGGACACAAGTACGAGGAGACCATTCATTCGCTCAGAAACGGGGTTCACATTGTGGTGGCTACGCCCGGTAGACTTGTTGATTCGCTCGAGCGTGGAATCATTAGCCTCGACAAATGCTACCATGTGACCATGGATGAAGCAGACAAGATGATCGATATGGGCTTTGAAAAGTCACTTAACCAAATCCTCAAGTACTTGCCAACAAACGAACATCTACAACAGAGTATTGATCTGAGGATTTTGCGAGTTCAAAAAAGAACTACTGTTATGTTCACTGCAACGATCACGCCGACTATTGAGAAAATGACGAAGAATTACTTGGTCGATCCGGGATTCCTCTTTATTGGCAACGCCAACGAGCTAGTGGACACCATCGACCAGCAATTCGAATACGTGGGTCCAGCACTTTCAGACAAACAGGAGGTCGATGCGACCAGACTACAAAAGCTTGTCCAAGTGTTGGAAAAGCACAAGAAGGGCCCAAACTTTTCTGTCATTATTTTCGCTAACTATAAACGAGTGGTTGAGCTGTTGGCCGAGGATTTGGCAGACAAAAACCTCAAAAACGTGGTCACCATCCACGGTTCGAAATCCCAGGAGGCCAGAGAAACCGCTATAGAGAAGTTCCGTTCCAAGGCTGCCTCCATCCTCATAGCCACAGATGTTGCAGCCAGAGGTATCGATATTCCACACGTTTCGCTCGTGGTCAATTTCCAGATGAGCAACAAATTCGAAGAGTACATTCACAGAATTGGTCGTACTGGCCGTGCAGGCGAGCATGGTGCCAGTTACACCTTCATTGACGACGGCGATAAGGATACTTTTATAGAGCTCAAGAAGTTTTTGAGCAGGGGCGGCAAGCGCGTGCCAGACTGGTTGAGGGAAGCAACTAGGTTTCTCACCTCTGCTTAGTCCTCATCGCTACTAGCGTAACCCCCAAAATGCGATTGAGATGCTGATGTAGCCTGGACAGGTGAATCCAAATCCGGCTTTATGCTGGGTGCTCCATTGGACGATGCTCCATTGGATGGTGATGCGTTGGAGGTGTTTGCGTCGTTTCCACCGTTTGTTGCACTATCGGCGCTATTGGGTTTTCCAGACTTCTGCAACTTCCCAAGCGCAGCCAATCTTGCGGTGCCTAGAAGCCTTCGGGAATTGGTTGGCTCCTCCTCCACTATCTCCTCCTCGACTATCTCCTCCTTTTCAGATGCAACAGGCTCCTCTTTGGATGGCTTCTTCTTTGGAGAGGGCTGCGTTTTCCTCTTCTTGGGCTCCTCCGCTAGCAAACGCTTCACCGTATCCAACGCAGCGTCATCGGCTGACCGCTTCGCCAGTTGTTGTGCATTCGGATTTGGATCGTCGTTGGCCCACCTCACCGTCAAGGTATCATTACCATCCAAAGTCTGCCCATCCATGGCCTCCTTGGCAAACTGTGCTTCCAGCTCGTACTTGAAGGAGATAAACGCACATGCTTTGCTCCTTAAAACACGTATCTTATCGATGGAACCAAACTCCCCGAACTGGTTGGCAAGAGTTTCCTCGATCTCATCGTTGACGTGGAGTCCTGCAGCATAGAGCGTTTTGTTGACCTTGTTGAACAGCCCCACGCCACCCATGTTATCCTTGTAGTCCGCTGTTTTGTCCCTGCCAAAACAGTCCTGTGACGGTATTGCTGGGTCTGTTGGAAGCGGTAGTCTATGCAAAAATTGGCAGGACTTTCCCTTATAACAGCAGCCACGGGCGAAAAACAAACAAAGGGGCAGTTTCCCGTCCTTGGCCCTGGTGTATCCGGAGTCCTCCAGGATCTTGACTCGAGTCTTCAGTCGCTGAGTAACATTGGAAGATCGATCACCTCCGGCCCATTGGAGGTACCAGATATTGAAAGTGTGACCGGTCTGAGGCGGCTTGTCGTCGTCCGGTATATCATCCGGATTGACCTGCACTCTAGCGGGACGATTCATGTTGGAAACTGGAGGATGAGTAGTTGCAAGATGGTGATGCTCATCTCAATGCAGGTAACTGCGCATCACCAGGGACATGGGCGATAAGGTGATGAACAACATCCATGGAATTGGGAAAAGGAATCTGGGATTCACAGAAGATGAGAATTTTCTTGAGAAAAGACAATGTTGGATTTTGGTATTGCCGTGATGGTGATACATGTGTACGTTGATAAGAGCGTCTAACGAGCATGGACGATGTCAATTACGCATATTGAAATGGTCATTACTTCTTCCAGCGAAGAGCATAAGCAAGAGCTTGGAAGTATAATTCGAGAAGCGAAATGAAAAAGTACCGAAAAACAGCATCACTGTAATGTCAAATCTATTTAGAGACTACTAGCCTATTCGTGAGAGACCTCCACAAACCAAAAGCACTAGCAAAAGTCAAAACCTCCATTTATCATTTATTTTGTACTCAATAATATTCCTGAGGTCTGGGGGTCTTCTTCCTGAAAAGCTCACGTTCTTCCAAAAATAGGAAACTTTTGCAACTACCGTTTGTGAAATCACCCTCACCAACCAACACTTCTACTCTCCTCACTACTCCTATTCCTCTTTGTTTGCTATCATTTCGCTATCATTTCGCTATAATTTGCTATTACTCTGCTCACTGAAACAAATTCAAAGAAATACACCTTCGCCATGGCTACCGCTCAGACTACTACTACAGCTTGTGCTAAGAGACTGCCTCAACTTGAAAAAAGGAACACCGAAACCAACACTCCAGAGAACCAAAAGAAGCTATATATTAGCTTCTCAATCAAAAATCACAAGAAAGAGCACCAAGGGGTGGAAAACATGAAAAGTTCAAATGGCGCCTTTCAGCCGCTGCACCGTTTTCTGTCACAGAAGCCGACTTCAAGTCATATAAGACTACCTGCGTCGAAACTCCGGAATGCCCCACAAAAGCCGCAAAGCAAGAAAACCCCTGAAAAGCTCTATATCCGAATTCCGTTGGAAAGAATGCTTCGACTCAAGCGTTTGAGGGAGTCATCCGAATAGGTGTAAAGATACGATTTCAGAGGAGGACGCGTCTACACTTGTTCCATCATTATAGTTCAATTAAGCCCGGCTTATAAACATTTTTCTAGTACTCTTACAAGTTGAAAACGAAGGTGCAGCCCACAATAGCCAACACAGCGGCACCCTTCTTCCAGGAGGCCAGGTCGAAAACAGCACCGGCACCGGAGCTGCCCGAAGAGCTGGAGTTGGAGCCACCGGAGCCCGAAGAAGAGCTGCCAGAGCCAGAGCCGGAGGAGGAACCAGAGGCAGAAGAGCCAGACTTGGTGCCAGAAGCAGAAGAGCCGGAGCCGGAGCCGGAAGCGGAGGCAGAGCCAGAAGCACCGGAACCACCAGCACCACCAGAACCAGAGGCAGAAGAGCCACCGGAGGAAGCAGAGCCGCTCTCTTCAGAGTCAGACAAGGTAGCAATGCCGCCAGCGGAGTCAGAAGCACCAGAAGCACCGGCAGCGCCAGAAGCGCCAGAAGCAGCACCAGAAGCGCCAGAAGCAGCGCCAGAGGCACCGGAGGCACCAGCAGCACCAGCACCGGAAGTAGCAGAAGCACCGGCGGCACCGGCACCAGAAGTCACGGAACCAGCGGCACCAGAAGCAGCGGCAGCGCCAGAAGCACCAGCCTCAGAAGCACCAGAAGCAGCGGCACCTGGAGCACCAGCCACAGCGGACTCAACACCACCTGGAGCACCAGCAGAACCAGAGGCACCAGCAATACCGTTAGTAGCGGCAGCAGCGCCAGAGGCACCAGCACCAGAAGCAGCGCCAACCAAAGACTCGGCGGCAGCAGTAGCCTGGGAGCCAATGCCAGCAGCACCAGAGGCAGCAAGAGTGTCACCAGAGGCAGCAGCATCGCCAGCACCAGCACCACCGGCACCACCAAGGCCAGAATCAGAACCAGCCTGACCGTTAGAGCCAGAGCCCACACCGAGGTAGGAGGCGGTAGGGGCGGGGGCGGCGCCCGCGGCTTCGGAAATTTCGTAGTTGATAGCGTTCAAACCCATGGTTGTGGAATTTGAAAATGGTGGGAAAAACGGCCGCCTTATATAGTTTGTGCCTGGCAGTTTTGCAGCCATGGCCATATGATGCAGTCTGCATATCGCACAGCCCACAGCCGCTCCAGCGTCTGCACTCTACGACGTCAGTTGATGGGGGGATGAAGCAGGGAAATTGAAGGTGGTGGATTTTAAATGGACTCAAAATTTGCTGATATCTTTATAAATTCACCATCTTTTTTGCCTACTCCAAAACCCTATGTTGTGAAGGTTGCCGGATCTCGCGCTCGATCTGTGCCCCTGGCGCAGGGGAACGCGCCAAAAAAAGATTGTCATATTCTGACGTTGCGAGTGCTAGGCTGTGTCGTTCGAGCCAGGAATCCCAGGGTTTTCGCGGTGATATTTTCCAGAAACGGCGCCAAATTTGGACGAGCATAGCCAAAGCGACCAACCCAATTAGACAAATTAGCGCATTCCGCCTGAAGAATTTCCCTTCTTTTTAGTTAATCCTATTCTTTCTAAAAATCCAATAAAACCCATGGGAGCAAGGGTTGCTCTCGCCGTCCTTCCGGCAGAGTGGGTCTGGCTTAGAACACAGCCAACGGTGTGTGGAGGCCGCGGATGCTGGATATTTGTGTTTTCGCTTTGAGGAGTAAGTGATGCAGGAGCAGTACTCGGCCCATGGAGGATCCAGCAATCGACAAGGAGGCGCAGAGTTGTGATATTTGCAAATCGGATCCACGGAGCCGTTTCTGGTTGGCCTATTGCGTCATGGAAGCCGGCGAGCGATCGCTGCGTCTCGGGTCTCGGTTTGCAGCCATGACTTGGTGGAGCCAGTTGCAGCCATTTCTCCCTGGTTTCAGGCCATGATGGGCGGTGCTGTCTGGCCAAGATGGGCGGTGCTGTAAATCTGAATGTATTTTCCTCTCGTAGTGATTGCCTTGCTGCTTTATTGCCTTGTTGCCTTCGATTAGCTTCTAGATTCAAAAGCATAGTCGATGGATTCTGGCCCAGGTGGGTCAGCCGCTCGCTGTCACCGTGAATGTGGTGGCTTTCAGGAGACACGGTGGGTCTGGCTCTTTTCGGGTCTCGTCTCCCCTATTCTGTCACGGTCGATTCACGTATCCCGCATCCGTGCTTAGCTTTCTAGACCGCGGTGGAATGGTGGCTGCGAATCCACCGGATCGATACTTATACTTGGCGGAACCACAGCGTCTTGGCAGGTTGAGGACCCGGGTCCAGTGATAAAAAAGGAAGATTGGAGTAAATGAAGGTCAAAAGAAGGATCTAATTGAGAGGAAGAATGCTATAAAATGATTGAAATTGAGGTTTTGGTTTATGGGGTACTTCTGTCTGCCGCGTGATGGCTGCAATTCGAGAAACTGTGGGTTCCTGGCAGGATATGTCACTGGCGCAGGAACCAGAGAAGGATACCGATTGGGGCGATAAAGTGAAAGTGTGGTTTTCCGGGATTTTACTGTCTGAACAAAAAGCGATTTCAGATGGAGCCACCGCTCAGAAACCGCCAGTGTGAAAAGTGAATCGACTGAATGCTACTTGGTTATTAATGGAAGCTTGCTGAAGCGCAATAAGCGGGAATATCACTGAAATCGAAACCACGTCAGGTGTGGTGGAGTTTAGCGGAAGTTCGACAATATGGGGATTTGTGAATCCTGAAATTCACTCAATCTTTCAGTTGAAATTCACTCAATTCTTCAGTTGAAATTCAAGCATAATGGGCTGAAAAATTACAAGGTCCATCCAACTACCGCACTATGGATTCCCCATAACGTGCCCCATATTGTGACTACAATGACGCGTCAACCCTACAATCCATCCGTTCAGTTCGTTTTATTCATTTTCATATTAAGTGTCTGTCGTCACGTCTACAAGGACAAAAGGAAGGAGCAGCCGACAAGAGCAGCAACGGCAGCGCTCTTCTTCCACGAGCCAGCAATGTCGAGACCAGCAGCGGCGCTGTCGCCAGAAGACGAGGAAGAACCGCTCGAGGAAGAGCCCGAAGTGGAAGCAGAGCCCGAGGCGGAACCAGAAGACGATCTGGAGGAGGCCGAGGAAGAGCCAGAAGAGGCACCAGAAGAGGCACCAGCCGAGCCCAGGGAAGCGACAGAAGAAGCGCCCGAAACGAAGGAGCTGCTCAAGGAGTTGAGCTCGGAATTGAGCGACGAGAGAGCGGTGGAAGCGCTCGAGGATCCAGAGGCACCGGCAGTGGCGGCACCCAGAGCCACAGAACCAGCACGCGAAGTGATCTGGTCCGCCTGGGAAACAGCACCCGAGGTGACAGTGTCAAAAGCACCCACAGCGCCAGAAGTGACAGTGCCGAAAGCACCAACGGCACCAGAAGTCACGTCTGTGGCAAACTGGCCACCTCTAGAAGTGATTTGCTCACCGATGGAGACGGCGTTGCCGGTGAGAGCAGTGGCGGCGCCCACGGCGCCCGAGGTGACGGTGTCGACGATGCCTCCGATTCCAGAAATAAGATCAGCCATGATATAAGATATAGATGGTTTGGAGAGGACCAATGGCTGCGAATGGGCTTCTTATATACCCCAGCCGGGTCACCGCGGGGCGCGGTTGCTGCATGAGACACTTCTGCATGGCCGGCCCAAAGAAGGATAATAGCCGGAGGGCTGTTGGATATGATTTAAAAATAGAAGAGGTTGGAAGAGGTTTCGGGATGATGAGGTGGCTCAGCCAGGGGTTTCTTGATTCACCGGCATCATCGTGGATTTCATAAAACCATCTTTTTCGTTTCGCAGCCAAGACCAGGAACCAGGAGCAACTGTGCTGAGGTCCAGGACAATGGAGGAGGGAAGAAGAACCCACAATGGCGACAGGTATTGTGGAGACGACAGAAAACGAGGCAGTGGGCGTTCTTTTCTTGGACCCAGGACGAGAAACGTGATTTTGGCAAAACCGACCAATCTCGTACTTGGTTCCGTTACGGTGCCGTTACGGTGCATTACGGTCTAGGGTCCAGAATAGGGGAGTGCGCAGGGCTGAGAAAACGGATTTCAACACCACGACGGCAGCATAGCCGAGACGAGAGGTGCTGCTATTTTGAGAACAGGACGCGATGGAGAATAGGCGGTTTTGGAGGCAGTTTTCAATCCCCGGCCGTGTGGCCGTATTGCACGTTTGGAAGTGATGGGGAATGTGGATGTCCATTGGTCTGGCGCGGTGAAAATTGTGGAAAATCCGGAACTGCAGGGCTCGTGTCTAAGTTTAAAGCTGAGTCGAAACCTAAACTACGAATTGAAAGGCTTCATCTTTTGGTGGCCAGCTCCTTGTTGTCCCACGCGTCGAGGTACAGCGTTTATTCGGTGTGGTCATGGTCTGGCTGTGCAGGTGAACATGAAAAAGTGCTGGAGCGTCCACCAGTGCAGGGCATGGTTGCTAAAGATCGCAGTGGGTGCAATGCACAGAAGATGCAGAGAAACGTACGGAATTGGAATGGTACCATACGGTCACGCCGGGCATGCTGTTGAAATTCAAACCAGGGATTCTAGAGTCGGGGCCTGGAACTGACAGCGGCATTGACAGCCGGACATTGAACATTGTCTGGGTATTGTCTGGCACGGTGAAGCGGAGGCCGTGTTGCATTTCCGAAAGTGTGAAAAGGAGGTGACGTTGGGCTGAAAGGGGAGCTTTTTAGGTGAAATGGGGGTTGGTGCAGAAGATCCGTCTGGATCTGGCTGGAGATCGTCCGCCACAGTGCTTTGATTGGTGGGTCGGTGGGTCCTCAGCATTCAGGAATCGCGTTTCCCGGAGGGATTGTGACGATTTGGGGAGTGGAGGATTTTGCGATTTGCCGAAGATATTTTTTGAGGTGGTGAGGTGGTGAAACGGCTGAAAAGGCGATTTTGTGGTCGGTGAGGCTGCGCCAGAGGCTGGAGGATAAGCCGTCGCTAGCAGGTGGCTGAACTGAGCGAAGCAGGCAGTGACTAATCCGGGCAGGCACTTTAAGCTGATGAAGGATGGATTCAGTAAAATTTTGGTTCTAGAACCAGACTGTGGTTGTTTTGAAAGTTTATGGTTGAAGAGTATTCAGGGCTGACCGAGCTTTTCGAGATATCGTTTCTCGCAGCCATTTCTCGCAGCCATTGCTAATTCTGGCACTCGCCTTATTTCGTCACTTACCCAAGAATAAACCTTAATTCTCGCTAAGCATTGAACACTAAACGTCAAATAATCGTAGCATTTCCTCGTCACAATTCGAGTAAATTGCCGACCTAGCTCCACATCCTTTTCGAGCATTACTACGCAATAAATACGCTTACACTGCAAGCGAGCATCCATCTCTAAAGCATCAACCACCTACTTCTTATCAATTAACTTAAAAACCTTCCTCACGAAAAACCCCCTGAAATATCGCCCATCTAAATTTACACAACCCTTTCCCGAGGCTCAACTAAAATAGCTTAGCTCCCCCACTTGTGCCTCCCTCACGGCAGGATCTCGTTCCTGCGACCCCACCAAATAAGCTTCTACCGAGAGGCTCTCCAGTTCCCCAGACGCACGGTCTTCTTGAAAGCCACCCAATAAAAGGCGATAATCTTCATCAAAAAATTAAAATCTTATCTCTGTCAAATCACCAGCAACCCACTTTACAAACCCTCTTGTCCCTCTTGCCCTCTTATCATTATCGTTCGATAGGTGCAGCCGCAGCATCGCCCAGCCGTTGAGTGGAGATTCTTAAGTCCCGAAAGGCGCCAGGATATAAGCAGGAGGGGAGCTTTACTGTGGCTCCAGCGCCGTCTTCTAGGTCTGAGAGGGGAAGAATTACGGCAGTCCGGTCGGAAGCAAGGTCCAGTTTCCAGAAATTTTTCAGAGCAGCAGTGATTCAGAATCATCGTCTGTGCCTGCTGCAGAGCCATCGGAAAAATCAACGGAGTTCGTCCGTCGTTTGGAAAAGTATATAAGCAGCCGTCAGGGCCCCAAACGTCCTGACCCTAACTTATCCCTAAATCATAATTCTCTTCTGTTTTGCAAAAAAGCTAGTACCTGAAGTTGCCCCGAGGACAGCCGTGCAATGGACGAATGGAAGCTACTGAGGAGAAGCCATACACCTCATTTGGCTGGCACCGCCTTACACTACAATGGCCCCCGTCCGTAAATTCGGACCGTTGCAGCACCATCTCCCCAATTGCGCCAAGCCAACGGTCCCCCAACGGGCCCTACCAAAAACGCAATTTGCTGAGGCTGCGACCGGTCGAACAAATTACTCTCTTCCGTCGAAACCATCTTTTCCATTCAGCTTTGCCGTGGTTGTTTAATTTGAAAAGTTTTGCCGCTGTCAGTTATCTCCCGAAAACGACTCCGATTGATGGATATACGCGGACATCGATGCTTGGCGATTCGCTTGCGCTGAGGGGCTGAATTAGGCAGTGGGGGAGAATGAGATCTCTGGACGCTAGGCGGTTACTCGTTTTCTGGGTCCCAAGCCACCGCAAATGGGCCCATCCGTTGCAAGACCATCGTCGATAGAAAATACGAGGTAAGAGATTTGTGAATTTGGCAAGAAAAGAAAAAAAAAATGATGAGTAAGAGAATGGAAGCTGAAAGATAAACGGCTATCGATTGTCGTTGAAGGCTATTGTGCGATGTAGGCGAGCCAGCCGCATGGACCGCAAACAGGAATCTTTACGATCCCCGCCGAAGAGGCCTATACCGATGGACCAGGGTTGAAGAACTATTGAATAATACCCTGGTCATCAAGAAACCAAAAAATATCCAAAACGGCAACGATGACTACTCCATGACATCACCAGACCCATCACTCGCCAAGTTCTCCAGCACTATCTAATCAGAGCCTGCGGTCGCGGTATGCCACGAATAATGGCTGCAAACTCGATACGGCGTTCTTGGCCCCGTTGGGAGATAACTAACTTTCGGAACCTGCGCCTCTGCTCCGGCGGGTGAAGCCTCCAGCAAATGGCTTAGTATAAAGCCAGCCGTTGTGCCTGCTAATTTCCATCCAGCATCTTGGAAAACACTAACGAGGTTGCCTCGGTCGCCTCGAACGAAAAGAAGAACTACGTCTCCTCAGAGTCCATAGGCAGCTCGCCCGAGGAGGACTTTTCGGATATCGACGAGCAGAAGTTGCGCCGCAGAATCGACTACCGAATCCTCCCGCTTTTTTCGGTATTGTACTTGCTCAGTTTTTTGGATAGAACGAATATCGGTAATGCCAAAATCGAAGGTCTCCCAGAAGACTTGGGGCTCGTGGGCAACCAGTTCAACATGGCCTTGTTGATCTTCTTTGTCTTTTACGCTGTTTTGGAGGTGCCTTCCAATATCATCTTGCACCGTGTGAAGCCAAATATTTACATTCCCACAACCATGGTGCTCTGGTCGATCGTCATGACCTTAATGGGAACCGTCAAGAACTACGACCAGCTCTTGGCCACCAGAGCGCTTTTGGGTATTTTTGAGGCTCCTCTCTACCCAGGTATTTCCTACCTCTTGTCGATGTACTACTCCAAGAAAGAGATTCTCGTCAGACAAGCCATTTTCTTCAGTGCTGCTACGTCTGCCGGTGCCTTTTCTGGTCTTTTGGCTGCGGCTATTGCTCAGATGGACGGCGTAGGAGGCTACGAAGGATGGAGATGGATTTTCATTCTCGAAGGTTTGCTTACTTTCGTTGTGGGTGTTGGTGCCTTCTGGTGCTTTCCTTCGTACCCCAAGGACTGCAAGTTTCTTTCTGAAAAGGAACGCCGGTTCATCATTCACAAGGTGAAGTACTCCACCAACGCCGATACTAACAAAATCACCGGTGACGAAGCTCCAGTGCCTACTATGGCAGAAGACGACTCCCGTGACAAATCTTACATTTGGGCTGCTTTCAAGGACTGGCAGATCTGGTGCCAGCTTTTGATCATCTACGGTATCAACGTTCCACTTAACGCTGTGGCCCTTTTTGGTCCCACCATTATTTTCAGTTTGGGCTACAGCACCACTGAATCCCAGCTTTTGGCCGTTCCTCCTTATGTTGTTGCATCCATTTGGTGTGTGATCCAGGCCTACATTTCAGGCAGAATGGGTGTGAGATCCCCATTCATGCTTTTCGATTTCGTTTGCATTGCTATTGGATTTGCAGTGTGTCTAGGAAGCGATCCAGTCAGCAGACCTGGTGCCATTTACGCTGGTGTTTATCCAATCGCCATTGGATGTGCTGGTTTGCCGCTTTGTGTGATTTGGCTTGCCAACAATTTGTCAGGTTCCTATAAGAGAGCAGTTGGTATCGCTTTGCAGATTGGTCTCGGCAACTTCAGTGGTGTCGTTGCTTCGAATTTGTACAGAGAACAGGATGCACCTTACTACAAATTGGGCCATGGATTGGGCGTGGGATTCGCAGGTATGGGTCTTCTTTTGACCTCTGGCGTGGCTGCAAAATACTGGTTTGAAAACAAAAAAAGAAAGAGAGAGATTGCAGAGGGCAAATACGACCATCGCACCCCAGAGGAACTCATGAAGATGGGTGACAAGAGTCCATACTTTATTTATCGGTTTTAGCTGGTCTACCGATATGGCTAGCCTGGTGTTGGATAGACGATTATAGGTAAGAGGATTGAGGTTTAGTTGAATGCGTAAGTCTAGTCATGAAGAATCGTAGAGAATTTTGATTTGGATCCACAAAGTGAAAACCAATGAAAAAGTCTATCGCCAGTCACAAAGGTGCCGCGTGATAGGGTCCTTTTCTTTTTGTAGTTTTGTGTATCACCATCAACTGGCTGCGAAAGGCAGTTACCGCTATCTATCGCAAACCGAAAACCCCCTACACTTTTTAACCGCTTTTTCAACAATATTTTCAAACAAATCATCAAAGATTTAATCTCAAAGGCAAACCACCCTCCTCTTATATCCCGCTCATGGAATTCTCATAACCGTTTTTTCAAATCAGCCGATGGCGGACCGCGACGACCTCCCGCATCAGGAAAGCGCCCTCGCTTCGGGGTACCGCATCTAGCGCAGTGCCTTATCTAAAAGTATATAAACCCCAGAGTTCCCCAACTTTTTTTTCTCCAGTAACGATGTGCTGCTCCACTAAACAAACCACTGCTCCTGTCAGAAACGAAACCGCCGCCAAGCTGGAGACCCCCAAGAAGGGATGCTGTGGTGCTTCTTGCAAATGCGGATCCTCTTGCCAGTGTGCCTCTTGCAACACCACCAAGCTCTAAGGTCACCAAGATATCAGGTGAATAAGATTTATGAATAGATAGTCGAGAGAAGAAGGACGAGTGAAATGCTCCAGTTCTCAATCATTAAAGGTATACTATAGGGAACTTGTGGTACGGGTAGGCTACCTACGCCACGAACAGAATACACAAGCCGGTTAGAGAATGCTGTAGATGTAAAAGTTTTGTTATTGAAGTTTACTTTGAAGTTTTTCAATTTGAAGGTTTCCAATTGTTGATGAATCTTTAGAGCCAGAAATTGATCTTCCAGACGCTCTCATCAGTGCTGTATGTGAGAGGAAACGACAGGCTCACCCTTGCCATGAATAGTGCAACACTGGACATGAATATCCCAAGTAGTGAACCCAAAGACCAAGGGTAAAGTTGACTTGGACGTTTGAGGAGAAACCATTTCTTGATCCCCTTTACATTGTCAGGTAATCTGCTGAACGATGTCGATCTCTTATCGTTTAGACTCCGTGAACTGTTACACCATGAACGGCCTTTTGCACCGTAAATTTCTCGTCCACCTCACTCGTGAAAGACAAGAAGAGAATATTTAATGTAGGTTGATGGCCTGGAACCACTTGAGGAGTTTTCTATAGTGTTCCCAGGCGTATTCATACACACCGAATGTTCACATAAGCTTGGTAAAATCGATTTAGGTGATCCATTAAATGACCCTACTTTGATATCTCTACGCCAAATCTACCATCAACACTACATTAAGCTACTCCAGTAGTTCCACGACTGCCTAGTGTGGTACGGTTACCACTAGTTGTGCATTTGGTAGCCATCTTTACCAAATCGACCATGCATAGGCGACCTGACAACACCATTGTTGGAACTTCCCAACGTGAATATTTCCACCGAAGCCTCCCTCTCTTTGCATCAAAAATAACCGTTGTGGACGTTTTGCACCCAAAACGGTCTCCCTCAACCACCTACTAAACTTTGCCATATTCCATCTTTCCAAAATCCCCGTATCAATATATCAATTCACCTCTTTCTCTCATTGGCTCCGCAGAGAAGCCACAATTCCCTGGGGGTTCGGCAATCCGACGGAAAAGTCAAGTAAATGTAGCCAATCTGGGCTGTTCCTCGGTTGCGAGCTCACGGTGAACAAGTTTAGCCGAACGTTTCATTTTCGTGTATACCCTTGAAAATTAGCGTGTACGGTCCTTTGACCTGTCTAATATTATCCCGAGATTCCTTATATTTTCCAGGCCGTGTGGATTCAGCTTCATCCATCACCATCTCTACTCCGTCTAGTGACACTACGAGTCTTATGTGCTCCACACGACTTTCCATAGCCAATAACAGCCCCCTACTTCTCTTGAGTAAGCGTGGGGATGCGTGCGGCTACATGCAGCGTTATCTTCATGTGAGTTCTTCACCCCGCACTACAACCGGTAGCCCGGAGCCAGTAACTACACAGTTACAAATCGTATTCTGAATTTCATGCATTATTCACGTCAACATAATTGATGGCTTACTTACGTGGAGAGAGCTCCAAGGTCTCCTTCTTGATGGCAGCACCAAGGTCTGGGTGCACCTTGGAGAAGTACTCAAAGACACGGTCCTGAATTGGAGCGTCAGCAGCAGAAACGTGGACAGCGACGTTGTGGGCCAAGTTCTTTTGCTGGTTAGGGTACTTGGCAAGGGTGTTGTACAAAGCAGTAGCCTGGGTGTACTCACCGTCAGTAGCCTTCCAGTGGAATGGGCATGCGGCACCGGTCCACACCTCCTGGTCCTGCTGTTGGCTGAACTCACGGAACTCAATTGGCTCCGAGGTGGCAAGGTAGTTAGGCTTGGAGCCCAAGTTACCGTTCACGTTCATGGAACCGTCTCTCATGTGAGGGTTGTAGACAGCACCAGTGACTGGGCAGTTAACTGGGATCTGAGTGTAGTTAACACCCAATCTGTGTCTGTGGGTGTCTGGGTAAGAGAACAATCTCGACTGCAAGACTGGGTCAGCAGATGGCTCCTGGTATGGAACAGAGTGGGATGGGGAGAAAGCAGCCTGCTCAACCTCAGCAAAGTAGTTCTTTGGGTTCTCGTTCAAGGTCAACTTACCGAATCTTCTCAATGGGTAGTCCTTGTGTGGCCAGACCTTGGTCAAGTCAAAGACGGAGAATGGAGCCTTCTTGGCCTCCTCGGCAGTCATAGACTGGAGGTAGACAGTCCAGGATGGGAAGTTACCCTTGGCAATGTTAACGAACAAGTCCTCCTGGGCGTGGTCTGGGTTGGAACCGGAAAGCTGGCCAGCCTCCTCGTTGGTCAAACCCTTGCTGCCCTGGTCAGAGATCAAGTGGACCTGGACGTATCTCCAGTCACCGTTCTTGGTAGACCACTTGTAGGTGTGACCGGAGTAACCGTGCATCTCTCTGTAAGAGGCTGGGGTACCACGGTCAGAGAACAAAATGACAACCTGGTGGATGGACTCTGGGTTGCTGGTCAAGTAGTCCCAGAACATGTTGGCGTCCTTCAAGTGGGTCTCTGGGTTTCTCTTTTGGGTGTGGATAAAGTGGGGGAACTTAGATGGGTCTCTGATGAAGAAAACTGGGGTGTTGTTGTAAACCCAGTCCAAGTTACCCTCCTCAGTGTAGAACTTGGTGGAGAAACCTCTTGGGTCTCTGGCAGCGTCAGGAGAACCGGACTCACCACCGACGGTGGAGAATCTGGTGAAGGTTCTGGTCTTCTTACCAACAGTGTCAAACAACTTGGAGGAACAGATGTCAGAGATGTCGTCAGTCACCTCAAAGACACCGTAGGCACCGGAACCCTTGGCGTGGACAACTCTCTCTGGAATTCTCTCTCTGTCAAAGTGGGCAAGAGAGTCGATAAGGTTGAAGTCTTGCAAAAGCAAAGGACCGTGCTGGCCGACCCTCTGGGTGGCGAAAGGCTCAGGGATTGGGCAACCGTTGGAGTTGGTAAAAGTAGGGGCCATTTTTGTCGTTCAAAGAAAAAGTGGATAAGGGCACCTCAATTGCGGATTTCCCCAGCCTTATATACCATGGACCCTGAGACATGGGGGAGCACCATTGCGGCCGCAGCCGTGGGATATCTGGGTACTGCACACAGACAAAGTACCCTCAGCAATGAGCCACGGCCCAAGCCAGACTGGGGTATGTTAGTAAGCGCGCCGCAGCCAATGGGGTTTCTTCTTTTTATAAGACATGTGGGAGGGGCATGACGGAGGGCTGGATGGACGAGTATTGGTGCAATTGGTGTGGGAGAAAAAAGTGTCGCCGAAAGTGATGCCGCTGAGTACAGCGGTGTTTTCAGAATTTTTCTAGCGGTCCAGGGTGGCGAGATAGCTCGACATTTACCGTGCTGAAGCCGCGGCACGTCAAGCCAGAAGTCGCAGCGATATGTCCGATCCCCTCATGAGGAGACCAGAGAAGGGATCGCTCTACAACCACAATTAAAGGAGAGGTTTCTGAAGAGGTAGTTTTATCGAATGGGTTTAATCTGACTACTACTAGTAATTTTTTTTTTCTCTCTAAAATTCGTCTCCAAAGAGGACTTGTGTTCTAGAGGGTGTAATTTGCTCACCACATGTTGGCTTTGTGGCTTCCGGGGTACCGAGTGTTTCGAGGCGAGACTCGAGGCCTTGACAAACCAGACCTTCATGACGTAAATGTGGGGCCTGTCAAGCCAGATCAGGGTTGTTTACCAATAGGAGGCGGGTTTTTTCGACAGAGGCGTTGACGTAAAGCGTGCTTTCAAATGGTTGCAAAATGGGGTGATCTAACCAGGATACCGTAGTCTAGAGGGAATCTTACAAATACGGGCAAGAGAATAATTTCTGATTGATTTTCCACCGATCTACGTCTCGATCTACGCCTCTGAGTGTCGAATCTTGCTCCGAAGCAAATCCATAGGAGATGTTTTTCAAATTGTGGAGTAGGCCTTGGCGAATCACAGAAGCGGAATTGTCAGCTACAAGGGCTCCTAGACGGGCTCCTACCCTGTAGGGCGTCCACCAAGGTTGAGCTATTGTTGGACAAATTCTCCATTGTCTGACCAGCGTGTTGGTTCGCCGGAACCCTGCCATTTTTGGGTCCAGAGCAAGAATCTCCCAACCAGGCAAACAAAATGAAAAATTCTCTGTTGCCCTTTTTTGCACGTTTTGCATGAGCCACGCCGCCATGTTCCAGTCAGCAGATTCCCAGTATTAAAATAAGCTTTGACGTGTTGCTGCTTTGCCACTTTCTGGCCAATGGCTGCAAACAAATTCTGGACTTTATGCGATGCCTCAGCAAACGTCCTACTTGCTCAACGCATGGCTCTAGAAAAAACGGCTTCACGTCATCGAACGGTAAGCTGCGCGGGCCGGCGTGACTTGGGAAGCAAAAGAAAAATTGGTGATGGATTTTTGGTAGATTTGGCCAGATCGATGCGTGCGGCGAGACGGTTTCTATCTGTCAGCGGGTCTGGATTGCCCCATTTGTAATGTCTCATATTTGCTGGATGTCTAGTTTTTCCGGTTGGAGCTTTTTCGCCATGGTGCATCGATCTGACAGTACAGTTACGAAAACAGCAACGAACCGAAAACCGCCGGTTTCTGGATTTTGAGTTTAAGCTATTTAGCAAGCGGGCTATTCCGTGGTGGTTGTGGTTTTTCTGTTTTGCATGGCAAACGGAACCTTGCTCTCGGGCTCGGACTTTCCCGAGACATTTGAGATATGTGGAGAATGGGGTATTTCCGACTCGGAGCGATTGCTGCAGTGAAGAGTGAAACTAGGATTGTGATTTATTGATAAGGTTCTTTGCAGATGCTTAGCGTACATGGTTTTGCTGAACCAACTACATTATCTCACTGACTTCCCATTTCGCATCCATTAATTCATGCATTAGACAGCCCATTAAGACCACCTTGGTGGCCAGCGGCCTTTTATATACCCTGTTGTTTCACTCACCTCAATTGTTCTCTCCACGCCTTGAAGTCCTCCGTCAAGAGCTCTCCGTTTCTCAATCTCTTGTTCTCATCACCCATACACTCATTTAACGAAAACGTCCTCGAGCCGGGATCGTACACAATCTTGTATGCTTTCAGCTCGTCGTTAGCGTCCACACTCTGCAAAAGCCACTCCAATACAGCACCGTACCATTTGAGCGCATCAACACAGTGGAATTTCTGCACCGTTCCTCTTGGATACTCGCTGTTCTTGATCAACAAAGGAATCTCCTCAGTGCTGTAAACCTCCACGTTCTTCAAAAGGTGCTTCTGGTCACGGAATCCATACACAATCTTGGGAATGCCAAGCAAGAAGCACTGTGCCCATGTCCTGAAAAGCTTGCGTTCGAAGTTCACGGCCTTGTGCGGCAGGTCCACCATGGCCGAGGTCTTCAACTCCACATAATGCTTGACTGTTTCATTTTTGCCCTCCTCTTCGTTTGGAACGTAGTCCCAGACACAATCGACCTCGCCAGCTAAAAGCGTCTTCACCTTGCCGATTCCTGAACGAACCACACTGATATACTGCTCGTAGTTGTTCACCGCCTTTTTACCACGCTTTTCGATCATTGCACGTGAACACTGAGCCCATGGTTTTGGCAACGTCGTGAGCGCTTCAAACTTGTATCCACTGTATTCGCATGTCTCGTTGTACTTTGCCTTTTCAGGATCTGACGCTGCTAGCTGTTCCTTCTCTGCATCTCTCTGTTTGATCTCGTAATCGGTATCAGCCTTGATAAAAAGCTGACCATCGTAGCCGATGACGTATAGGTGAACGGGCGTTTTCGTGTCGTACGGGAGTGTCAAGAGCTTGGTCATTATGCCTCTGAAAGTGATGATATCCACCTTGGTCTTTTTTCCCGTCTGCTGCTCGTGCTGCTTGATCGCCAGAAGCAAAGGAGCAAAATTGGCAACGTTCTGCTCTTCAGGAATCTTTTTAAATTTGTTCACGCCATCTCCGAGATTGAAGTTTCTGTCGACGTATGAATCTGGAAAGTAGTAGTAAGAGAGAGCCTCCTCCTTAGCCACGGTATCGTCCGTCTGCCATTGGCCGTCAATGTCCCTTGAATACAGGAAAAGCTCTTTGGGAAACTTGAGCGACGATGTATCGGCACGTGTGTCGAGTTTGAACGTCTTGATCATTGAGTAGTTTCTATGCGATGATGTTCGCACATACATCAACAGGACATAATCAGGGACCACTTTGATCCACTACCCCAGTGACTTAATTGCATAACGAATTACAGTTTTTATCCCTTTATCTGGTTAAACCGAAGCTGGAATTCAAATCTGATATTTGTGAATGCGTTGGATCTGGCTACTATGGATTGTGGCTGCTTATGCTGATACTGAGGCTCCACCTCAAGGAACCTCAGAGTCTCTAGATCACTCAGCTTCTGTTGAGGAGCCGTCGGGATTCAACGAGTCGCTAGCTATTGACATTGAGGATTCCGCCCACGGAAATTACTCCGACGACTGTCATTTTCTTTCGTTTGAAGAATGGAAGAAACAGAAAGAGCTAGAAGCTCAGGAGGAACCGCCAAAAGTGTCGTCTACACAAAGCATGGGCAATGCCTTAGAAACTATAAAGGAAGATATCGTGTCGCTGCTGCTTCTTGATGTGGAAGTGGAAGACCAAGGCAAAACATACAAGGACAAGTTCAACTATGCCTCAGGAGATTGTGCTGCTACGGTGGTGAAAACAAATAGTGATGCCAAAGGGGCTCTGGCGATCTTGAGCGAGGTCAAGGATCTGTACCTTTTGAACAAGTGTGCTACTCCCAACAAGTTTGTGGTTATCGAGCTCTGTCAGGATATCTTGGTGAGCTCGATTGTCATGGCCAATTTCGAGCTTTTCAGCTCCATGTTCAGAAAAGTTCGTTTTTCTGTTTCAGATCAATTCCCTTCCTCGAGTTGGCAGGTGCTTGGCGAGATTGAAGCACAAAATATCAGAGATACTCAAGTGTTTGATGTAGAAAACCCGCTCATCTGGGCTCGGTACTTGAAGATCGATATCTTGAGTCATTACGGAGATGAGTTCTACTGCCCCATATCGGTGGTCAGGGTGCATGGAACCACAATGATGGAGGAGGTCAAAAAGGATAGCCCAAAGCTGGAGCCGGTCTCTGAGCCTGCAGCGTCCTCAGTAAACGTCTTGTTCGAATACACAGATGATGATGAGGGATGCAAAGCGCTTTCGCCTTATCTTGCACTCAACGAGTTCTTGAAAGATATCAATAATGGCACTGGCGAGTATTGCAATATCCCCGCCAACACATCCTCCACTTCAGAGTCCACGTCTACGGCCAAGACGACGCAAGAGTCAATCTTCAAAAACATTGTCAAGCGGCTCTCACTTCTAGAATCAAATGCCAGTCTCTCGCTTCTATATGTCGAGGAACAAAGCAAGCTTTTATCGGATGCCTTCACAAACCTAGAGAAACGTCATGCCCTCAAGCTCAATAACTTGCTTCTGAAGTTCAATCATACTGTGAAAGCACAAGTTCAACACCTTCAAAGCTCATTTGAGCTCACACATCAACAGTCAAATAGTCTTCTAGAAAGACAGGAGCAGGCACTTCGAAATGTCCTTGGTGATCTTGTGCGCAGAAACAAGGCATTGGTCTCTGATTTAGGGTTCCAACGAAAAATCATCATCGTCGATACATTGCTCATCTTGGTCCTTCTTGTCTACGTCATTATAATACGAGAGTTTGACTTGGGAGATGAAGCTCCTAGACGTCCGAAGCGCAGACCAAAGAGAAAATTTAAGGTGGCTTCCAAAAAGGCCCTTACCAGATAACCTGAATAACTATTTACAAGATTTGTTGTCTATCTAATATCTCGAATTGAAAGTCCGTTTCGAGTGACGGTCATTTCTGCGTTTGTCAAAGATGCTGTCCAGATCACGGTCGCCATACCTGTTGCGGTTGCTGAAGCTGTTGCCATCGTAACCTCTGTGTTTGCTGCGATTGTCGAAACGGTTGTAGCTTTTGTTGTTACCCTTGAAACCCTTGCCGCCTCTACGGTCGTTGAACTGACCGTGAGGAATGCCTCCAGGGACATCGAAGGTCTCTTCATAAGGGTCTCTGAGACGGAATTGTTTAAAAGTGGTACCTGTGATTGACAATTTGGCGTTCTCGTCCTGTAACAAACCCTTGGACAAGTGGTGAGCACTCTTGATCACATCATCCAATTTCAAACGGTACTTTGCAACGACACCTGAGAGGTAGGCAAGATGAGCACGGGTGTACTCATCGACATCCTCCTTTTCGAAAGCAATCCTTTCAAAAGCTGGAGCATCCTCATCCATGGTCTCATAGCGAACCTCGGTAGCAAAGGTGATACCGTACTTTTTGCTCAAGGCATTAGCATAAGGCACCTCAGCCTGCGACAAGTAAAGCGTGGCATTGCCCTTAGAGCCAGCTCTGGCAGTTCTGCCAACTTTGTGCACGTAATCAGCAACTTCACTACTTGGACAAAGCTGGATTACGTCAGTGACGTTCTTGAAATCCATACCTCTGGCAGCAACGTCAGTAGCAACCAAAAGACCAGACTTACAGCTTCTGAATTCAGCGGTAGCCTTGTCTCTTTGTCCCTGAGTCATCTGACCGTGAAGTCTCAATAAAGATGCGTTCTTCTTCTCAATGAGACCGAAACGCTTAGCCTGACGCAAAATGTCATAAGCAAAGTCGGTTCCGTACTTCGTGGGCAAGAACATGATGGCCTTGAAGTCGGGTTTGCTGGAAAAGTTTCTGAAAATGTCGCTGAATGCAGCAACCATCAGCTCGTACGAATTGTGCGTTTTCACCAAGGTTTGGTGGATGTTCTCGTGGGCCTCGGGCTCGTTCTCGGGAACACAGTTGATGTAGCGGTATTCGTCGCCCATGGTAGCTCTGGCGAAGTCCTCCACTCTTTCGTCGACGGTAGCAGAGAAAAGCACCGACTTCATTTTGGTCAGAGGGTTCAATGCCTTGTGTCTGGCGTCTCTGAGCATACGGTCAATATTCATCAAACTCTCCTCAAAACCAGTCTCCAACAAACGATCAGCTTCGTCGTACACTCTATACTTCAAATCGGAGAACAAGGCTGCAACACGAGGGTTCCTCAATTCGGCCTCCAAACGGCCTGGGGTGGCAACAAGAACGCCAGGAGCGTATCTGATGCTATCTTTCCTTCCACCAATGCAAAGCTTGACGTTGATTTTGCTCCAGCTTCTGTCTTGCTTCAAGATCTTGAAGTACTCGTCTTTGATCTGGATGGCCAAATCTCTGGTTGGGGCAATGATCAAAGTGTGGATCTTGCCCATGCCTTCCTTGGACTCGAAATGGTAGTCCAAGGCGGTCTGAAGGGTGGGAATGACAAAAGCCATGGTCTTACCGGTACCAGTCTTGGCTCTACAGACCACACCCTTCTCCTCCAACAAGGTGGGGATGATGGATTTGGACTGGACAGGCGTAAGCAGCGAGTAGCCGAGTCTTTTGAAAGAATGTGCGATTTTCTTGTGGAAGGCCGGGAATTTCTCGAGGTCCTCCAAGGTTATATCCTTATCGTTGTATTCGAGAAGCTCTGGCGCACTGTACGTTTTGTTGATCATCTCGTACTTTTTAAAACGGCCCATGGACACCGACAATGCACGAGTGGCAGGAGCGATAAACGGGCTCCGGAGAGAAGCACAGAGGCTTCGGTGGAGCAGGAGCATTGTGGTAGTTGATGTATTTGGGAACTAATTTTTCACACCGATGAGCTTGATCTACACACTCCCCAGGGATGTTGATAGTGGGAGGTGATCGGAATTTGGAATTTTTGGAGTTGAAGAGCCAGGCCGGTTCTGGATTTCTGTCTGAAGCCAGGTGGGTCTTTTTGTTGTGGATTTTGTGTGCGAGATGCTCGATGGCGATGAGGTATAGAATGGTGTAGGAATAGCGATGCAGCGATAACAGAGGAGGGGTGAGCGGACCGGTAGTGATAGGCAAGGAGGCAGGTGAAGAATTTCTAGAAGAGGATAAGCTTTTAATTTGAGCGATTTTCACTTTTTTCGTGATTGATGTATTTTTTTGGTGGTATTGGTGATATCTACATGTTGGCTGCAAACTGGGCAACTAAGTACTTTGAGTATGTTGAACCTATGTGAATAAATGGTTTAAGTGAAGGAACAAGACAAAGTGTCTGTTTAAACCAAAGCTGATTTGAAAACAATGGACGAAAAAGTATGAATTCAGGTTTTAGAGTTTTATTGACCAGGAATGATCATAGAGTTCAGATCACTGCTTGTGGTTTAACCATACTACTTTTTCACCAAAATTACTCTAAAGCTGCCAACACCGAAGAAGTCGTGGGATACCTTTGATCATTTAAGTATCAACTTGAGTCTGACTTGACTTTTTTCAAGTGACAACTCTGATAATACTCAGGACGTAGAACACTAGCGTATAAGCCAATCACCAGAGACGTTCCTTGATTACCATTGAGCCAAACTGACACAGCTGAATAACAAGATCACAGTCTCATCAAGAAACAACCCCCCTCTTGCTTGACTTCACAAATGATCAAAGTTGAATGTAACACCCCGTTTGGGTGCAAATTGCTGTAGTGAGACAGTATGACAAGCACACCGCACCACCCTTCACTGGTTACTGAATTCTCAGAGGCGTCGTCAACGAAACATTCTGGTGTAGCTGCTAATTCTCTGGAAATGGTAAAAAAATAAGGGAATTGAAAACTCAGAACATCTCTTCTCCAAAAACATTCTCCAAAACCGTCTCCCTGCACCGCCCTGCGAACTCATGCCAGAAACTGCAATCTCATACTCACTACTCCATCCTCAGCACCATGAGCCAGTACCAGCCCAATGCCGCTCCCGGCAAATCCTTCATTTCGAAGATCAACTCGAAATTCTCCACCATGGCCATCTCGCTGCACACGGAAAAAGACGGCCTGACCGAAGACGACACTCTCATCCACCATGCCTTTGTCAAGTTCTTTGATGAACAGGGCCAGGGGTACCCGGAATGGCTAGGAACCAAGAACCAGAACGGGGCTCAGCCGTACAGAGGCAGCTACCAGGAGCAGCTGAAGTACCAGCCTGTACGTGCCAGCTACAACTCCACCCACTCGGCATCAACAAACTACTCCAACAACAGCGCCAACTACACCGCCACAAACCCCTCCACCGCCAGCCAAACGGGGTCCAGACCAACGCTGGGTGGCTACTCCTCCTCGGACGAACGGCCCGGCTACACAAGAAAGCTGAGCTCCAAGTTGCAAGACATGTACCAGAGACTGAGGGCTTCTGCTGGAAGCCAGGGCAGCCCCAGTGCTCCTGGACGGAGCCAGTCGTCGGGCTCGACGCCTAGAAGCACCGCTGCAGGCCAACGGTTGCGGGAGAAGATGATGAACGGGTCCTCTGCGAGACCCACCTGGGGCAGAGGCAACGAGTAGTCCTCCGTGTGCGATAAATGAGGTTGGCTACAATCGGCAAGATGGACAGGGTCATAAGGTTTGAAAAGTCCAGTATTTATTGCTTACGATGTCACCCGATACCATAACATAACCTCCATTCTGCAGAGGTAACCCATTGATTGAATCAAAAACAGTGCTGCAAGTCGGCGGACTCAAGCAGACAATAATCAAAACAACTCAGTAAAACGCTTTTTGTAGCCTCTACTTCTACACTCCATCAGTCCTTTCGTGTACTCACGTATGTCTATTCGGTGGGGATGCCGTCGTACTCGCCGTAGCCCACGGTCAAGTTGATGTTCTGCAAACACTGGGTAGCAGCACCCTTGAGCAAGTTGTCAATGGTGGCCACAATGACAACTCTGTTCTCCTGAGAGTTGACAGCGAAACCACCAACAACAACGCCGTGCTTACCGCTGATGTCCTTCACCACTGGAGCCTCGCCAGAAACCTCAATGAGCTGCTCGCCCATGAAACGCTCCTGGTAGATTTGTCTGATGTCTCTTGCGGTCAAGGACTTGGGCTTGATGGGGATGGAAACAGTGGCGGAAATTCCCTGGAACCATTGGGCCACATGAGGAATGAACGCAATGTCAAGACCAAGCTGCTTGCTCACCTCTTTTTCGTGAATGTGGTCGGTCAAAGAGTATGGCACCAAGTTGTCAGTGATGTAGGCAATGTCGTTCTTCTTGGAAGGCTTGGTTCCGGCACCAGAGTAACCAGAAACACCGAAAACGGTGGGGGTGCCAGAGGCGTACTTGACCAATGGGTTGATCGCAACCTGGGCAGCAGTAGCATAACATCCAGGGTTGGAAATCTTTCTGGCATTGGCAATTTCGCTTCTGTCGATCAATTCAGGCAAACCGTACACCCACTCGCCGGTGGTGTCGAAACGGTAGTCGGCAGACAAGTCAATGATTTTGGAAGTAGAGCCCTCCACAGACTCCAAGGCTTCCACAAATGGCTTACAAACGCCGTTTGGAAGGGCCATCACCCACACATCGATCTCCTTGTTCTTCTCCAATTCTAAAATGTCCTCGGTCTGCAAGTTGGAGTAGACAATGTTGGCCTTGTTGTAGCCCACAAGCTTCTGGCCGTTCAACTCTCTGGAGGAAACGAGAGCCAAGTCCAAAAGGGGGTGCTTGTCAATGAGAGAAATCAAGTTCTGACCAACGTAGCCTCTGGCGCCAATAAGAGCAACCTTACCTCTCTTGGTGTTGGTGCCCTTGACTCTTGGAGGGTTTGGGTTGGTGGTGGAGTTGGGTGCTCTTCTTCTTGTGCTAGTGTGGAAGGATCTCTTCTGGGTCTTGACCGAGGAAGAGAAAACGGAGTCGGTTTCAGAAGAAATGGCAGCACCCACTCTGTGTGCATCAAACTGTCTGATGAGCTCAGCAGCCTGGTCGGTATCAAGGCCGTACCAGAACAAAAGCTCACCGTTCTTGGCAAAAGAACCGTCGGACTTGGAGAAGTACCAGGCCAAGTTGGCGTCGTTCTCGTTCACCACCCAGTACAACGAGGAATAGTCCTTTCTCATGGCGTTGAAAATGTTGTCGGTGACGTTGTTGAGCCAGCCAGTTCTGGACGACAAGAACTTGTCCAACTTAGGAATCACCTCACCGTTGGCAGAAGGCTGTTCGGTAACAATGGCCAAAACTTCCAAAGGACCGTCGCCGTAGGATCTGAATGGAACGTTTTCCAAATGCTTCAAGTAGGAGGCCACAGAGATCTTGCCGGACTTGACCAGAGGGTCTCTCAAAAGAGCTTGACGCAACAAGTCAGGGTTGGAAAACTCGCTCAACGAGTTTCTGTTGATCAACTTGTAACCTCTTCTGATCAAAGTACCAGCACCAGAGTCGGTGAACAATTCCTTCTGCAAGTCGTGCACGTCAATGATAGCCACAGAGGAGGATCTGGGCAAGTGCTCCAACAAATCGTGGATCTCCTTGAGCTTCAACTTGGTGCCGTACTTGACCCATGGTTGTTTCATCAAGTCATCGTACTCCTCGTCCAAGTTGATGGCAGAGATCTTCTCGTTGGTCTGTCCGTTCACAAGACCACCCTTTTCGTTCAAGTACACAATCTTCAATGGCTCAAACTGTCTGGCCAACTCAGAAGCAGCAACGTCAGCGTTAACATTCAACAACTGGCCCGAAGGAGTCTCGGCCAAAGAGGTCAAAATAGGCAAGTAACCAGAGTCAATGGCAGCCTCAACAGGCAGCTTGTTCACAGCGTTGATCTTACCAACCAACTGGTACTTCTCCTTATCCAAGTAGTCAGCACCGAAAACACCAGTTGTGATTGGACGAGCATGGACGCCCATTTCTTCCAAAGCAGTGACAAGTCTCAAGTTCTGCTCCAAGAAGCACTTTCTCACAATCTCCATGGTCTTGGGATTGGTGACACGAATACCATCAATGTATTCTGGCTCGACGCCCTCAAACTCCAAAAGCTCGTTGATCTGAGGCCCCGTGCCATGCAAAACAATTGGAAACAAACCAACGTGGTACAAGAATGCCAAACACAGCGCCAACTCAGGAAGCTGCTGTGTGATAATGGCACCTCCAACCTTGATAACAGCAAACTGCTGCAGCGAAACGGACGTGAAGTACTTCAAGTACTGCTCCACCTCACGCTTGGAACCAATGTTGTTCAACAATTGGATAACGGTGGACCTGGTGGATCCATGAATAGGAGAATGGTGGAAGCTTCTTCCTTGGCTTGGAAGCTGTTTATACACAGCAGGCCGAGGGGACTGGAGCCCCAGCAGCGTCAAGCACTTGGCCATATGGGCCGTTCTTCTCGCCACAGCTGGCTGCCGAAGTAGCAACATGATAAAGAAAAAAATGTGGTGAAGAAGTTCAGCTGGTCAATGTGGAAAAAGCCAAAGTATGGTGGTGCACGGGTTTTCGGCTAGAGATAAATTTTACCCACCCTTTGGCCAATTAGAGTAACTTGGGCGCTAAGCGCGGTGAGAGATCAGTTGGAGATGCACGATGAGTCAGGCGGAAGATGCAGAGACACTAAACAGAGAAAAAACACAAGATGCAAATTTGAAAGAAGAGCACGAAATGGTTTATTAATGTGAGCTGCAAAAAAATAGTTCAAAATTAGGCAGCGCCAGCGCTGCACGGTCACTTGGGAAGTCCCAAGTCGACATGAATCCAGTTCAATACTGGATAGTAGAGCTCGTAAAATAAGCTGGTGAAGGTCTCGATACGTTTCTGGAGGCCCAACAAATCGCTGGTAAAGTGCCTCACGTTCTTACGGAGCATCGTCTCCGTGTGCTCATTGAGCATTGCCTTCTGAATCCTCTCAGTGAAGGCGTCTATAATGTTTGGTTCGCCATGGTCAAGCTTGCAAAGCTGTGTTGAAATGTAGGAGATCTGGAAATCTGTCATGGCATGCGGCACCTCGAGCCCGGTTGGTCCATTGTGATGTTCTAGATATCTGTGAAGCTCGCTTGCAGCACCTTGTGAAAGACCCAAAGCGGTTGAAAGTGTCAGTGCTAGGACAAGGCCTCTAGCTTGATCAAGCATGTTGTGGATTTCGTCGTCAAAGTGGAAGAGTAGCTTGCATTCTCGCAAACCCACCATTCTCTCGTCACTGGATGTTCTGAGGTCTGCAAAGAAGAACCGCATGAATGCCTTGTGGAAGTAGTTTCGTGCCTTGTCATTTCGAGATGCTCCATCAATGACAAGCCCTCTTTCCTTAGCTGCCACAACCAGAAGAGGATCAAAGACGTGAGAGAGCAGTCCTCCGTACTCGTACAAGAAATGGTAAAGCTCTGAGAAGCGAAGATGAGGGAAATCGTTACCCAAGCTCCTTCTGAATGATTCGTTGGACACCAATTGCATGACATTTTCGAAGACGAAGAACTCTTGCGAGGTTGGGAATGTGCAGAGGTTTGCCCAAGACGTCTGTGCCGCTATGAACAAGTCCTCGATCATCATTCTTGAACGAACAAGGAAATCTTCGTTGGGCTCGTCAACCGATCTGGCAAGTTGGGTGGCTTCTGGGTTACTCAAACCCGCAATCTCCACGAGCTGAAGCACAAGAAGCAAAAGAAGCTTCACGTAATTCTGAGCCAGTTTCTCAGACTCCTTTTCCACCTTGAGCTCGTACGACGCACACAACTCTAAGTAGTTGATCTCAGCATGGTGAAGTAGACTTCCCTTGCCAATGTGTTTGCACAATTCAAAGTAGAAGCAGAACAACCCCTTGAGTCGAGCTACCAAGCGGTGTGCCTTCTTCTCAAAAGTCACATTGTTCCCACTAACTTCAGCCTCGTCAACCTCTGAAAAAAATCTCTTCACATCCTGAGCCTCCACAATCTCTCCGGCACGATCACAGCTCACAAAACCCGTACGAATGTTTGCTGGAGTATTTGTGTTCTGCAGCGACATGAGCTCGTTTTTGAACTTTGCAAACCACTGAATCCGCCAGTTGGCAATTGATGTCATGGGAGGTACAGTGAAAGCGTCTGGACCAAATTGAAGTGTCTGAGGCTCGTCACAAGGCGTCTCTGTATCTGTAGCAAAATTATCATCGTACATGAGCGAGTTGCCAGCGCTTTCTCTAAGCGACTTGCAGTATCCCGAGACGCTTTTCAAATCCTCACAGAAGCTTTCCGAAGATACACCAACCAGGGCCCATGGGAGCTCCTGGGGTGTTTTGAGAGCCTCCAAATTCGCCCTTGTGCATTTGAACAAACGCATTCTGTCCTTGGAACCGTCACCGGTCCGCAAAAGGTCGTATGCCTCTAGAATCCGATGTTGAGTGCTGGCGATGGAAAAGGCCTCGTCTGCAATCTCCCGAAGTGCATGCTTGTGGTTGTCTCTATAAATGGCAAATAGAAAATGGTAAAAGCGCCAGTAGCGGGCAAACTGGAGACGTCGGCACGAAAATGGATGTATGTCCTTATCGGAGAACAGTCTGAGCATGAAGAACATGCGGACCGCCAAGTGGTAAAGCATGATAGGAAGGTGGACAGACGTTGGCGACGCCTTCTTCAAATTGACATTGAAGCCCGGGTGCATGTCGAAGGAGCTGCCCAAAGAGTCGTGGAAGTCACCAATCAACGCAATGGAGTAGAGAAACCACTTGTAGCTGTCATCTCCAGAATCCGGCAAGCCTAGACAGTGAAGAAAATTCTCAATGCAGCCAATGGCAGGCAGCCGCAAGAGCAACACGGCATCGGAAAACAGCACTTCAAACCGGAGGATCTTGTCAAAGTACAACCGGCACTGTCTGGACCTCAAGGCCTTGCGGAGCTTGTAGCGCCTGACCGCCCGTGAGATCACCAAGAGCAGAGGATCCAGAACCTCAAGCGTCTCTTCCTCGTCGGCGTCTCCCCACAAGGCCAATGCCTCCGTATCCTGAAGATCACCGTTCCTCTTTTCAAGAAACAGCCTCAGGATCCTGGCCTTTTCACGGACCAGCTCCAAATGGCGCAGTCTGCGTTCACTGGCCCTTGTCATCAGAAGAAGCATTTCGGCGGAATTAAGCGCCTCCAAGGCCTGCTGGCGTCGTTTCGTTTCCTGGACTTTCGCAACCACCATCTGATTTCGGCGTCGAAGCTGAGCGGTTCTTTCGGCCAAATTGACCAGTTTTCTCCCCAGGCTGAGCAAAAGCAGTCCGTATGTCAAATCGTCTGCTGCAGGTGACCCAGGCCCGTCTTCGTCGTCAGACATGGAAAAAGCGATAAGGTGTATGGAGAAAGATAAGAGCAATCGTGCGCATCTATATGTCTGAGGTGGGAGCCCCAGGGTGGCTATAGGCTGGGATTTCGAAGAGGCGGAAGACAAAACCTTCCGGCTTTTTCAAAAGGAAAGTGCAGAAATGGTGTTTTTTATTTTGTGATGAAGAGAGCCAGATAAGGTAGGCAGGGTAGACAATGGCACTGCCGCAGTGACGTGAGACAGTAATGTCCTCCCAAAGAGGAAGTCCAAGAGAGAGGTGATTTCTTTTAGCTTTCTGCGTTGTTGATTTTGTTGAATTCTTTATGAATTCTTTTCAAATGATCAATCTTCAGAGGTAAGTTTTTGAAGTCCAGGCTAAACCTCGTTTGTGTGGCTGGCTGGCTGCAAACGCTGCAGATGCTGTCATGTATCTAACAGCTGAGCCTGGGGAAGTGAGACACTGTGGCACATAGCAAGGAGAGCAAGCGCAGGGTCGTACAAAAGGCTAATTGGGGATTTGGAAGAAACGAGGATTTTTTGGATTTGAGGGAAATTGATAAAATAAAAATTGTGGTTTGTACGGTTATGGAATGTATAGGTGGGTGGAGCTGTGGTGTATGTAGTAGCATAGGCTGATGTCTCACCTTGGTGGTAGAGAGCATGAACACCGGGATTATTTTCGCCGACACTTTTGATGAATATTTGAGTTGATTTTTGGAATTAAGTGATAACGCCAAGACGTCACGATATGCTCAGTCTAAACCGCAAAATCGGCTTTGTGGCGGCTTAGTCCCGACGGATATTGCCGTTTCTTTAGTGCCAGGGATATAAGCGCATTTCCGGTACTGACTGTTATCGGTGAAAAGCCCATATACTCATCCCACCTCATTCTCTGGATTCAATCTAATCGTAGTCGATCTACAAATCGTATGCTATGTTCAGGCGTTGGTCTATAAATCATGCTGCCGTGAGCGAATGATGGCTGCAAAATCAAACATGGATGCTGGTGCTGGACTCACTTGCGGCGTTTCCAGAGCTTGCCCAAACGATGGCTATGGCTCTGGGTCTGCGTGAGTGCTTCCAGCGTGGAAGATGGCCGCAACTGGTCAGCTTCACTGTGGACAGGCAGTGTAAGCCCAGAAGAAAGGGCTGACGTCGTTTGCGGATGCGAAGTGTTGATACTCCGTGAGTTGGCAGGAGTGCCGGGGTTTGTGGATTTGAAATGCGAGATTATGCTGGAAAGAGAGAAATCCGAGCCACTGGAGTCGGAGGGCGTGCTGCTGCCAATGTGAGGGAAGAACTTTGGCGTTTTGCGTTTCACAACGGGGACAGGCGACACCACTTCGTGAGTGAGGTCGGAGATGGATTTGCGTGGTTCCGCCAAGGGACTGGTTGGCAGGATGGTCTTCTTCAACACACGTGGGTGCTGTAAAGGCGATGGTGAATGGCACTTCAGGCTTTTCGTTCCTGCTGAGCCATTGCCAAGGGATACTGCTGCTGTGGAGCCGGGCGAAAGAAGACGGCTATTTTGGCAACAGCTAGAAGAGTTGCAGAAGAAGCTTGGCTCGTCTGCGGGAGGACTCTGAGGTCTGCTGTGTGCGCGAGATACAGATGCGGAGGTAGCTCTGGAGCTGGATCTGGACTTCTGTTGAGAGAGAAATAAGCCGTAGACGTTTTCTCTGAGGAGCTGGATGATTTCCTGGCGTGCTTCGAGCAACACGGCTGGATTGTGGATGACGTCCTGAGTGTCTTTCTCTAGAAGCTCCTTCACCGTCAGGTTAGCCAAATTAAGCTGCTGCGGCGAGTCTTCCCTCACAAAAGTGGCCATAATGTAGGCCCACTGGTCAAGAAGAAGAGTGTTGCTGTCGACTTCAGAGTCTAAGTCCAGCTCGGGCTCCAGGTCGGTACTGTCCACGTGCTGGTCCTTGAGCTTGTCCCAGACATTTTCCGTGGGGAGATGTTCCTCAAAGCCGAAATCAAACACGCTGCCTTCCGAAGGCAATTCAGATATCAGCGAAGTTCTGCTACGGGTGGAACTTCTCCTGCTCTTTTTGCGCATCTGCTTTGTAGGAAACGGAAGCGTATCGATGGCCGACGGTAGGCTGCGGTTAAGAAATGATGACGAGGTGGCTGCCGAGGAGGTCTGACCGACCGGGCAGCGGGACTGTGAAAGGTTCTCAGGGAAGATCTTGTCGTAGAAGTACTCATACTTAAAGATCTCCATGAGGAAAGCCAAGTTCTCGTGGCAATGGAGCGAAGTCAAGTATTTGTCGAAGCTGGAGGCGTAACGGATCCGAGTATCACATAGGGAGTGGTTTTGGCCGATGGAAAGCTGGAAACAGTCGTCGAGCAATTCATCCAAGGATGAGGGCCGAAGTCTGGGGGTTGTGGGGGACAACGGAGGCAGGGAAGCCGACGGCGTGGGGGAGGGGCTGAGGACGCCACACTGGCGGGGCAGCGTGGGGGGCAGGACCTGGTTCATAGTGAACTCGCTAGTTAAAAGCGTCTAAAAAGACTCGAGTGTTTGTTGTAGGAAAGGCAGGGTTGATATGGGCTTTTGAGAGTGACGCGAGACCTGCATGCATGCGGAGGCAGCAGGCAAAAAAAAAAAACGGTGCGGTGAAAAAAGCAATTTTTTATTTCCACGCGCAATGCATAGAAGCACCGCAGGCGGATCCAGCATAGGCACTTTTTTTTTTCCACCTAGGGCTGCTACAAATTGCCCTACATTCCCAGGGCTAGTGCGGCGTTATTTTTTGCATCTAGGGTTAATACAGCAATTCATCTCGCTGTGCAGATCGCCCGATTAATTTTTCTCGAGATCAGGTACAAAGCGAAATTAGTGGGAGTCAGCTTCCGATGCCACCTCCGATCAAGGATTAACAAGCGATTAACCAACATGACCTTACATGAAAATGATCGTGGTCTGGGTACCATTTATTTTCTTGGTCAATCACACCTTTTTCTGGCTTGGCCTGTTGGGTCTATGTGGTCCAATGTGGCTTGTTCGGCTGCGTCGGCCTGCTTCCAAGGACCCTAGGGTCCAGCCATGGTGTGAGCAATACTCGTATTCCTTTTTATTTTTTTCCTTTTGCACCTCATATTCCTCGTTCCGCCTCATCCTCGTAATGCGTTTCTTCTCGTCTTGTGAGGCGTTTCAAATCACCTTTCATTCCTCTCTGTCAGATTTTGCATGCCTCCATTCCCACGGCTGTATACTTGCCAGAATGTTGACGGCATCTAAGACGAGAACGCTCATGACAGGCCGGCGTCGCTGCATGACCCGCTTAAACATTCCCTTCGATTATTTAACACGTTAGATTCTCAGCATAGCGCTTATGCAACAAAGCAGGGCACTCTTAGGGCTTCCTGACTGCGCTAACAGTTATTAGCGCTAGTCGGAGTCACATCTTGGCGGCATTAGCGAGACATGTATTACTGCACCGATCGTCATGCGGGTTGTGCATTCAACGTCACAAATTGCGCTTTATCGCGTGATACGAAGACGTCGAGCAATGCCCGCTAACCAGCAGAGAATCTTAATGTGCTCGATGGTCATCGAGGCTGGGCATCCTTCGGAGGGCCGAATCGAAAGATGTTTTTGCATACAACACAAAAACACTTTGAAATTCTCGTAGCCCTCGACTTTTCCGCCCATCCGTGGACTCCGAAGGGGGGCTCTTGGAACACCCGTACACCACAGTCCGAGACCGGTGCACCCTGCTTCTGATTTTAAACGCCCGTACATCTGAGTGCGTCAGGCACCTGGTGTAGCACGCGTGACACGTGACGCAGCACGTGCTATCCCTTATCGCGCCTACTCCCTGAATCCGATAACCTACATCATCCACAGTTTTATTCTGCCTTTTCCATAGCATGCTCAAAAGTTCCCTTCGAAGATCTGGTGCTAGAGCGTTACGTGCACAAGGTTTCCGACCTTTTGCCGCCAGTTCGCCCGGTCTCCATTGCGCCCGGACCGCGTACCCGTATCTTTCAGCATCTCCGAACCACGGATATGCCACCTTCTCCAGCGGAACGGAGGACTTTGAGATCGATTTGATCACTTTACGTCGAAAGTCGGCCCCGGAAAACCCCCTGGTGCCTCCATTTCCAACCGTTTTGGATCAGAACTCTCCAATTAATGGAAAGTATGACCCTCAAGTGGTAGATAAGGTGTTGAGCAAGAAGGGCGGTCGGGCTGAGGATATCAGTGGAACTCCCGCTACAAGGGCGTTTGTGGCGCAGTACCATAAGGAATTGGAAATCCTTGAGTCGTTCATCAGGCTCTCCTATGCCAACACCATCCCTGACATCTCCACCCTCACATCTGTGGAGATCTCGAATGTGCTTTACATCTTCCGTGGATTGTACCGCAAGGGCCATTTGGAACTCGCTGCAAGCGCCAATGCCCGGAACTTGGATGAAATGGTTGACGAGTTCTTATCTTTGCTTTCAGATGCCCCTTCTACTTCCCGGAGTTTGACTACCTCCGTGCACTCCCTCTTGAAGAACCCTCCAAAAGAATCAGTGCAAACGGCTTTATGGAGCAGCGGCATTGGCAATTTCCTTCCGGAATTGAGTGTTTTGACGAAAGAGTACGATTTCAACACGCTTGCTTCCGTGCAGCCTATAGTCGACAAGATTGGTGTCTTAGTTACCGAGTTCTCCCGTTTTCTAGAGGTCAATGGAGCAGCCCATAACTATGATGCTGATTTCTTCCGTGTTTTGATCTACGTGTCTCGCTACAAACACTTGAAGCTGATCTTGTTGGATCTTTCAAAGAAGGATGTCTCTCCTAAAGCATTGCTCAAGCTTGCGAAGAACCCAAGAAGCGCTGATGTTCAGGAGGCTATCAGGGCTGGTAGCGCTGAAGTTGAGAAGCTTAGCGATTTGATTAACAACTCAAGCAGAAACATCTTGAACATTGTGTTTGCCAATGTGGGATTCCGCGAGACAGACTCTACATTTGCAGCCGTCTCTGCAGAGACCGAGAAGGACGTCTACACCTCCACCGAGAAGGCTCTTTTGGAAAGCTTCATTGAAACGTATTTGCCATTGGTATGCGGCGGTGTACTTACAATTGACGCATTTAAGGACCCCAAGTTCGAGAAGGCTCTCATCACGAAAGAGGCCAGCCCTGTAACGACTTACTTGGTGCTGCAAAACTTCTTTGAAAATTACGACTTTTCCCTTGCCACAATCTTGGGTATCACTTCCAACCTCCATATCATTCGTGCTGTAGCACCTCAGTTTGAGCTGCTCAGAGCCGTCTCGTTGGAGCAATTGACGGATGCGATAGATAAATTGGCAGAAAAGTCAAGCCCATTGATCTTGGAGGATGCTGCAAAGGTCCATGAAGCTCTTGTGTCCTTCACTCGTCTTTCTAATACAGGCTTTTTGATTTTCGAAAAGCTTTTGCTGAACCCCCAGTGGATTGTTGCATGGCAGCGTCATGTCCTTTTCACGGGTACTTCCTACCCAGACGAATCTTTGACAGTTGTTGATCTCAAGGGCGAGATTGCAGCTCTCAAAGAAATCAAACCAAAGGTCGTTAGCATTGACGTCATGCAGATCCTGGGCAAATGTCTCAGTGATTTCAAGAAAGAGCTTGCAGAGTTTAAGCAAAAGGACTTGCGGAACTTCAAGTATGCCGACATTGGCTTCCAAAAGCTTTTGAAGTACATCAATAACGCTGTTGCTCATGCTATCTCTAGAAATGAGCATTGTGCTGGCTCCGCTGTGACTTTGAAGAACGCTGGATTGTATGGTCAGCTTAATGAGCTCTTGGCCGCTAACATCGAGCCCAATAATGCAAAGACCGATTTCTTGGACGAACTTGCGGACAATTCAGCTGCGCCTGCTAAGAAGGGCTACCAACAGATTCCTGAAGAGCTCAAGATCCACAGCTTTGTGAAGGAACTTGAAATCTTGAGAAACGATGAACTCAAGAAGTCATTCAAAAACAGCACTCCAGAAGAGATTGTCGGTTTGGTTGACCGTAGGTGTACCGAGTTCTCGCAGAACCTCGAGAATCTGAACCCAGCATCTAGAATGTCTAAATCGAACTGGGCTGTTTTCATGAAGATGGGTGGTCGCTTAAAGAGACTTTTTGCCATCAACAATGGCAACACTGAGATCTTGGATGCGGTGATCAACTCTCAATCTGCATTGGACAAACTTGAAGCTAAACTTGCTCAAAAGAAAGCCCAGCAAGATGCTGAGAAAGCAGCCACTCCAGAGAACACTTTATACGCACCTGGTCCTTACGTTCAAATCCCAGAGAAGTTAGGCTTGCATGATTTTGTTGAGCACCTTTCAATATTCAGAGATGAGCTTCAGAAGCCCTACAAAGATGCCTCTGCAACTGAGGTGCTTGACTTGATGGAAAAGAAAACCAAGGAGGTCTACAATGGAGCTAACTCGGCATCGCTGAAAATCAACACAGACAACTTAGTCTCGTTCATCAAGCTTCACGCCAAATTGAAAAAGCTCTTAGCATGGAATGGTGGAAACACTGCAATTTTGGACACCCTTATCTATTCACAAAAAGTATTTGACAACTTCGAGGCCAAGATAACTTCGAAGTCTAAGCCTGCCACTAAATTGTCCAGTGTCGAGGTTTCGTCATACAAGCAGATCCCAGATGATGTCTTGCTTGAGGAGTACGCTGAGGAGCTTGAGCAATTGAAGGCTAATCTCGGCTCCAACTTTGGCGATCATACTGCCTATCAAGTGCACAGAGAGTTGGACAAGATGATAAACTCCGAGGAAGACCCTGAAAGACGCTTGACCCTTGGAAAGCTTCAAAGAAACATCAGAATGCTTTTGAAGCACAACGGCGGTCTGACTTTTGCTTTGGACACGGTCTTGATCAGCAGAAAGGTGTTTGACAACATGAAGAACAAAATTGCCTCAGCAGAAGCCACTGGAAACAAGTTCATCATGTCTGATTTTCTTGAGAAGACGACTTCATCCAAGCCAAAGAGAAACATCAAATACAATGATGCAAATGAGGTGTTGGCTTTGCTCAACAGCAACACTTCTGCAGCTGATGTTGGTGTGGACAATCCCAAGGTTGAGGCGTCGATCCGTGATGCCCTTGCCTCGGCTATGAGTCAAGAGGAAAGTAACTTGAAGAAAGAAAATCCCGAGGAGTATGCTGCTATCAACTCTTTGACCGCTCAGAAGATCAGAGATGCTTACACCAACAAGTCCAATTCGACGAAGCCTATCGACAAGGAATCATTGGAGAACTTCCTCAAGTCGTCTAAGGAAGCCAAAGACATAAACGAGGAGAACAAATTCCGTGAACAAAATGCCTACGAGTGGAGCAAAAGCAAGTGCCTGAGCAACCGTACCTTGGAGTCTAAAAACTTCTTTAACCCCATGCAAAACGCAAAGGGCGTTGCCATGGAGTACCTTGTGTTAACGCCCACGGGCGAGACAATCTATTCTCGCGAGAATCCTCTTGGAGCCAAACATGTTCCTGAAGAGATGGTCACTGTCTTGAATAGGGTTTCCCCATCTGTGCTCGGTAAGGTGTCCAAGAAGATCAACAAGCTCCAGAAGAAAAACTGGAGAGTGATTGGTGGAGGTGACAACGACCGTCTCGTGGTTGTAAGCAGGCCATTGGCAGCCAAGGGTGCCAAGGTGTGGAAATTGATCCGCACCATCTTCACCACCACCGGTATGGTGTTTGTGGTGATGTTAGGCCTTCATGTCTGGTTAGACGACGTTGAGCATGGCACAGCACCCCAGTTGGCGTTCCCACCGAGCGAGAACATTGGAGTGATGGAACAGTCTGACGTTGACGAGTACGAGAAGAACCATGCCGCGAAAGAGGAGCCAGCCGGTAAAACAACTCTCTGGAAGAGATTGTTCTGGAGCCGTTAGTCCATAGTTAGAATACATTAGTTAGTCATCTCGTCGTCGCCTGCGTTCTTGGTGATCAAAGTAAACTTCCAGGCAGTACTGGCACCGGCGTTTCCGTTCCAGTTCTTGACATTCACCACAGTGTCCTTATCTCTAAGATCAGGCGTACGAAGGCCTGTTTCGAAAACGTGTTCATCGTGCTTTCTCTTCTCCTTGAGAAGCTGCTGTCTGCTGGTCAATGGTCTACCAGGTCTTCTGTTCTTGTCGATCTCAGCAAGCTCTTCGTCGTCACGAATCACCCACTGTCTGACAATTTCTCTAATCTCGTGCAAATCAAACGTTTCCTGTGGGTTTTCTTGAATGCTTTCTTGGATGTGCAAATAGAAGAGAAGCTCGTGGTTCTTCTGCTCCATGTGTCTCTGCTTCTTGGCCTTGATCTTGGCCTCTCTCTCGGTGGCTCTACCGAGCTGTTTAAACTTTCTGCCTTTAGCATGAAGAGTAGCCGAGGATCCAGCGATCTTCTTACTGACTTTGTTGAGTGATTTAGCAAGAGGCATGGTGGTGATGAGCTGAGAATGCAGGCGATGAGGTGCGCAGAGACATCAGGGTGGTCCTCAGAGGTTGGAGGGTTAAAAAAAAGAAAAAAAACAAGCAGAATTAAAATGAACTAAACAAAAAGATATGAGAATTTGGTCGATGCTGGCGTTCTTTCGGGCTGGTTTAAAGATGATAAAGGTGTCCATCAACTAGGCTCTCGAGAGGCCTAGGAGTGCAATGGTTGCAAAATGCGGTGACAAGAGTGAAGAGGTGCAAGCAGGTGGGCCCCTGAAAATGGCGTTCAGCTTTTTTTCATGCTTTAAAAGCCAACAGCAAACTTAATGAAATTCGTGTGACAGGCCAAGCACAAGGAATTATCATAAACCGTACTAGATTGAAGTACGTACTATCTCGGACTTCCATGTTGTCAGGGTACTTCGGGTAGTCCATACATCGATAATATGTGAATGGCTTTGGAATAGGTCAATTACCATCATTTGCAATTTGTAGTTTTCAAAAAGTAGTGATTGTGCCCCCTCTAGAGAACACTACTCTGATGGATATTTCGCAACCAGTCTCGAGAAACACCCTTTCTTGACATAACCCCTAAAAACCCCAAAATTACAAACACAAAACTACATTATCCGCCCACGGAACAAAACCAACAAGCAAACCCTATGAATCCTCTCCTTCCCCTAGACCCCACCGGTCACTATCACTTATCCTTGTAGACCCCCTCGGTCATGCACCATAATCACCACACGCCAACTCCCAAACAACATCAACAAAACTCTCCCATTTTGCTCAAACCAAAATAAACATACTAATTATCTCTTCTTCGCCATCTATATCACCCTTGGCTTCCCACTCCATCCATCATATACACCCCGCTTATGCTCACACGAGTGAACAAGACGACCCCACCCTAGGCCTCCCACCGCCCTTCAATTGACAATTCAAACCTACGATTTCAGCCTCTCCAATTGACTCAATTTCAAAAATCCACCTCCCCAGACTCCTCCACCCACTGGACCCTAACCCGACTATGCTCGTTCTATCCGCGCAAAAATTTTCTCCACAGTCAACTACAACACATCCATCATGGCCAAGTACTCAGAGGAACAGTTGCTCGAAGCCAAGGAGCTCGCATACACGCCCAAGCCGGAGATCTTGGAGGCTTTCAACGACTTGGTGGAGCTGGTGAGGGAACACTTTGCCGCCGAGAAGAGAGCCAGACAGACCAACGGTGACACTTACATTGACGAACGCGGAAACGAACGTTCTTACAACCACTTGAACAGAAGAAGATTGCTGAGACTGGGCCAGCCAAAGCCCAACTTGCGTAAGAAGGCCGCCGAGGTTGTGGATGAGGACGGATGGGCCACTTACACCAAGCCTAAAAAGTCGTTTGGTGACGATGCTACTGACGAGAGAGACAAGTTCAGAGAGCTGTTGAAGGACACGGCGGTGAAGGTGAGACCCAACAACAAGAACTTGGGCTCGTCCAAGGCCGTGGACCCTCGGGACACAATCGCCGACAAACAGACTAATACCTTCAATGCTTTTGAAGCGCTTGGCGACGACGACGAGTAGGAATATGACGCTCATGACAGAACTAGTGTAGGCCTGTGCGGCAAAGAGAATGTAGAGAAGTTGGCAGGGAGACAGATAAATATATTAAACCACAATGTCCTTGTCCTCCTCACTCAGGAGCGACTTGAGAATCAGCCTCATATCGGTAGCAGGTGCATTTTTTTGAAGCACAGAACGGGGCGTGCTGTTTTGCTGGAACAGGAAACGGTCCTCTGGCGTTTGCCCGTTCACAGTGTTTTTGAGGTCCGACACCTTCGGGAGCAACGAGTACCGGTAGTTGTTCGTGTGCTGTAGGTTGAACAGGTTGTTCAGGTTGAGAGTTTCCTGGGCCAGCGAGTCTCCGTGGCCATTGCCCTTGGCATGACCGTTGGCAAGACCAGAGTGGATAGACGAAATGTCATTGGCGCTTCCAAGACCAAAGCTCAGACCGTTACCGTTTGCCAGGTCAACCTTTTCACGAGCATCCTGGAAACGGTCGGTTTCCTCCGTCTTGGGTGTCTTGCTGTTGGCACGAGAGTCGTGGTCGTAGTGGATCTTGCTCACATCGAGCGACACAGACTTTTGTGGGTTGATGTAGGCGCTAACCGAGGTGGTAGCGAAGAACTCGTAGATCAAGTCCTGGGTTACTCTAGTCTTGAACGTGCCGCCGCTTGACAAGGCCGTCTGTCTATCGTTGATGTCCTGCGAGAGGGCATCCCACAAGCTCAGCTTGGTGAGGTCGGTTTCCAACAAGTCTGCGTACTTCTCGTTGAGAACTTCCACCAGGGATTTCAACAACAGGTAGGCGAACTTGTCCTTCTCAACCTCCACAGACGAGCCGGTGCCATCGATAAGCTGCCAGTACAGGAACAAGGGAATGAAATTGTGCACAAAGTTGATGCCAGTGACATTGAGCAACGTCTGCAAGGTCCTCAAAAGCGATTTGGAAACGGATGGGCTGCTAGGAGATGCGAGGTATTCGTTGGTGTGAACGAGGATGTTGTTGAGGAAGTTTTGCGAATGGCTAATGTACTCGTTGTAGTCTGGAACCAAGAAACGTTCTGGTCCCTCGGCCAGGTTACTCTCGGAGTAGACAATCTTTGGCAGGGCTTTTCTGGGCGAAGCTTTTCCACCAGTCTTGAGGAACTCGATTTCCAAGAATTCATGGAACACCTGCAAGAACTTGGCCTCAAGAGAAGCCTTTTGTTCGGTGGAAGCCTCCAGGGCAAACTCTTCGTAGCTCTTGTCAATGGTCAACAATTGCAATCCCAAGTCCCAGTTCTCCAAAGTGGCCTCGTTTCTGGTGATGGAGCTCGACTTGCGAGTCAACAAGTTCATCACCTTGGAAATGTTGTCGAGCAACACGATAACCAACTCCTGGACACGGCTCGTCTTATGCGAGTCGGCATGGAGCATCACAGAGTCAACTTGCATCAAGATACCCTCGATCGAGTCCTGGACCTGGTCAAAGTAGTAGATATGGCTGGAAAGGTTGCACACACACTGAGTGTAGATCTTGCTCAAGTCCTTGATCTCAGCAGCATCCAAGTAGTCGGCCAACAGCAAGTGCAAGTTTGTCTGCAACGTGAGCAACTGCTGGATCACGTCAGAGATGGAGAGGCCAATCATGTTGAAGTTGGAGGAAACAAGACCCAAGAGGGACTTTGCCGTGTGGGACAAAACGCGGTAGTTTTTGGAGCTATCGTCGGTCTTATCCGAAGCAGCGCTCAAGCGGTGCAAGAGCGTCAGCAAAGCGATGAAACGTAATTGGACGGGGATCCACGAGGCGCACATTTCCAAGAAAGTGATGCCCCAATTGTCAACGTCGGTCTGGGAGGAGTTGGCAGAGTTGAAGTCCACCACCTCGTTGGTGGCCTCAGAGATCTGGTTGGAGAGGGAGGTGTTGAAAAGAGCCTTGAGAGCCGCCAATGCCTCCTCGTTAAGGTCCAGATCGGAAACAGCGTCGGCCTCGAAATGCTCCTCGATTTCACGAGCCTGGGCTGCCGTACGGGCGGTCACGGTCTTGTTCAAGCTGTGCAACTTGTCGTCCTCGACGTTCAAGTTACTGTTCAAGCGAGCAAGCAAGGTGCCTTGGTTAGCATTGGAGAGCACCGTTTCGGCCAACAAGGGCACGCATTTGGAGACGAACTTGCGCAGCAAGCGGGAGTTGAAGCCCAAGCAGTTGAAGACGTGTTTGGAGGTGGAGAGCGCCACGAGGCGCCATTCGGCCTTGTTGGTGGTGGAGCCGCTCAGCTGGTTGACACCTGTGGTGATGAAGGAATCGGTGAAGCGGGTGAAGGACTCCACAAACAGCTTGTCACCGGTGAAAAGGCCGCCGTCAAGCTTGGAGCAAAGCACGCCGTAGGTGGACACAAGCAGCTTGCACAAGGGCAACTCTTTCACCAGGAGCATGGTGTTCAAAATCGACACCACCTGGGCGGCAAACGCGTTCAAATTGTCGGCACATTTTTCAATCAAGGCCAGCACGATGCCCAAGGTGACCTGCAAATTGCCCGACTTGGAGCCCTTGACGTCCCGTTTCGTCTTGGCCTCCAAAAAGTCCACCACCTTCACCAACTTGATACGACGAGTCAGCGCATAGTACAAAAGGTAGCTGAGCTCGGAAGGGTTGGGTTTCTTATCGGTAAGCTTCCCAGGCGGGTAGCACTGGAGAATGAGCTTTTGGTGCTTGTGCTGAGGAACAATACGCATAGCCTAGGGGAAGTTTATCGGCGGAAGTTCCCCAGTTTTTAACGATGGTGTTGGCGGTCGGGGCCTGCAGACAAGTGGGGGGTGTACTCGCTCTCACATGGGGCCCCAAACGGGAAACCACGGGCCAGTGACAATAGCCGAAGGGCTTGATAATGGGTGGTATTTCCCAGGATAAAATGTACAAGAATGTGGTTCGAAGCGAGAGGACCGCCATTGAGGTGCCCGCACGGGGAGAGCTTTTACGGATTAGGAAAGAGGTCGTGGAAGCGAGGTGTGAAGGTGAGTCTGTGAGGGTCCATGAAAATTGTTGATGTGCCAAGTGAGCATGAGGATGGGCGAGTGGAGGTGATCAGTGGATTTATTATGTCTTTTTGCATGCCGCTTTTGAAAAAAAACTCAATTTCTGCCATTTTGTGTATTGGGATTTTCTGCTGAAATTGCAGCCCAGCCCGTTCTCCTCTTTGCCCCTCAGGTTCTCTTGCTGAGTGGTGGCTTGAGAGAAGGGCTTTTTGTTGGTTCCACGGGAAGTCCAGCCGTATCCGCCGTTTCCAGAAGAACCCTGACGAGGCAGTTTTTAAGTTTTTTCATTTTCTTCATTTTCTTAGTTTTTGTTCTTTTTGCTCTGCCTTGCACTAGATGCCCTAGATCATGGATGGCTGCAACTACTGGCCATGGCCGTCGGCAGATTCAGACAGGAACAATGCCAGAGTGACAGAATGCTGAAATCGAGGCTTCAAAAATAGATGACGATTTTTCATCTGTATTGTGTTTCTGCCGTTCATTGGTGGGGTTCTGCGGAACCGGCCAAAGTGACTCCCCTCCGGGACCCTCCCACAGAAACCGACATCTCAGGAGATCGCCATGTCAAGATCGGAAAGATCGAGATTTAGCAACTCGATAAAGATTGGCTTTTTTCTTAAAAGAGCAAGTGGCGGCTCGGTTAGGCGACACGCTTAAGGCCGCCGGCATGGCGTGATTAGTGCCGGTGGAGCTTCGTGGAGAACGTATATGATAGTACAAACAATGCAAAGGAGGGTGCGACAGAACCCTTAAAGCTTGACCCAGAACCGGGTGATAAGGCACACACAGCCGGTTCGTAAGACTTGCTGCTGCAGACCCGTTGTAGTGTAGTGGCCGGTTGTGACAGTCTATTGTGCCGTTAGTGCCGAGCCGGATGAGCCTCAGGACAGGCCTCAACGGCACCACGGCTGGTATTTCGCAAATTCCCTAGAGGCAATTTCTTATCAACGAAATGCCGGCTTTAACCGCCGGGTGCCGACTAGAACCGTCCACCACGGCCGTAGCGTCGCGTTTGCAGCCATCACTGCGGGACCAGTCGTCTTCAACGACACTTCTATCAAAAACCAAATACCCGCTTGTCAGCCAGCAGAACCTGCTCCTGGCTTCCTGTAGGCGGCCGTCATGTCCGTGGTGAAAGGTCCAGGTACCGTAGCTTCAAGCAGTACGGACACATCATATGGCGGCATCGCAGACAAGTAAAGCGAGACGCGGGCTCTACAACCACAGGGTGGTTGTCAAAATAGCCGTTTACTTCGTGGGGCTTGCACTCGCCCAATGCTTCAGATCGTAGAGTCCCGTAGGCCTTGCCGCAGTCACAACAGTACCACTGGCATATCCTTGTATCGGGCGCCGCCGGCGGCGGTTGGGCATGCGTTCGAAGCTTCACGTTGTTCATGGGAGTATATTCAAAAACTGTTTGTGGCACGGTGGAGGAGGAAACGGCGTGGGGATGGGGGAAAGGGTGAGCCCGAGGCGTCGAGGTGGGTAGACAGTCGACGGAGCGAGCTCGTGTGTATTCTGCAGCTGTAATCAACGCTGACGGGGGAGGCTCTGGGAACGGAGAGCCTTTTGATGCTGGAATTGCGGTTTGGGTGGCGGTTGTGAGAGGGAGGTATTTGCCTGATGAGCCTGAGCCTGGAGATGCTTGGGAGAAACGGCTGGACTGGTGGCTGGTGGGGTCGATGAGGCTGGAGGCCGACTTCAGTTTTGGCGGTGGAAGCAAGAGGCCGTGGATTGCAAGACTTTCTTTGAAGTTTCAAGGGGTGGACTTCTTTTTTTTTTTTCTACCGTTGAGAACCCCAGCTTCGGCGGCATCGCTGCTTTATACGATCTTTCGGTTGCCCCCGCTGCCATTCTAGACCCGCGAGCAGCGCAAAGCCCAGGCCCACCGGTTATTCCGGCGCACACGAACGAAACAGCAGAAAAAAATTCAACATGGCTTAAACCAAGCGGGCTTCCTTGTGCACAATGCAACTTGCAACAAAAAACCATCCCTTTTCTTTCGATCTGTCCCGACAAACGGCCGTTTCGTCCGTCCAGAGCCGTCGTTTTTGGCTGCGAATTTGGTCTAGCCCGCGCGGGACCAAGCGCCCGGCGCGATACCCACAGGCAGGCCGCCTCAGGCAGGGCCCCAACGCCAGGAACAATTGGGCAACAAAAAACGATCTGGTGCTTGGGCCGTTTGAGATTTTCCTGGCACGTTTTTGGGAAAATTGGCGTGACGTGCTGCCTAATCAGAAAAATTAAAAAAAGTGTGGTGGGCCTAATTTTTTGGCCCGGCCTTTTGCTGCTTTTTTTCTTTTCTTTTTCCTTTTAGACACCGCCTGACGTGGTTCTCGAAGCTTACTCTTTGTTGGCCATTGTCTCGGGCCTGTCCCTTGGCAGCCAAGCACAGAAATCGAGACAAACGCTCCAGCCCTGCTTCTGCGGATATCCCACATTTCCATCCGCTTCCGAACCATGCGGCCTCCTCTTTTTTTCGATCCTTTGACACCCTCTTTTTTTTGTTCCCTCGTTTTGACACTTTCATGGATTTACATCCTCTTCACGTAGTTACTCCCGTCGGCGATCGGCCTGCCAAATAAATCACCTCGTCAAACAATATCCGGCTTAGAACGGTTACGACCCCCTGCCTCTGCACCCCTGCCGCTCTAGAAACATCCAACCACTCAACCGCCCACCCAATTGTCTCTGCAAGCCTCCTGACCCAGATCAGGCGGCGCCTCAGCATTTAGTCGAGCGAATCGTCCTTCCCTCCATTGTCACGAGATCATCGTCTATTTTTCTTCCTCCCAGATGGGCCTCCTTGCATGATCAGCAAACTCCGGTTAAGCACAATGTGCTACTCGGCAGCACCCACCAACTAGACCACGATAACACAGCAAATTAAATTTTGTGGATCAGCCCCCTTGGTCTCGATAAGCGGGGGTGCTTAAACCTTACTGGCCCCAAGTAGCCTGCTGCAATGTACTTGACGAGGGGCCCGATCTATCTCGTACTCTATTTCTCGGTTGATCTCTCTGTACACTAGCCCCAGTTTCTCCGAAAGCCTAATCCCATTTAGCTCTCAAACCGCCTTGCAGAAGTCACCATCAAGAAAATTATCACCAAAAAAACTCCAAACCATCACTTAAACCTAAAAGTCTCCGCTCAATCTCCTCTCAACCTCCTCTCAATCTTGGCTTTTGGGCTTCTTGGTCACTTGAGTCAAATGCTTGATCTCCCGGAAACAGCTCGCTGGAACCATCCCCCGCTCGTCTCCCCTCGTAAGGATTACGCCATTTGCCGAACGAAAAAACTCTAGCCCCTGCTCCTTGCACTTGTCGAGGTCCAAGTAGATCAAAACCGTGCATGTCTTTCTGATCCCCAGTTGACTCCACTCGGCGTCCGAGGTAAAATGAATGTGGTTGCGTTTCATCCGCAGAAGCCCCCCGCTGCTGTTGATAGCTTCGAGTTTGTTGGCAAAGGTTCCGTGGTACACGTTTTCAGGCATATCTCCGTACAATAGCGGCTGGAGATTTTCTTCTGTCACCAGGTCTAAGGAGTGGCCCTGGTTAGCGCAGATGTACTGTTTTCCGCCGGCTCGGGTCTCAATGGTGAACCGTTTCTTGTCGTTTTCCGCCACTACCTTCTCGACCTCTTCCACAGTGGCACGGTGTGTTTTGATTCGAGGATGATTGAGGATCGTGGTGAGCTCCACATAGCCACGGGAGTCGATTGGGAGTTTTTCTTTGACTGCGCCGTGTCGGAGAAGGTACAGCAACGCTTTGGATATGAGTACTTCTCGGGGTGCCATAGATGGAGTAGGTGCGGTAGTTGATGTGAAATTCGCAGCCGTTTGGGGTTGATGGGGTTCAAGCGGCAACGGCGCAGGATGGGGTGAAAAAGGGAACGGTTTTTGATTTTTCGTTGAGGGTTGGGTTTTGTGGGATTTGGGGGGCTTTCTTGTTTTTTGGCTTATGGTGTGTTGTTCTGGGTGCTTAATGTGTGGAGCGGTCTACTGAGGATTCATCGCTAGATGTGTGAGATTGAGTCATGGGGGTTGATCTGGGGCCGGTGAACAAAATGACGTAAGAGGTGAAAGTGGAATTGCAAACTGGGCTAGATATTAATGGGAGGGTTTGGGCTGAAAATTGGCCTCTTCACGTTACATTAAGCAAAGCGGCCTTACAGATACACATTGTCATCTGCCCATAGTGACAATATCCATAATGATTTTGATGACGCACGGAGTCACCGCTTCATGTCAAATCTTGCAATCGTCTCCCCATTCAACTAAGTATGGTATCTACCAGAATCTGATCATTCTCGCAAGTCAATGGACTAAGATACCGAAGACAAGATTATGGTCCATCCGTTCGTATCTTCCACCACTTTAAGTATTGAACTCATTTGAGCTACGATGCGGATGAAATCAAACTTCATGACACAATGTAACAGACTAATTCCCCCAGTCTTGAAGTCATATCATCCTCTCCAATCCCCTCCATAACTAATCCCATCCACTACATCAGAACACCTTCCGAAACCCTTTCCTTTCTATTTACAAATTATTTGTTGTCGCTGCAACGTCTAACCTTGGCGCCAGCCAAAGAGCCCATGTTGGCTCGGTTGTTCTGCTTGATGGTAGCGTTGTCGCCCAACTCAGTGTCCTTGTGGAACTTGAGGTAGTAGCGGTCTTTCTCCTGCTCCTCAGCCTGGACGATGTTCTTCACAAGGAACTTGGCCACCTCGTCCAAGTCGTTGATGGCCTTGTTGATCTCATCCTTGTCGGTGAGGTTTCTGTTCTTGTCGTAGCCTTCTCTGATCTTGAGTCTGGAGGCAGCGAGGATTTTGGCATCGCCGTTGAAGGCTGTCCGCGTGGCCCGAAGAGCAGCACGGTACACCAGAAGGGCTGATTTGGTCATGTAGCTTGGTGATGAGGTTTGTCTCAGGTACTAGTGGCTGGAAAAATGGAATAGTCTATGCAGGTCGGGCCTGGTTGATCCGGCTGCAAAGTATGGTAGGTTCTGGAAAATCCAAGGATGACGAAATCTGATGGATCTTGAGATTCTTACTTTTCGTGATACTGGGTATAGAAATTGGGCCTTGTGTGGCATGGATTATGTATTTAGTTATGAGTGGCTGCGAGTTCCAATGGATAGTAACCAGTACACTGAAAACCACCATAAATCCAAAAGATATAAACTTTTTGTGATATATTTTTTTTCCATTTTGTATCGCTTTCCTGGTACCTCCCTCTACAACTCCATATGTCCTTCGTCTATTAATGCATGATACTCATTACAAAACCAACTTCTCTCTCGAGTAAGCTGGAATCCGCTTGGCCAACTCGATTCCCTCATCAACACGCAACTTCTGGTTGGTGGTGCCGTTGCTCATGGTCAAAAGAGCATCCAACTCCTCCTTCTGCGTGCCAATCTCGTGGATGTTGTCCACGACAGATGCTTTAGTTACCTTCTTCTTATTCTGTTTCTTGTTGCTGTCAGCCTGCAATGCCTGGTTAACAAGCGTCAAGTTGTAGCTGTTGGCACCAAGGGAGTCGACCTTGGCGTCGATAAGAGAACCAAGCTTCTCGATCACTGGAATGGACCAGTTGAAAAGTCCACCGGCATCAATCACAGCTTGCACCAAATCCCAGGAATTCGTGGAGTTGATGTTGATGAAAACACCAAGCATACGCTCCAATTTTTTGCTGTAGCCGTCGTACTCCGCGGTCAAGATTTCCAGCAATTTCTTGGTAATTTGTGGAAGAGAGAAGTTCTTCACAAGTCTGTCGATCGTGGACTTCAAGAACATGAGGATCAACTGTGCCAGACCGGCATTGTCAGAGTCCTTATCCAACTCGTCTGCCAATTCCGTCAAGTTATTGAGTTCGTTTGTGAGATCGTCAATTGAAAGTGCTGGACACTTTTCAATAGCAGTCTTGAGCAACTCGGGTTCGTTGAGCTGGCTGAAAAGCAAAAGAAGACCATTTGCGTATTTTGTAGGGTAAAGTGGGTGGCTCAAAAGGTAGGCCACTGCGGCTTCTGGGATGAAAGACTCATTCTTCACCTGAACGGTTTTGTCTCTTTGGTCAACCTGGAATATGAGACCAAGAATGCGGTTCAAGAAAACAGAGTCAATGACCTTGTCAGTGATAGCATGCGAGTAGGATTTGCCGTCCTTCAATTCTTCCTTCTTAAAGAACTTGATCACGGCCTTGCTGAATTCTGTTGGATCCGTCTTCTCCTTCAAAGACTCGAACACCTCGTTCAACTCCGCTGTGTCCTTCTTCACGGCCAATTTCAAATTATTGGACAGAAGGGCAGGGTACACTTTAAGTTGCTGTCCATCCTTCTGGAAAGCCTTGCCCAAAGACTCTCTCAAAGTGTTTTTGCCAACCTCAACCTGAATGTAATTGAGCTTGCTGGCTTTTCTCTTTTCGTTGTAGCCCAAGTACAAGGCATATGTGGAACTCAGTATATCCGAGTCGCCCTTTGTGGGCAATGCAAAGTTGAAGTGCAACTTGATCTGAGGATCGTGCTGGAACTTGTCAAGCAACGACTCGTATTTGAAGTTGATCAAGAAAAGTTTTGACAGGGCTGAGATAAGCAATCTCTCGGGAGCAGGGGCGTAAAAGCCGTACTCCTCATCCTTGAAGTTACTAAGAATTGGCTGCAAAGTTACCAGTTTGATGGTCTTGTGTGGCTTCATGAGCGAAGCAGAGGAGACAGACTTGGTGGTCTTGTCAAATGTGTACAATACGCCGTCAGCATAAGTGAAGAGGCACTCGTCAAGACTGGGTCTCTCGAATGTTATACTGTAGATCTCAAACGTCCTGGCGCCATCAAGGCCAACCAATCTGCAAGTGTACTTGTCCGACTTGTTCAGACGAGTGATGTAGAACAAAAGCGAGCTCTTGTGCTGGAAAGAATGCTCGGAAATGAATGTGTGGTAAATGACGCTGTGTACTGAAGATCTGGTGGGCACAGGCAAGCTGCTCAACATGGATGCTTTGCTCAAGGAAATGTGAGATGGATCCTCTGCATCGGCTTCTGCTTCTTTGTACTCGAGATGTTCCATAGAGCCATCTTTGGAAAGCACATATATGGAGGAGTCTTCACCAAACATGATTCCCACTGCAGGTGCTGTGACTGGATACTCTGCTGTACTGGACTCCTCATTTCCAAACTTTTTGATCAACTTCACCAAGTGCTTTCTTCTTTCGCTAAGACCCACAACGTACAAATCGCCCTTCACGTCCATGCTGTCCACAAGTGTACTGGACGATAATGGAAAAGACCAGACGAGTTTTGGTGTGGGTTTCAACACGTAGCTCGAGATTATCAGCTTGGACATGCCCAAATGTATGAAGTCAGTTTCCTCAAAGGAGAGGCTTTTCTGGCTGTGGGGAAGCACGATACGCTGGTGGTTGGGCACATCAGCGATTCTGGGTAGCTCGACGAGCGAAAACAGGTCGCTCAATCCGGGGAGCATTGCTGGTTTTTATGGATATGGATGAAGCTGAAGAATTGATGGTGGAGTGCAGAGAAAAATCTGCGATGGAGCTGAGCAGAGGTTGTAAGTATGTGGTGCACGGGTGTCACCGGTGGTCTCCAGAGTGGTATCCAGAGGCGGTAGGAAACGAAGAGTGGGTTTTAAGGGAGGAGGAATCAAGGCTCTTTTCTTGAATGGACACAAGAAGGGGTCTGTTTTTGAATAATGGCGTCATGACGTTGAGTGGTACTTTGCTACAATGTTCAGGTCCTTTTCGCAGCCATTCAATGCACTTGTGATCTCTGCAATGATGGGATGCTATAAACAGTAAACCTTTATTATTTAGTAAATGAATATCTCAATTAGATCTGCGTGGTTAATAAGGCATGTATTTGTGCGTCTCTCAAAGGATCTCAGATGGTTTTACTATGAAGACCAACTCACCACTGGCAATTCATGTAAACTTGACTATCAATATGTTTAACAGATCGATGAAGAAAGCTGGTCTCTAAATTATTAATGCTCAGAAACTGTCTTCCTGTCAAGGGGAATTACATGTATCTAACGTAGTGGAATCCTCTCACAGCTTCACTTGTAATTAAGTGTCAACGCACACAAAAATCAAATACCTATCTTCATCCTTTTCACCCTCTAGACTACCAATTTAATCAAATATCGATCACATCTATCAAAAATTGATTTTATTCCCAAATTCCTACACTCTCCTCTCTCACCACCATAAGTGGTGTGTGGGTGCGACATATACCTACTACAAGTTACTACTACTTATCCCAGCATGTCTCTACCGTCGACCTGGCGCCAGTTCCAGCTCTTCGACTTTCTTCCCATCAGAGACCCTAACTATCAGCTGGAGTTTCCCCTCTTTTCCGACCCGTCATTATCTGCCATCACCTCGTCACAGTCTTATATCGTCTTCGCTTATCAGAATGCTTACATACGACTTATCGACAAGAAACTGTTGCAGCTGATAAGGCTGTTCTGTGCTTATGATTTGGAATACAGAATCACCTTCGCTAAGCCCTTGCTTCATCTGAATTTGTTGGTGACCTTGGCAGAAGCTCAGGGCATGCCTGCTGTTATAAAGGTGTGGGATCTCAACAAGATTACTCAATTGAGCCCGAGCACAGTCAACGACGACGACGCCATGAAACACAAGTTTGTTACAAAAGTGCTTGTTCACGAGGGAGACAACTCCTACCCTGTGTCGTGTTTTGCTTTCAACGATTCGTTGACATGTGTCGCAATCGGCTATACCAACGGAAAGGTCATTCTTGTCCGAGGCGATATGCTCAGGGATCGAGGAGCAAAACAGAGAGTTATTTACGAAAGCATTGATCCTATTACGGGTATCCACTTCAACAGATTCGAGGAGATCATCTACGTTACTACTATTTCGAAAGTGCTCACAGTTCTCACGACAGGAAGAAACCAGGGAAAGCCACATCGCGTGTTATCGAAGAACCAGGGCGTTGACCTTGACTGCTCTGATTTGGAGTATCGATCATCGAAGTTGATCACGGGAAACACCGAGGACTTGAAGTTCTTCAACCATGTGAGCAGATCTAGCGTCATCAACTTCAATGTTCCAAAAAAGAAAATCCTCCGTCTTTTCAAAGACTACTTATTGATAGTGTGTCCAATTGAGGAGACAAGCGATGGTGGTACCTCCAAAACACTCACTCGTTTGCTTATCTTGGACCTAAAAAATATGCATATTTCTTTCAGTTTGACCATTCCAAACCTGACCATTTCCCATGTGTTTGCCTCAAACAACGACAACAACGTCTTTCTACTTTCTACAGATGGTGTGTTGTACAAGCTTCATGAAAAGCCTATCAACCAGCAATTGGAAACGATTTTGCAACGTGAGCTTTTCAGCATAGCACTCAACCTCGCTGTACAAAATCAACTTGACGACTCGACTCTATTGAGAATCTACAGACTTTTTGGTGATCATCTTTATGAGAAAGGGGATTTTGACGGCGCGATCGACAAGTACATTCAATGTCTTCAATTCTACAGTAAAGAAACAAACAAAAGAGATGATGCGGACGAAGACAACATGGATGATTTCATCATTAGTGTTGTGATGGGTTTCAAGCAAGTCTCCAACATACAAAACATGACCAGCTTTTTGGCTGAATTGCACAAATTGGGCTTGGCTGATAGCGATCATGTCACATTGCTAGTTTGTTGTTATTGCAAACTCAAGATGACGAAAGAGATCGATACTTTCATCGCCGAAATCAAACCCGAGGGCGAGAAACAGACAGACAGTAAGTCAAGACTTGACTACGACTCCTTGAATTATTCGCTCTTTATAAATCTTTTCAAAGAATGCGGCTATTATCATCAGGTTACCCAACTATTGTTGAAGCTTGATCGACCACATACAATTGTGGACATACAGTTAAATGATCTCGGTCAGCATGAAAAGTGTATCACCTATATTAGGTCCTTACCTGTTGATGAATTACTTCGAATTCTTATCGACTTCCTGGAGGCACTTCTCAGATACAAACCCATGGAAACCACAGAACTTTTGATCAACGTCTTCACTGGTCAATACAAACCCGACAAGAAGCTGGACTTTTTTGAGAACTCTCATGTTGCAGCAGATGTGGTTGAACAAAAATCCAACCCTGCAATCTCTTCTTACGGGGCTTTCTTGAGCTATCTCGCAGGGTCGACAACGGAGCAAAACGAAGGAGCAGATGAAGTTGAGATCGAAGAGCCCACCTATTTGCCTCCAAGACCGAGCCTTGTTTTCCACTGCTTCATTGGTCACGAACGCGAGTTTGTTGTCTTTCTTGAAGCATGTCTTCAAACCTTCGATAAGTATCAGGGCAATGTAAACGACAAGCAGGACTTGCTCATCACGTTGTTCGAAATTTATCTCTCGATGGCTTCAAAAGATCAACAGCAGGCTAGTGATTGGAACGAAAAGGCAAAAAGATTACTCCTCGAAAACAAGGATCTCATCGACAAGTCAAAGGCCTTGTTGATTTCGCATATGTACTACTTCGAGGACGGTATCAATATTGTCAACGAAACGAACGAAAACTTCGAAGAATCTCAGTTCCGGTCGCGTCAGTTGGATGGTGATATTCATGGATGTCTTGAAGTGGTCCACAAGCACGGTGAGAACAAACCAAAATTGTACGCACTTATGCTTAAGTTCTTGGGCAAGTCTCAGGAAAAAATTGACGACTTACCGAAAAAAGAATTCCACTTCCTTCTCGAGAAGATTAAAAAGCATAGGCTCCTCACGCCATTGGAGATTGTCAAAGCCCTCAGTCCGAACCCAAATGCCACTATTGGAATGGTCAGAGACTACTTGATTGACCATTTTGAGCAAACTAACAAGCACATTAACAATAACGAGAAGTTGATTTCCTCCTACGAGAAGGACTCCACCAAGAACAGTCTTGCTCTCACTGAACTCACTTCCAACCCAGTGGTTGCGAACAACGCAAAATGCAATGGATGCGAGTTGCATCTTGAATTCCCAGTAATCTACTTCAAATGCAAGCATGCCTACCATCAGCGGTGCTTGAATGAGAACACCTACATTCCTGAGTCTTCGGATAATGGTGACAATGATCCAAAATGCCCAATCTGTGTCAATGACTTGAGTTCTTTGGAGGCTGCTCGCGAAAGACAGCTTCACATGAAGGAAGAAACTGAAATTTTCGAGCAAGAGCTCAAGGACGCCGACGACAAGTTCAAGGTCATGTGTGACTATATTGGTAAAGGAATCATGGAGTGAGATATTGGCGGAGTTTCGCAGATTACCCCATACAGAATGGCTGCGAAAAGTCGAGCAGTAGTCTGAAACAACTCTGAGACATCTCCATGAGATGGCATAGCCGGGGTAATGAGGAAAAAAATACACGATCCTACTTCTTTCATCTATCAATATGAGTTTTCGAGAACTCTGTAATGACTTTTGTGTCAGTCAGGCAAAGAGTGTGAAGTACCTTGAAAGGGCCGCACAAGAGGTGACTTTACCCAAAGATTCTCCAACAAACTACCCCAAGTTACCCTACGATGTGTCTATTTATATCAAAAAGCTAAGTCTGTTTCTTTTTGAAGTGGCGAATCGTCAAGACGATCCCAGGCTTCAAGTCTGTGAGGTACTCAATCGGGTGGTACTCAGCAACGAGGATATCCACAACGCAGTTCGAAGAATCTCGGAGGTGATCAAGGGGCTGGATCATGAAATCATACAGCTTGAACAGGTTTTCGCCATGGTAATTGAAAATTTCGGTCAGGGTATTTTTGCATTGGCCAAGGGTGCTGGTCGACCAGGCAAGAGTCAGGAAAGTGAAAATTACGAGGCAGGTCTAGCCATGGTGAAGTTTTCCCAGATGGTCAATCCGCCAAGGCCAAAAAGAGAAGAGCTCAGGCAAGTCGATCCGTGGAACGTTCCGTTGAACAGTGCTTGCGATGTACGGATCACCACGACCAAGGCTGGAAAGGAATCGCCCAAGATTCAAGGAAAAGGGTCCAAAAGGGCAGACATGAAGCAGGCAATTGGACGTCTTCAGCGGCTCAAGGAAGTCCCAAATCCAGGCAAAGCGGCTTTCGACAGCCCAGGCCCTTTTTCAGATTTAAAGCGTCTCGAGATATCCGTTCTGGAGCAGCTCTATGTGGTGATGAATTTCTGTGAAGACCAGCTACGGTTTGCGCATTGGTGGCTGGACTTTCTTGGAGGCCACAAGTACGATTACTGCTATGAACAGTACATTGAAAAATGCCGCTGGCAGGCACAAAACTCGGGACGCTATATTCAAAGATTGGCCCGGCTACGTCAGCAGGTGGCCACCATGGTTGGTTTTTTCAGCAGTAGGCCAATTGACAAGGCTGAGGTTGACGAATTCGCTCAGCTTGTTACGTCTAGTCTAGTTATCTCCTCGGCCGAATGGTACGAGCAGATGGCCATTGGGTTTAGTGGAGCGCTGTGGAGCGAGATAGAGAGGGAATACGGTGCTGCCGTGCTAGCCACTGAGCGATGCTTGTCCATGGAAGTTGACGATGGCAGTAAGAGGAAGGTACAGAGTGATCTGTCTGATTTAAAGTGACACTTTCACTGAATCTTTTTAAACTGAACTTTTGTCTCTTGGGCCCCTGGCCTCGTCTCGTACCAGTATGCTGTGCCATTGTCTCAGATGCGGTGCAGCATTGTTCGAGGTGGCCCCACCCAGATCGGGCAAGTGCTCACGGTGAAAAACCGTGTAGCTGTGGCGCCTCAATGGCGGAAAAGAACACATCATCAAATCAGGCGACTCCACAGAAGCGTTTTAGGTTTCAAGGCTTTGTGATGGTTTGGCGAGACCATGCGGATGCGCAGCTTGGCGCCACCATTTTGCAACCATTTCGCAGGCCCAGGGAATGGGAATGGAACATTCAACAAAGGAATTGCATTTTTTGAATAACCATAAATAACCATCTCGGCGAATCACGCTGTCCGGTCAGTTTTATCAACTCGACTCCATGCCAAAAAGTCCGTCTAAGCAGCTAAGTCACCCTCCACTGATCCCCGATGCCCTGCGGCCGTCATAACCGCCATACACACCGCATAACAAGAACCACTGAAAAATGTGCCATCAAAAAAGCCAAATCATCCAAAATCCACAAATCTCGATCGTCCCCGCCTTTCTCCCAATTCCTTCGCTCGTGCCTGGCAACTCCTTCGCTGCTTCTCGTTCAGCAAGCAAACAGATAACCGCTGTGTCGGCGCGGCGAGCAACACTGTCTTGTGACACCATCAGCCTACTCATCCAAACAGCACTGGCCATTGGCCACGTCGAACTGGACAATTCCCGTGAAAAATAAAATATCCAAAAACTAAAAGCCTACCTGTTGTCAAAAAATCATAAATTCACTTTTTTGCCCCGCCACAAGATGCACAGGGATGCCACCTCGCTCATACTTGGTGATGCCGCACCCGCTTGCTCCTGATTTTCCTCGGTGCGATTTTCTCTCCCTTCACCACCACCCTTTTCTTTCCAATGTCTTCTCCACAAGAGTCTTTTGACTTCAACGGCGCCTCCGACGCCTCCCAGACCACCCCTGTGTCCCACCAGACCACAACCAATGCTCCTTCCTCCAGCCTCTGCAGCTTGCTTACCTGGAAGGACCCTGTCGCCACAGGAAAGGTGTTTGGTGGCCTCTTGCTCGGCCTTGTGCTCCTCAAGGTCAACGTGATCAACTACGTCTTCTACGCTGCTTACCTTGGCCTCTTGGTCTCCGCTGCCGCCGAGTATGTGGGCAAATTGGTCACTGGCCAGGGCTTTGTCACCAAGTACACTGCCCACGCTCCATCCTACTCCAAATTCGTCAATGACTCCATCTTGCCTGCCATTGGCAGATTTGCTACTTGCGCCGAGTCCAAGGTCCAGCGTATTGTGTACGCCCAGGACATTGAGTTGACCTTGAAGGCTGCCGGTGTCTCGTACGTCTTGTACTTTGTCACCTCCTACTTGTCCTTGTACACCCTTGCCATCGTCTCCGTCGTCTTGGCCTTCACTGTGCCTTTCTTGTACGTCCAGAACAAGGACGAGATTGACGCTGCCGTTGCCCACTACTCCAAGATTGTCAGACAGAAGTCCTCCGAGTTGACCGACCAGGCCCACAAGTCCGTCGCTCCTCACTTGGACACCTTGGCCAAGAAGACCGGCCCTGTCGGTGACTTCATCCAGTCCAAGTTCCCCACCAGAACCGCCGGCTCCACCGTTGGCTCCGGCAACGACACCTCCTACCACACCGGCGCCGGCTCCGAGCCTGTGGCCGTGGAGAAGCCCCTCGAAGGCGCTGGTTCCGCTGCCTCTGCTCACGCAACCGGCTCTTCTTTCCCATCGGTGCCTTCTGGTACTCCATCCGGTGTTGTTGCCGAGGACCCAGAGCCCGTTTCCACCAAGACTGCTGCTTTGTAAGGTGGCCGCCTGTCTTTAGCAGTCGCCCCTTTGTCAGCTATCTCTTGCAATTGGCGTTTATTTATGATTTGCTTGCAGCTTCTTGATGCAATTGCTGCTTTTTGTTGTATACGAATGCACTAGCACGGGTATCGATTTAGTCGCAGTCCTCGGGCGTAGGCAATCTCTCAAAACATGCTATGTACTTGTCTCCCTGGTTCCTCGTCACCTTCTGGCCTTCTTCCGTCAGGTTCCACATCAATTGTGCACATTTGTCTTGTTCTTCCCATTCCTTGGTCTTTCTCTCAAACATTGGATGCTCCTCCAAATGCTTCACCATCCACTCGTGCAAATCCTTGACGTCGGTGATGGTGTATACAATGCCGCCTTCTCTCAACACATAGGCGTATTCCGTGAGAAGTGTATTCGTGATGATTCTGGCCTTGTGCTTTCTCTGCTTGAAGTGTGGATCAGGGAAGCAGAAGAACATCTTCAGCAACTGTCCTTTGTGGAAGAAATTAGGAATAAATTTCATGGCGTTGCCTCTCAAGACAGCGCAATTCTGGTATTCGTTATTGGCCTGGTTGTTCTCTCTCAAAGCGATGATTCTATCTTCAACGTATTGTGTCACTTGCACTCTGATCTCCATGCCCAAACTCAAAACTTCTGGGAACTCTCTTGCCAACGTTATAAGAAGACCACCGTATCCACATCCAATATCGGCAATCTCCACATTCTTGGTCATCTTCTGTGTTTCTTCATCGTAGTAATGAGGGTACAACTTCTTCCAGTCCATGGAGTCGGGGTCCCTTGGGTACTCTAAGCTGTGGTCTGAGAACGGATTGGAGTGTGCTCTTTGTCTGTAGAATCTCTTCCTGGGCATCTCGGCAACATCGTAATCGGGTCCTTGATTCTGGTTTTCGAACTTGACCTGGTTCTTCTTAGCAATGTCTCTGGCCTCCTGCTTTTTTTCTCTATAGGCTCTTTTCTTCGACTCGGCCTCCTGCTGCTCTCGTATCAAGGCATTCTTTTCTTTCTCTGTGAGTTCGGCTGACATGACGGTGGGTTGGTGAAGTAGTAGATTTTCAGTTTTCCGGCACCCAGCGCTGATGAGCATCCCACATTGTGACTAGTAATGAAGGAAGTGGGTGGGGTAGAAGAAGGTGGTAAAATTATGGAAATGGTTGATTTTTGTTGTTTACTTGAAGGTTGAAGCTACTTTTGGTATAGATTGAAGCTGAATCTGACGGTGCTCCAGCTTACCTGGTTCACCTTGTAGTGGCTGCGAAATCTCTCTATACGGCTCTACATAATCCAGTTTATGACAAAGGAATTTGAGCTTTCATTTATTTCGAATTACTTGTCAAGCGTTTAATGATGACTGAGTATTGCAATGACAAAACGTACTGAACCCACCTAACCTCACTATTACATGAACTCCTGGGACATCTTGCCATATTCTTACTCAAAAACAATATCAACTCCATCCAATCTACGCCACATCTCCTCTGATTTTCGCGTTTTCTATTTACAATGCGATTACTCCTCGTCCTTCTTCTCGTCCTTCTGCTCCTCAGGATCAAGGTCCTTTCTCCTCTGCTCCAATGTCAAGTACATGTGGGTACCAGCAGACTCCAATGTTCTTACAAGACCAGCTCCACCCAAGATGGTCAACACACCGGCCAACTGGCCCTGCAACTGCTCCTTGGTAGGCAACTGCTTGAACTGATCCACATCTGCAACGTTGTAAACGTTTCCTTCGATTCTAGCACCAATAAGGAAAAGCTTTTCGTCCTGAGACTTCAAAAGCTTGACAACCTTCTCGACAGTTGGCGGGTCACACTCTTTGATGGTGATGACGGCACTGGGTCCGTTCAAAAGAGGAGCCAATGGGTGCTCGACGTTCTTGTTTTTCAAGGTGTTCTTGTGCAAAGCGGGATCTTCTTCGTGGGCAGACCGAAGGTAGACTCTGTACAAAGCGTTACGCAAGTATGTCATGGTAACACCCAACTTCTTCAACTCGGATCTCACCTTGAGAGTATCATTCTTGACCAAGTTATTGTGATGCAAATAGAGCACGATCTGGTTGTTGTCGTTCAAGTACTTGTAGTAGTCGATCAAAAACGTTTTTCTTGAAAGCGGATGCTTGGTGGTTTTTCTGCTGAGCTGGGCAGCGTCGTAGTCGTCGTTGGGTTGGACCTGGAGAAGTCTAGGCGATAACGACAAGCTTCTGAATGCAAGGGGTGAAAGGACCGTAGGCGTTGGAACTTTGGGAAGAGCCTGGCGAAGGCGCCCTAAAAGGGAAAATGGCGCAAGTCTCATAGCCAGATGTTAGTCTTTCAAGGCACTAGCGTTAAAAAGCGATAGATTTTCAGCTCGCTCTTTTTTGTGTATGCACGACTGGTGGTCTGGTACTTGACAGGTCGTTGGAGGAGGAATAGAATTGATGGTTTTGCTTCTTTAGGAGTTTAGTTGGCGTCTAACAGGTTTTTCAAAATCAAACTAGAATTATTCTTTGGCTTCAATTTTTACAAGTACTCGAAGAATTTGCACCCAGTCGGTTGGTCCTCTGCGAGAACGAGAATTCTATTAAACATTCGTCAAAAATTTCAACAAAATAAGAATTTGTTATTACTTTTCTCCTTCAAAGGATTCAAAACTAAATAGATTCTCCAAAAGAACACTTTTACCTAATTTCAATATCTTTCGTTAGTTATGAGTTTTGGAGGTCCGTGCAGGGTATTGATACTGGCGCCTACATATCGATGCTCATCCCGTAAGCTATAGCTCTTCCTTCGATTCCTCCATCGATTGTCACAATTCCACCACAATTTCTGAATTTATGTCAAAAGCAAGCCTAGAGGATTTCTTGGGCCTGTTGGTGGATGCTGCTCTGGCCGAGCCACCAGCCAAAAGAAGCCAACCAGCATCAAAACTGGATTCTGTCTTTGGGTATGCAACGATAAATATGCTTGAACATAGCGGGCGGATGCTCCAGAAGAACATCAAACAGATTTTGGACGCTGCTCCCACGCTAGCTGAATTGGACTCGTTGTCGAGAAATCCCAATGTGGATGACTTCACTAAAGGTGAGATCAAGACAAACAACCTAGTCCGCATGGCTGCAGCACTTAAAACGAAATATGCAGCAAATGGCCTTCCGATATTTGATCAGATACTTCAGGAGAAAGTAAAGATCCTGAAACAGGAGGCCGCTAAGGCCCCCAAGGACGAGTCACCACAAGTCAAACCTGCTTCTGAAGAAAAAGAACAGGAGTTTGACAACGTCATCCCTTTACCCAAAATCGAGAGCCTGGCTCTCCGAGCAAGGGTTTTCCAGCATAAGTCCATGTCAGCCAACAAAACTTATTTGGATGACAAGGAGATCATCAGTCAGCATAACGAGAGACTCGAGTTTTTGGGAGACTCTGTCCTCAACACCATGGTTACCAGGATCTTGTACGATAGATTTCCCTACGCCAAAGAAGGCCAGCTTTCGCAAATGAGATCCACACTTGTTTGCAACAAAACGTTAGCTGAATTCTCCCAATCATACAACTTCCATCTTCTGTTGCGTTGTAACATCGACGAAGAACAGCTACGCATCGGAAGACAGAAAGTGTATGCTGATATCTTTGAAGCTTACGTGGGCGCCTTGTCAATGGAGCGTGGCTACGATCTTCTGGAGGTTCAAATGTGGCTCACCTCACTCATGGATAAGATGCTTCGGAAAATGGGCAAGGAGCTCGAAGGCCAAGCACCTGTGGACCGTAATGCTAAGGCTGAGCTTTACGCCTTGGTGGGGTCCGCCGCTCTGCATCCACAGTATCTTGTGGTCGACAATGGTAACGGAGTTGATTCTCACTTTAAGGTTCACTGCGTCATGGAAGGTGAAGTTTTAGGCGAAGGTGAAGCACCCAACCATCGTGATGCTGGACTTCGGGCCGCAAAAGCAGCGCTCCAGAATAATAAGTTAATCGAGAAATTTAGTCGAAAGAGGGCGGAGACCGATCGCTCAGCATCCATGGTCAGCTCGGCTCAGTCAAGTGAACTGGACGAATTTCCGCTCGTTGCATCTGAAAGCATTCAACCTAACAAGTTTTCAAAAAATGAACTCTATGCATTTTTTGGCAAACAGGTTGGTCTCACGCCAACATATGACATAACTCACACAGACAATGGGTACAAAGCAGAGTTGAAAGTTAAGGGCAGTGTACTTAGTGTGGCATACGATGCCTCTAAAAAGAACGCTCAGAGTCGTGCTGCTACTGTGGTTTTGCAGAACAAGGAGAAGCTTGATGAGTTTCTCAGATGGTTGGAATAAGCATAGAATTTGAGTTGCATGGAAACAAACAATACATAAATATATAGTTAAAGGACTTTTTAAGCATTTATGACCTCAAAAGCTTTCAATTATTGTCTTCAAGAATAACACATGAAATACAAGGCGTGCGTTTCCAGACTAGTTGGGTAGGTATGACCCACATCTTATGTCCAGATTATCAATCTAGGGCCTTCATGTCCCATTTAAAGATCAAAATGAATTTCTAGCTTCAAATTCAAGCTTCTTATATCGAATGAACCATGAAAACATAATGTTCGCCTAAAAATCGCCACAGACGTTTTCAGACTGTCACCTTTCTTGGGTGCAGCTGTGAGCCCCAGAAGTTAATATTTCAATAAAAATACCTATTTTTTTCCCCAAAATGACCCAAAAACTTAGCCGATATATATTACCCAGCTGGTTCACATCTTCAACGAAGGCAACTTGTCCGAGTGGTTAAGGAGAAAGATTAGAAATCTTTTGGGCTTTGCCCGCGCAGGTTCGAGTCCTGCAGTTGTCGTTATTTTTTGATTTTTATCATTCATAAGATAGTTCTACGTGAACGTCTGCTTTTTATTTCATTAAATTCATCTTCTGGGTCTATGAAGACTTTTTTTCGAGAGAATTTTCCAAATGAGTCCTCCGTGGTACACTGTTGTAGCTGGAGAAGACACTAACGAAATGGCTGCGAAATTGGAATCAGCTACCATTTAGGCTACCAACAGCAGGTAAAGTATTAATTATCTAGGTATTACCAACTACTTTCCTCTATTTGAACCAGAATTTCTAAATTCACTTGAAATCCTTTTACTTCTTGGGCACATGGCCATTTTCCTTCTCATTATAAGGTGGACCATGGGTGCGAAAAACATAGGGCATCTCATCGCACTAAAAAAGTCACATCGAAGACCACCTTCTTTGCAATATCTACGATGCAGTTGGCAGTTCACCAAGACGACGCCAATATTCTTCTCCAAGAGAGAAACGTCCTTTCGGACAACATCTTGGACAAGTACAGAACCGCCGGTCACATTGCCCAGACCACCCTTAAGTACTTGATCCAACTCATCAACGACTCCTACCACTTGGGAAAGACCGAAAGACCATACAGCTTGCAGGAGCTCTGTGTTCTCGGAGACTCCATGGCACTGAAGTTGCTTGGCCAGCTGTACAATAACCTGGAAAAGACCAGAGAGAAGGGTTTGGCTCACCCAGTCACTATTGATGTGAACGACTACGTTTCCAATGTCTCGCCAGAGCTTGATTCTCAGCAGCACTACACCTTCCTGGCCGGTGACGCTGTGACTATTTCGACCGGTGCCCATATCGACGGTTACACTGCCTTGGTGTCGCATACCGTTGTGATCTTCCCACCAGGTGTGATGATTGACAACCAGTTGAAGCCTGAGGGTCCACTTTTGGGTCCTAAGGCCGACGCTATTGTTGCCGCCTACATCGCTACTGAGGCCACCGTGGCCCTTCTTGGTCTTGCATTGACGCCAGAGAAGCTTTCCGCTGTTCCAGGCTTGAATGGTGCTTCTGCTATCACTGGTGCCCACATCAGAGAGCTTGTTGACAGCATAGCTGAGAACTTTGGCTGTGTGGTTGTGCCCGGCTCTAAGGTTCGTAGAGTGAGAAGATTTTTGGCTGGCCAGGCCGAAGGTATTGTTGCCGAGAGAGATTTCAAGGGAACTGTGTGGGGTGAGAGTGATCAGGAAGAGAGACTTTTGAAGAAGACCACCAACGACACTCTGTTGATTGTTCACGACAAGAAGGAGGCTGCCATGACTACGCAATCCTCGCTGGCTGTTCCTACTGACGAGTTTGTCATTGAGGCTGGTGAGGTCTACAACGTTGACATCAAGATGGTTTCTGTCAAGGACCTTGAGAAGGGTGTCATCACCTTGGAGGATGCCGACGACCTTAAGAACGAATTGGCCAAGAAGACCATTTTCATCCGTGACTTTGCTGTGACCCACCAGTTGAAGTTGAGATCAGCCAGGAACTTGCTCAACACTGTCGACAAGCTGTTTTCCGTCTACCCATTCAAGTTGACCCACACCTGTGACTCTTTCCCCGTTGACCACGAGTCCGGCAATGCCATCAAGCAGTTGGAGGAGATCAAGAAGGAGATGAAGACCCACAGATTGGGTCTCAGTGAATTGACAAACAGATACCTCGTGAGAGGCAAGCCAGTGCAGAGAGTCAAGAGCGTGCCATTGCTGAAGATCCTTACGCTGGACAACAAGACCGGAAGACACGGAATCGATGCCACCAAGTTGACTTTGCCAGGTAAGGAAGTGCCATTGCCTTCTTTGGGTGTGAGTGCCATCAAATTGAAGTCTCTCTTGAAGTTCGGTACCTACGCTGACGCTGTTGCCAGAGAATCCACCACCATTGTGTTGAACAACTCCCAGAACAACGTTGTGCGTTTGACAGGAGGAAACAGAGCCTTCACGCCGTCGTGGGTTCACTCGCAATACCAGGTGGGTGGAGCTATTCAGCCTACTGTCGAGGCCTTGAGTCAATTGATGCAAGACAGCAGGTTTGGTATCAAGGTGAAGGAGATTCAGCCATATGAGTTGAACAAGGACGTTTTGCATTTGGAGGAGACGATGCAGTTGGACTAGAGTGTACTATAGAAAGCAACGAGCATAAACAGAGACGCAGGCGGAAAGAAATGTAGAAGAAAAGCTGTGAAGACGTAGATATGGGTGGCTCGATAGTGGCTGCACTTGCGTTTTAGACTATGCCTAAGCGGTACGCCAGAATGGCTGCGAATCTAAATCTGGAAGGGAGCACAGAGGGTTTTGAGCTAGAATCCGGTGAATGAAGCAAGTTCTGGCAGTTGCTTACCTGCAGCAGTCAACTTTAATTAAGATCTTCAAAAAACCGATTCAAAAACAGTGTTTTCATCATGAATTCTGCTACGGCCGCGACATTCCCAGACGCTAATTTGAGGCAATTGCAGTGCCACGCCAGCATTGTAGTGGAGTTGTTGACCAAGCCAGCAAGCCATAATGTCGCGACAGAAAATGTCGCGTGGGCAAGCCAGGAGCCTCGAGGCATTCAGGGACCCTGGTTCGAAATCGAAAAAGATTTTTAAATTATGTTGCTGAAAAGCCTCGAAAAGTGCCGTTTCCTTAGTACCCGGGGAAAATAGGCGGTGGTTGCCGCACCCAAGAAAGTCGTTTTGTGGTCCTAATTGAGCGCCTCGCCTGTGGGGCCACCGCCTATCAAAGTTAGATTTTTAGCCTCACTTTGCTCCCTGTCCCTCCTTCACAAAAGACAGGAAAAAATCGTGGGAAAAAAGAAACACCTCCAAACTCTCACCAACCGATCCCTTCTTTATTCCACCTTTTGAGTATGTATTGAATTTTAACGTCAGAAACTGGGAGAAAGACCCATCAGCTAGGGAAATAAAGCCGGCCCAGCTAATTGCCCCCTATTTGTCGGACCGTTGTCGCCCAATGGGTCGATAATGCCCAAGACGAATCAGATACCGTTGAAGAGCGTTTCTTCGTGATCCAGCCTGATTCAGGCCAATTTGAGTCCAGCGGCGTGTTATTCTCGTCGGAAAATACCCAATCGTGTGTTTTTACGTCGAATTGGCGTTTCTGTTGTGAATCAGGCTGGGAGGCGAACCAACGCCACCGAGCTTGCGGTAAGGACGCGATCGAAATTGAGGAAAAGAGACCCGTGGAATCTCGGGCGTAGTAGGTGGGCGACGAGATGAAGTTTCTTCCGTGAGAGAGAGAACGGAAGATGGAATTGGTCGCTGGCAAACACGACGGTTCGTCTGTGAAGCGACTGCAATAGTCCGCTGGACCAGAAAGAAATTCGAGAGAAAATATGTGAAACACCCAACGGTTGATGCATAGAAGCAATCTCGCTTCCTAAAAATCTTCCCTGGGATGTTTCGGCGAGTTGCCTATCTTGGCTGAGTACCGGTGTTGTCGGTGTTCGCGCTTGCGTAGGCAGGGCGTAGTAAGAATGACTTCACACCCGCCCGATCTACACATCCGCGAGTTGAATCGCCTACGCTACAGTACACCCTGACACCCCTTCGCCAAGGCCCTGCGGCACCCTCGCCGTGTTGCTCGCCGGACGGGGCTCGGGGTGCATTCTGAGTGTGGAACAGTGCGATTCGATTCACGCAACAGGGCGCACGACGGAGGGAAAAAACCGTACACCCGACACCGCACCACCCAGACACGACCGGCGCCCGCACCTCTCACGTCGATTTTTTTCTGGTGACCTGTTTCTTCATTGTCAACAAACCTACCAACCTTCCCATTCCACGGCCTCCCACCAATCAATTTCTGTTTTATCAGTTGTCCTCATTGAACAACGCCCGCTCCCTTGTCTTCAAGCTTCCCCCCTGCCAGTTTCTGCCGTTGCTGTTTGCCCGGAAACTCGTTACTAACTCCTTCCTAGAATATTGATCCTTGAAAATGCCCGCCTCCCGTGAAGACTCCGTCTACCTCGCCAAGTTGGCTGAACAAGCCGAGCGCTACGAGGAGATGGTTGAAAACATGAAGGCTGTCGCCTCTTCTGGCCAAGAATTGTCCGTTGAGGAGCGTAACCTTTTGTCCGTCGCCTACAAGAACGTCATCGGTGCCCGCCGTGCTTCTTGGAGAATTGTTTCCTCCATCGAGCAGAAAGAAGAAGTTAAGGGCAACGAGCAGCAAGTTTCTTTGATCAGAGAGTACCGTTCTAAGATTGAGGCTGAATTGACCAAGATCTGTGAGGACATCTTGTCCGTCTTGTCCGACCACTTGATCTCCTCCGCCCAGACCGGTGAGTCCAAGGTCTTCTACTACAAGATGAAGGGTGACTACCACCGTTACTTGGCCGAGTTTGCCATCTCCGAGAAGAGAAAGGAGGCTGCTGACTTGTCCTTGGAGTCTTACAAGTCTGCCTCCGATGTTGCTGTCACTGAGTTGCCACCAACTCACCCTATCAGATTGGGCTTAGCATTGAACTTCTCCGTCTTCTACTACGAGATCTTGAACTCTCCTGACAGAGCATGCCATTTGGCCAAGCAGGCTTTCGACGATGCCGTTGCTGACTTGGAGACTCTCTCTGAGGACTCATACAAGGACTCCACCTTGATCATGCAGTTGTTGAGAGATAACTTGACCTTGTGGACCGACTTGTCGGAGGCTCCAGCACAGCAGGAGGAACAGGAACAGCAGCCAGCAGAGACCAAGGCTGAAGAAGAGTAGAGAGCTCGTCAAGACGAGGCATGAAGATCCACGCAATTCCGCAAAGTTTTTTTATCCATTCTCCTTTCCTGTTCTTGTTCAGTTCTCTATCTTTGTAACTTATACTTTGTCCTCCGTCCCCCACGTGCTTTACGAGTTTGAGAGCCGGCGGATATCTTGAATGACTGAGAAATGAGCCATTATGGGGATTGTGAATATGAGCCGATGCTAAAATAATAAATGAAGCAAAAAACCAAAGTGTAGAAAAATCCAAGTAGGTTGGACTAGATAGTAACGTAAAGGTGACGCAATTGCTAATTTCGACCTGAGAAGGACTCCTTAGCTTCGAGCTGTTAACTGTAACCTGTCAGCCTTTGGCCATATGTTCTACGTTACATTGATGAGAGTTCAAACAATATCACAGGCATTTCAGAGAGTTCATACAAAACAAGTCAGAACATGGAATTTGCTCTTCTGTTATCTCAATTCTCAACTCTTTCTTATCAAATAGCACATATCTTTTCAAAAAGTCAATAACCGATTTTGCCTTTTAAAATGCCTCGTGATTCACTTCGTCAACTCCCTGAATTACGTTTCTCGTGGCGCAGTGTTGTTGGCTGCGAAAATGTGTCAATTCACATAATCGAGATATTTCAAGGTATCATCAACCCTTCCTTCAATAAAACTCCGGGACCTTCAATTAACCATTTCCATCTTCGAGATTGCAACGAAAATAGAGGTTCTCCCGCAAAAGGTAATGTCTATTTCCGTGATCCTCGTGCGTGAAGTCACCACTGGTTTGTTCACCCACAACAGAGGAAATCTCCTCAAATACAATCACATACTTTTCAGTAATTTCAGTTTCAAGAAAAACAAATCAAATTTAATCCCACTTCTGGCTGTCCCCTCCAATGGCTGATTAAAAATAGAGATAGAGGTTCCTGGTGTGTATAGGCGACGCGTGGGAGTGCATCAACGAAAAGTGGAAAAACAGTGTTGTCAAAAACTCAAACAAACAACGCCAATACATAATGCCTGTTGCCGAGCCCGTGGGAATCTCCAATTTGCCCGACCAGAGGTACAAGATCGTGCTGAACCAGGGCGCTACTTTCACGCTCATGGTGGCTGGTGAAAGCGGTTTGGGAAAGACCACTTTCGTCAACACCCTTTTCCAGACAGCCTTGAAAGACCACGACGACCCTAACGAAAGACACAACAAATTTACCAGCGCTCACCAGACAGTGGACATTTCTATTGTGCGTGCCATTTTGGAGGAGAAAAACTTCAAGATCCGCTTGAACATTATTGATACCCCAGGCTTTGGTAACAACGTCAACAACTTGGACCTGTGGACTCCAATTATTGACTTCATTGATGACCAGCACGAGACCTACGTCAAGCAGGAGAAGCAACCTCACCGTCAGGAAAAGAAGGACTTGCGTGTTCACGCCTGTTTGTACTTTATCCGCCCAACCGGCCACTCGTTGAAGCCTTTGGACATTGAGATCATGAAGCGTTTGTCGACGCGAGTCAACTTGATCCCTGTGATCGCTAAGGCCGACACATTGGCACCTGCCGAATTGGAGACCTTCAAGAGCAGAATAAGAGACGTCATTGAGGCCCAGGACATCAACATATACACCCCACCAATGGATGTGGACGACCCAGCCAGCGCCGAGCACTCGAAGCAGCTTATCGAAGCCATGCCTTTTGCCATAATCGGTTCCGAGGAGGAGGTCGAGGTGAGCCCCGGCAACTTCGTCAGAGGAAGAAAGTACCCATGGGGTGTCGTGGAGGTGGAGAACGACAAGCACTGTGACTTCAAGAAGTTGCGCTCGTTGTTGTTGAGAACCAACATGTTGGACTTGGTCTTGTCGACGCAGGAGATCCACTTTGAGACTTTCCGCTCGTTGAAGTTGAGCAACTTGAACGAGGAGAACAAGGGCGAGAACGGTACCTCGTCGAGACTGAAGCCCCGTCGTTTGCATAACCCCAAGTTCAAGGAGGAGGAAGACGCTTTGAAGAAGTTCTTTACCGAGCAGGTAAAGGCCGAGGAGCAGAGATTCAGACAGTGGGAGACGAACATTGTCACGGAGAGAAACAGGTTGAACCAGGATTTGGAGGAGATGCAGGCGAAGTTGAAGGGATTAGAGGATCTGGTGAAGAAGTTGCAATTGCTGAAGAAATAGGTTCGGCTGCTATGACGATGGGACACATCATATTGAGAATGAATATCAATGGAACAGAGTGTAGAGCTGGTGGGTATCTTGCTACGAAGTGGCTTTTTAAATTATATTTATTTTTTTCTTATTTTTGTGGTTTTTTTTTTTTTTTTTTTTTTTTTTTTTTTTTTTTTTTTTTTTTTTTTTTTTTTTTTTTTTTTTTTTTTTTTTTTTTTTTTTTTTTTTTTTTTTTTTTTTTTTTTTTGATTTTATAATAGTAGTCCAGGTGGTGATGATAGTTCACCGTCTGGAACGAGCGTGGAAGCTCAAGATGGCGTTGTCGATCTCAGCCTGAGAGGGCGCAAACCGAGGCGGCTTGTCCTTCTTTGCAATCTCCTGGCGCTTCTTCTTGTACTCCTCAGTGAACCAGAAGGGGGTCTTCTTCCTGGGAGCAGGCTTGGGGGAAGCAGGCTTAAGAGTGGACTTGGCTGAAGCCTGGGGAGACTTCTTGGGAGCTTCAGCCTGGGGAGACTTCTTGAGAGACTCCTTCTGTGGAGCCTCGTCAACGACAAGACTGGCCTTCTTCAAGAAAGGACTCTTCAACTTCTGAATGGTAGCTGAGAGTGTGACGGTCCTTGTCTTGGGCTTCTGTGGAGCCGGCTGGGGAGCCTTGGGCTTCGACACAATGTTGAGAACAGGTCTCTCCTTTCCAAGCATGCTGCGGACTTCGGCGCCAACACCATGGTTCCAAGGATTGGTCTCAATCTTGTTGTTGATGCAGCCGTTCACCAACATAAGGGGAAGGTGTTGGTGTGGAGCGGCTGGGGTCTGAGCCTTGCTGGACTTTGGGGGAGTTTGTGAAAGTCTAGCCTGGCCATCGACAGAAGTCTTGGAAGAAGACACGCTTTCCTTGCCTGTGAAAACACTCGACTTGGGGGAAAGCTTGGAGGTCTGGGGAGAGACCTTGTGGGTGGTCTTCTTGGAGCTGGAGTGCTTGTGGTCGGCAGCAAGACGAGCCTTCAAGGCGGCAGCAGCCTTTCTGTTGGCCTTGACCTGGAGCATCTGGTACTCCAAATTCTCTAGCTTTCTTCTCTGTTCAGCCTGTTCAGCGTCAAGCTTTCTCTGGTAGGCAGCCTGCTTGTGCTTCTGGACCTGCTGGTTCTTCTGGTGCACAGCGTCGTTGTATTGCGACTTCAAGCGGTCCAACTGCTTCTCCTTTTCAATGAGCTTGAGCTTGCGTTTTTCCATCTTGATCTTGTGCTTGGTCTGCTTCTGGACCGCCTTGAGGGCTCTGTCCTCCTCACGGTGCTCTCTGCGGAGCTGGCGACGGTAGGCCCAGCGAGCAGTGGTTCGAGAGACTGCTTGTGAAAAGCGCTTGTTGAGTGGAACCTTGGGCTCTTGAGGTGGGGGGACCTCTTCAACAAAGACAGTAGACAGTCTAGAACGGGGCTTGAATTGGGAAATCCCAGGACCCGTGGGTGCTTCTGGTGCAGCGAACTGCTCTGGCGAAGCGTCAAAGTGGTGAGCGAAGTACTCACGAGGGGCATGCGAGGAAGCCTTATCGTTTGCAACTTTGGCGACCAAAGTGTGCTCCGATTTGGCGTAGGAGGCTTCCTTCACATATTCGGAAACAGGAGGGTTTCTGTTGGCCTCCTGGGGAGAGGCTCCAAGGAGATTCTGGCTTTGAGGGCCGTTGTGAATCTCAGGAACATCCGTAGGCCCTTGGGGCATTGGGCTGCAAGCAGCCAAGGTTTTGTAGTCCACGGTGCGGACCACAATTGCTGGAGGCTGGGCCTCGGGGGACTCGACGGGGGAAGTGGTGGTGGAGTGGACGCTAGGAGCGTCAGGTTCGACTGAAGGCTTCCAGTGGAGGGAGCTGTCGTTCATCTTTCTCAACTTGAAAGACTTGAGCTTGAAAGTGGCATTGAGGGCGTTCAACTTGGCTTGGAAGGCGTCCATGGTAAAATGTGTTTTCTTCTTGGAGGTGGTGGTAGAAAACTTATCCGTATTGTGAAATGCTGCGATATCAGCACCTCTGGGCTCTCTTTGTGAAACCTCTGGCTTCGAGGCATCCAAGATGGCGAGGATGCGGGCGGTACTAACTGGCGAAGGTGGCATTTGATACATTCTGAAAATTCTGTGGTGGTGAAGAAGAAGAAAAAATGTATGACTTTTCGGGGGGTTTATATACCCCAGAGGAGGCCTGATCCAGGAATATTTTGCAACCATCGTGCAGCCTGCATGACGATAAGCTTCGCTACATATCGAGGAAGGTCCGAGACGCTGCGCACTAGTGGAGTTGCCAAAGATGGATTTATTTGGCTGGAGTTTCCAAAAAAATCTAGGGATGAATGACTCGATGCTGGAAGGAGTGATTGGTTTCAGAGGTGGATGCGTGACCAATTGGGGGTGGTGGAGGTTTCCCAGGCATCCGCCGGATTTGGTGCCATTTTTTGAAAAAAGTGATCAGAGGAGATAAAGTATGTGGGGTTAAGGCTGTCGGAGAGGACCAATTTGTGCTTTTTTTACCAGGGGTAATGATACTGGCTTCTCTTCCTCACTCAATTCCGCTTTTGCTCGACCTTAGATGTGCCATAGATCACGGAACTACATGGGAGCTCCAGTTATTAGTCTGTCATACACTTCATGTCAACCAATGGCAGCCAAATATGACCCCCTATCTTCTTTTAAACACATTGCAATAACCTCATAAAATTCTGGCAATGAAAATGAACGCTTGATCTCTCTATAGTCCCTCACTACACTACAATACCACTATATCGCTTGGAGCAACCCAAGGTTCTGACCACAACGACTCCCTAAAAACGTCAAATCCCTCCAAAAACAAAACCCACCCTCCTCCCACCTTTATCCTCCCTCTTCCATCAACACTCCACTCATTGTACTCGGATAATGCTTGTGTGGGGTCTCGGCAAATTTCACCACTCCTGCACCAACCTCTACAACTTCATGCCTCAAAGCTAATCCAAACTTCTCCCGCATTTGCACCTTCCTCATAATCAAGAGCATGTCTGCAGTCAGTGGCTCCGAAGCAGGGCCAGCTCCAAAGAAGTTCAAAAGAACATACGTGGCTTGCCTCAACTGCCGGGTGAGGAAAGTCAAGTGTGATTTGGGTGATCTACTGCTGCCCAACAGGAAATGTGCCCGGTGTGAGCGGGAACGCCGAGACTGTGTGTTTGTTGATTCGAAGAAACGAACGGTGGAGAGGTTGCGGATGGGACTGGGCCAGGCATCAAATCATGCAGCCCCTGGAGGTCCTTCTTCACCGAACCTGTCGCTGTCTTCCCCAGGAACTCCGGGAATAGCCGCTCAGGGTTCGGCATCTCAAACGGCTAACAAAAACCAAGATCAGGCCAACCCAAAGCACTTCAGTACCATGGAGGGTGCCCTTGTGTTTTTGGCGAATGCTGCCGGCAAGATAGCGTCGGCTGACGAGCGGGATAAGATCGATGGCAGGAGCATGTATAACCACCTCCAAGAAACGTCCCAGTTTCCAGTGCTGAGCGAGAGATCACAGGCTCCAGGCCAAGCACAAACTCTGACTTCACAGGGACTGCCGCAAGTCCATCCAAACTTCCCTGTGCACCTGCCGCTGGTGCCTTACTCTCGAAAGTCATCTATGACATCAGATACACCAAACCACAGAAACAGCAACTCTGGCCCTGCTCCCCGCTCCACAAACGCCAACAACTCCAGCTCTAACTCCGGCTCAAGCTCCAATCCACCTTCCGCTTCGGTCAACATGGGCGCTGCTCAATGGCCATCATATTTCAGCCGGCCTGAAGACCAGTCACAGCGTCTCACCATGCCACCAGCAGAATCTGAAGCGGATGTTCGTCCTCGAGGAACTCTGGATTTGAATGCTATCGTTTATATCGGTGAAGACGGTATCCTCACAGCCTCCGAGGCAGAATACTTGATCAAGATGTTCTTCACAACCATGCATCCTTTCTACCCTCACATACCCAAATTTTTGCATCTGCCCTCGGTTCTAGCGGGTTACCCCATCCTCCTTTGTGCTGTCCTCACGATTTCATCTCGTTATCATACGTTGAATAGCACCACAGCTGACGGAACTCCTAAAAATATTGACGTTCATGACAGATTATGGCTTTACGTCCAAAGACTTATTTCACAGACTGTCTGGGCTGAGGCTTCCACAAGGTCCATCGGAACAGTGTTTGCATTTTTACTCTTCACTGAATGGAACCCTCGTGCCATTCACTGGAGATGGTCGGATTACGCTAACCGTGCAGACGATCCGTGTGATACAGCGATGTCTTCAAACCCGCTCTCATATGCCTCGTCGGTTGCTGCTGCCACTTCAGATGAACCAGCTGGTCTTGGTGCTATACGTAGATCGTATAGGATGGCGTGGATGCTCATTGGATCGGCTGTCCGTTTGGCCCAGGATACGGGGTTCATGGAAGTGAGTTCGAAGACTTTCTTGGCTACACATGTGGCTGAGATGAACAGTGTGATGAACATGAGTCGAAGGAGTATGTTGAGTGCTTCTCTCGCCGATGTTGAGCTCGACCATGGAACTATCTCAGAAGCCGATATGGAATTGAGAGAGGACAACGAGTACAAGGTTCTCAACATGACCGAAAACGAGCAGAAGAAAATCACCGCTGAGAACTTCTTGTCCTTCACTGAGCCACAGAAGGCCCATATCGAGTTACTACAAATCATGGCTTTGAGTCACGAATCTTTGTATGGTTACAAAGCACCACTTGGGTCTCTTACTCAGCGTCAGAATCTTGCGGTGCTTAACATTATCAGCCCTATGATCAATAATTGGGCAAGGAAATACAGACATTTGATGCAGCCACCATCAAACAAATGGCTTCGAAAATACAACATTGACGATCCCAGCTCGTGTGACGATGCCACCGCCAGCAAATTAGCTGCTTACATTCAGGCAGAATCTTTCGTTTTCGAGTACAACTATGCAAGGTTATACGTTTTCTCCTTAGCGCTCAGTCCGACGCCTAAAAACTCGTCTCCAACGGGCGGCAAGGTCAATTTGAAGTTGGATGAAATTTCTCGAAGTGCCAAGTATATTGACCAGGCTTTCACCGCCGCTAATGAGATTCTTCTGATGATTCACAGAGTTCATAAGATTAAGATGCTTCGGTTTATGCCAGTTCGTTGGGTGACTAGGCTTGTTCGTGCTGTGGCTTTTATCGTGAAATGTTACCTCTCCATCACAGCTCACAAGTCGTCTTCAAAAGACGAAGAGACCGGCACGAGCAGTGAGAACCTCGATGCAACTATCCTTTCGCTTTCATTAATCTCGGTGCAAACCATTGTTCATAGCATCCAAAAAGCTGCCATTACGTTGCGAGACTGCTCGCCAGACGAACTTCATCTTTGCACAAGATACTCGAATGTTTTGATGTACTTATGTTCAGAAATGAGGACCAAGTTGAAGCAGCTGGCAACCGAAGAGGACCCAGACCTTGCTACACAAGATCAATCGAATGAAACCAAGGAGGAAGTTCATCCCCCTGAACACTCCAATGCTTACCAGGAGCAAAGCTACCCACAAAATGCCGCTCTTGTGTCTGCGATAACTGATCCACCGCAAGGAGGTATCCCACCAGGCAACGAGCCCGCTCCATCAACACAACCCAGCAGTAGTGGCCTCAACTTCTTGGGCGACAGTGAACTTGTGGAATGGATAATGAACAACAGAGATGTTGGCCTTGATTTCGTCGGTCCTTGGACAGAGCTCATTGACAAACAGTTGGAGGACCAGCACTTTGATTTCAATGACGGGCTTAATTTCGCTAATTCATAACTGCATAATTTTACTACTTAGGTAAAGTGAATGAGACATCAACCAGTAATACCGTAGTCAAGGTTCTCATAATTCGAGTCAACGAAAGTGTGCTTGAGAAACTGCTTCCAGAGCACCTCTAACTTCTTGTCTTTCTTTGTAGACTCTATTCCAGTAACTTCTTTGCTGTCCTGTTTCACTGGAGCACCTAGTCTTCTTCCGAGATCGAGCCATTCACTGACGGTGAGGTCTTCCATGTCGTATTTGTCAGTGGAGTATTCAAATTCATACTCGAACTTCTTCTTGCCTTCATTGATTCCTTTCAAGTCGAGGTAGTATTGGACATAACGCTCAGGCGTGAAAAGCTGTTTGTCGTAAGCGGGGCCTAACGGCAAATTCTTTGGCATCTTTGGCGGTATGGTCTTATCCTTCTTGAAGGCATCAACCTTATCACTAAATGTTGCAAACTGGTCGTGATAGTCGGCACCATCATCCTTCTCGAGCAAAACGTCAATTTGAGTAAAGAATGAATCCCAAGACCCAAAGTCATTGGCCTTCACGTTATGCAAGTCCGTGATGTTGTACTCCCAGACTCTCAAACCCGGGTTGAATGTTGGTACGACACTAGCAGTGACATGTGCGACAGCGTATCTTTCAGAAAGCTTGCCGCATTTCTTAGCGCGTTTGATGTCCGCATACATAGTTTCCCTGACAGTGTTCATATAATTGACCTTGTTTTTTGGTACACCTGCCTCCACATGAATATCTCTTGCGAAGTCAACGAAAGCTGGTGCTTCCTCGACTGAGTCGTGAGGAATAGAAGAGTTGAGTGCATCATAAACCTTCTCGAGGGTAAATCCGTCCTCTTCATCGTCTTCAAATGTGTTGAACTCGCTCTGTCTCATCAAGGTTTTGAATTTCGAATCGAAGGAATCATAGGCCATCTTAGCATCCAAGGGGACCCAGTGATCGATGTTCATATGGCCGTACAAACCACCAATGATCACGTCTCTGTACTCATGAGTCCACATGATGTATTTACGAAGGCATGAAATGTCGTAGTTCTTGGGCGTGGGAGGAACGTGGCCAGTGAACCAAACCTTCATTCCTCTTCTGCGCATCTCTTTCAAGACAAAGCCCAACCACTTAAATATCTTGTAACCTGGATCCTTCTTTTTGTCACAGCTGTCCACGAGTGGATTTGATTTATACAAGTAAAGAGTGTTGATGGAAAGGACAGCCAACTGACCAGGAATGACCTCCTGGAAGAAGTAGGCGCCCTTGTTGAATAGATGGAGCTGTGAAGGAGGAACAAATGGTCTCCAGATCTTGTAAAATTCTCTTGTTTGAAGGGTGGGGCCCTCAGCGAACAAGTTGTGGGGATAGACATCGTTGTTGCCGAGAGAGGGAATAGGCAAGATATCAAACTTCTCATGCATGATTTTTGAGATCTTCTCATTTGAGTCAAAAATGTCTTTCTCGAATCTAGGATAGTCTCTATCGTTGTCGTGACGAACATTGTCACCAGTCCACACGATGAAGTCAATCTTGTCCTTCAAGTTGTCCTCAATCCAGTCTATGGTATCGTAGACCAAATCCAATGGAGCATCACAGCCAAGGATTGCATCACCGTATTTGCTTGCGTCACCTTTACCGCCATGGCACATTTTGTCAATTGACAGACCAGGCTTGTAGTAAGGGTCGGGATGGAAGTCGGTAACATGGAGGAATCTACCATGCATTGTTCTCTTTTCTCCGGTGAGAGGATTTTTCACCTCGACGGGGTCTTTTGGAGTCAATCCGAGTCTTGCCAATTCATCTTTGGCTTCTTCAGAGAGCTTCAATTGGGTGTATTCTAATGGTGACGGACGGGAACGCAGCAACAAAAATAGCCACAGCTCATTGGAAAGAAGTAGGGTAGCAAATGCTCCCACAAAGATCAAAAGCGCCACTAGGGACCATCTCAGAGGTTTCCTTTCGTTTTGAAGCGAAACCATAGCGATTAACCTGTGTGGGTGGTATGGGATGAGGTCGAGTTGCAACCGAGATTCATTACAACGACGGTCACGTGCTGATGAAACTGTTTATCCTTTCGGGATTGCTACTTCTTGGCTTTCAGGGTGTCCATTCAAGGTAGAATTCTGACTCTCAAGATGAAGTTTTGTTCCTTTGTAAGTTTGGCTGCAAAATGTGCTTTTAAGCTTCAGAGTTGACGACCACCACGGTGAATTGACATTTTTGCCAAGAATAGAAACCAGAATGTCATGACATGAACGGGGAACTCGAGACAGTAGTAGTAATAAGCATTTATGATGAATAAATTACGATAGAAGTGAGGGTAAATAAAAATCCCGTCTAGACTTTATTTGAATCAGGTGCGCCATAATATTGGAAGCGCAGGGCAAATCAAGCTCGGACAATCGTCAATTATAGGGGTGATTCAATATGGTCTAGAAGCCATTGGAAATCAAGGTATTTAGATGACTCCGCTTTAAGCTGCAAACATCAATTGTTGATTTCTCGTGGACTCGGCCCACTGTTTGATTCTATGACGTCATTTCAACAATGGATCGCCTGAACCATGATCTAGAAGAGGTTTTTCGTGATGTAACAGCTATGATCTGGCTGATTTATATAACATGAGTGTTTGGAGGTCAGTTGAATGTTGTAATGTTGTCACTTACGTCTTATGACCGTTACCGATACATTGTGAGCCGCAAATCCTTCTATTCCACCACTTTCAACCTGATACTCCCATTTCGAACTGTTTTTTTTTAATTCCCCCATCATCTCTTCTACCTAACACCGCTTAACATAAAATTATTCACATTTTGCATTTTTTAGAAATTCATGCTTTCTCTCCCTCAGGATCTAACGGCCTCACAATTCTAAGTTCGTACGTCAAAACGGCTGCAAACTGCGAAAACCACACAGCCTCAGACAAACTACAAAAAAACAACAACCACCACGAAATTTACCATTCCACCACACACTCTGAATCGGTCTTTCAAGATCACCCACAAACAAACAAATTCCGAAGATTTCCCTAATTCTTCGTCGCTCCCTATGTCAAATCATCACACTACGGGAATGATACGCAAAGCGTCACGCACGGTCTGGTCAACCGAATGTGCATGTATAATTCACCCTTGGTGCCTTTTCTAGCCCAGCGGCTCGAACGGAATAGGATATCTTTCACACATAAACGCGACAATATAGCGTGCGTTCCACGCACGTTAATGGCATGCTTAGGTAAACAAACTCCTGCGAAGCGAAAATGCGAGGCCACCTTAAAGTAACTTTGGGCAAGCGAGAAGAAGAAGAACACCACTGGCCCACATTACCCAAAACAGGTAAACTAAGTTCTCTGCCACTAATATGCTGTTTTTGAATGCTAAGCAAATTGTCGAATTCCTAGGCATGTGGCCAGCGATTGTTCACGGTAAACGGGAAAAAAATACACGCTTTATTCGCACCCAAGGTGTAGCGGCTCTGTACGCCAGAACAAACGCTCAGGCGCGCTTCCAAAGGTAAACAAATAACGAAATTACTTGCATCGGTGCCTGCAATTAATGGTGGATCAGGTAAGATCATAAAACACGACCTTACTTTTTTGTGTTGTTTGGTAGGCGCTTGTTTATTCACGGTTTTCTTTAAATACTCCCGCTCCCGCCTGTCACCGCCCGACTATACCACCTAGCCGCTCATTTCTATACGCTCGTTATCATGAAGGTCGAAACTCCAAAGAAACCCTCCTTGCCTTCCATAGACACCCTCACCAAACAAAGCACCTATTCGCTTCCACCTTTGCTGCTGCTCCTCAATCAGCCAGAAAGGCCAAAGTTACCTTCCATTACTTCCTTGACGCCTTCCACTCCTCGTTTCGTGCTTCCCCCTAGATCCGTGTCTGAAACTGCTGTTTCCAGCTCGACTCAAGTGTACCAAACATACAATGCTAAAAATCAGCATTTCCTCACACCTTTGGATACCTCCGCTGCGAGCTCAACCCCAGCTCCGGGCCCCAGCTCTGCCGCAAACACATCAATGGACTACGAGGCTGACTCGTCCATGAACAGTAGCATCAACGACTCGATGGTCAAGCCAGCCACGAAGAGAAAAGCCTCTTCGACCGTCTCTCCCACAAAGGACTTTGCATTTATCAGTCATTCGCCTGCCACATACCCTTCGCAGGAGCCTTCCATAGACAACGCCTCTTTGGCTCGTCGCAAGAGAAGAAGAACATCTCCCCATGAATTGGCCATCTTGAACCTGGAGTTTGAGTTGGGCTCTACCCCAAACAAGATGAGACGCACGGATATCTCCAAGCGTGTCAACATGACCGAGAAGGCCGTGAAGATCTGGTTTCAGAACAAGAGACAGTCGCTTCGTCGTCTCAAGGTTACAGACAAGGAAATCACAGAGTTGCCTCCTACCCCAGACTCCTCTGTACTTGCATCGGCTCCTGCCACTGAATCTGCTCCTACGCCAATTGTGGAGAGCACTCCTATCAAGCCCGCCTTGACAAAGTCCCACTCCCAGGAGTTTGTTCACAGAGTCATGGACCAACTGTCCCCAATCAGATCATACTCCACACCTTCATTAGTCCAGAAGCAAACGAAGAAGGAGAAAGGCATGAAGGTGCCATTGCTTTCGAGAATGCTTGCAGCCGAGGATGAGAAGCCCAAGGAGAACGGAAACTTGGTCTTGAACCTCACCAACAAGAAACAGCCCGAGTTTGTTCGCTCCGCTCCTGCTGCATCTACCCAAGTAATGACCTTCAAATTGGCACCCTCTTCCGCTGGCAATGCCAACACCCCAACATTCATGGCATCAAACAGCTCCAGCAAACCAGCTGCCCGTAAACCATTGGGCCAAGTCGACACAAACATACCCGCTCCAGCAGCAAAGGCAGCCCACGAGTCACAATGCGTTCACAACTTACTATCATTAAAGAGCGGCAATTTTTAAACACAAGTGCTTTTACATAACGAATTCATGAGTCTAGCAAAAATGAGTAGGTCCAGAGTAAAATAGTTCCTGAGAAACGTAGTTCCTAATTAAAGTAGTTCGAGTAAGTAGTTCCTATGAGTAACCATGACATTATAATGAGAACTATAAAGTATACTATACAGATGATGATATGCCGTAAATGAAGTGAGAGCTTATGCCTCCTGAGCCTTGGCCTGAGACTGGGCCATCACACGCTCGGTCCTCTCGGCATCAAACTCGAAGTCAAAGTACAGTTTGTCGTAGTAGTGAACTCTGATGAAACCGTCCTCTCCTCCAGACACATAGCCCACACCATCTGGGTGAACAGCGACAGTGTTCAAAGGACCGAAGTGACCCTTCACTCTGCCAATCTCCTCGGTAAAGATCTTGTGGTAGAATCTAGCCTCGAACTTACCCTGACTCTCGGCCGTGGTAGTGACGTTTCTGGCTTCCTGACCACCACCCAAGATGACAAAGTTCTTCTTTGGGGTGATGGCAGCGGTGTTCATTGGCGCATCAGCCTTGTAAACCTTCATGATCTCGAAAGTGTCCACGTCAATCAAGGTGGCGTTCTTGTCTTTGGATGCTGTGATGAAGTACAGCTTGTCCTCTGGGGCAAACTGGATGTCGGTGATGGAGACGATCTTCTCCTCGTTGTGGATTCCGTGAGCCTTGACTGTTTGAAGGAACTCACCAGTCTTACCGTCGTACTTACTGACGTAACCGTCTTCGTGACCGGCAATGATGTACTGACCCTCAGCGGACCATCCAGCAACGGTGACCTTGGTGGCATCCTCTCTGGTGTTGATGACGAGGCTGGGCTCGGCAGGCTGGTTCAGAAGATCGTCCTGGTTGATATTGTAGATAGAAATGGCACCTTTGCTTCCCATAACCTTGTCTGTAACTGCCAAAAGCTTGGTGTTGTCTGGGGAGAAGGCGACTCTTCTCACTGGGGAAGAGGTCTCCCACTTGTAAACGCATTCACCGGTCTCGGCCTTCCACAATCTGATGGTAAGATCGGCACTTCCGGTGGCACACAAGAAGGTCTTGGTGTCCACGTCGATCGACCAGATAGTACCTTGGTGACCCTCCAAGGTTCCAAGTCTCTCACCGTTGGACAGGTACCAGATGGAGGCGGAGGAATCCTTGGCGACAGAGAAAAGAAGATCACCTTCTCTGTTGAATTTGACCTGCGTCAACGAACGCTCGTGTCCCATCAACTTAATAGGTCTCATGGCTGGATATATATGGTTGATTCGATGGTTAGCTATTGAGGCTCAGAAAACTTTTTCAATGTGTGGTAGTGTCGCGCTCATATCAAGGGAAGTGCCTGGGAAGCCTCTACAGTATATCAAGTCTACACAATTTCCAGATTTAAGTAATAGAGAATTTGGGGCTTTTTTGTCGGTCTTCAATAAAAAGATTCACCTCAAAATTTGCATGAATTAGGGTAATCTTACCAGCAATACCGCAAATCTAACGAGTGTGGAGTGGATAACACACTCCATCCACTACTCATATACGCTCAATGATACGAATTTTATAAAAATCACAAAATCCTTTATTTTTCTCGATTAGCACACGTTTTCGATCTTCACATCCTTACCGTCATGATCACCGTAGTCCAATTTCAATCTTCTGTTGAACAACTCAAGTAACCACTGGAAGCACAAACCTGTCACAGCAGCGTCATAGCGGTCCTTGGAGTTCTCGTCTCTGATGAAAGCATGCTGTGCTTCGTTGATCTCAATGAAGGTGAGCTGCGTTGGGTTTTTACGCAATGTCAGTCTGATCAAATCCCTACCCTCCAATGGAACGTGGTTATCCTTATCGCCGAATACCATGATCAACTCACCTTTGATCTCCTTCGATCTCTTCAAAGAATCGTCATTCTTGCCTTTACCCAAGGCATGGTTGTGAATGTCAGTTGCAAAAAAGCAGAAAGCAGCACTGACTCTTGGGTCCAAAGCAGCTCTGAATGCCAAATGGCCTCCCAAGCACATACCAGTAGCTCCAATCTTACCATTGAAGGTTGGAAGCAGCTGCAAGTACTCAATGGCTAATCTATTGTCCTCATCGTACAGAGACACTTCCTTCTCGATCTTGTACTGATTTCCTTTGTCGGTACCCTCGGTATCGTAGGCCAATGCTTCATGAGATTCAAAGTTATGGTAAATGGAAGGAGCAACGGCAATGAAACCCTGACCGGCAATGTCTTTGGCAAATCTGGCCACTGGACCAGTCACCTGATAAATCTCGGAGTAGACAATCACACCCGGGAACCTGGCTTTTGGATAATTGGGAATGACAGGGTGGAATACGAATAAACGCATCGTGGTTCCGTCCGCTGTAGGGACGTCATGGTATGTTTCCTTGATTAACATTCTTATTTCAGGTGTAGTTAAAGTTGGGTGAGTGCGTGTACACTATTAACTGAGATAACCAGTTTTTGTCTATCAACTACAATGTCTACATATGATAAGCAGGCCGTTATTTTTGAATCAGTACACTCTACAAGAGCTACTGAACACAGTTTATTACTACAAATCATCGTGGGATGCATGTTTCGGAGGCTAGACATTGGTAGCCGAGTGTCTCTTTCAGTGTCCTACTTTTTCCTCTTTTCCAATTCGGCAGCGGCTTTTCTAGCATCAGCTGGATTGTTAGTTCATGGAAATAAGTCAAATTCGTCATGGATACATACCCTCGGCCTGTTTTCTTCTCATTTTATCTGCGTCACTCTCCATTCTCTTTTTTGGATCACCCTCCTTCTTCTGACTCTTAGCCAACTCTTGTTGCTTTTTCTGATTCTTGGCTCTGGCCAAGTCTCGCTGGTTTCCTCTAGCCATTGGCGAACTTGTCGAGAAGCTCGAAACTACTTCATGATTCCAAACTTTTTACAGCAAATTGGCGCACGTGACCACCAACGGCCTACAACGACTTCGACTTTCGTTCCTTCCCTATTTTGTTTCCTCTAATTCAAAAACAAGGCTCTTGTCGGCCTTGGGGTCGTAAGGCTTCAACAAAAACTTCGAAAACTTCTTTAAGTTTTCCACGCCTCTGATCTCGGTACCGAGCAAAGGCATCTTGACCAAGTGATAGTCCTCGTATAACTCTCCCATTTGATCCAAGTACTTCTTCTGCATCTTCCAACGAGACTGGCATCTTCTGCAATCGTCCTCTTCGGCGAAAAGCAACTGGTTCACAACAATCGAGTTAACGTCCATGTTGTAGCTCATCAACTCTTGAATCATACGCTCGGTCTCATAAAGCGACAAGAACTCGGAAATACACACACAGACAAAGGTCGTCAAGTCGGGATTGGTGAACTGTTCATTGACTTCACTGACATTTCTCTGCACTTCGTTCAATTTCTCGAAGATATCTTGCTGTTGGCCAGCACCGCCACCGAGCATGCTCAACATAGGGCCCAATTTGCCCGATAAGTCCTTGAATTTCGACAACAACTTCTCGAGAGTAGCAGGAAGCTGCAAGAATCTCAATGTATGTCCTGTAGGAGCTGTGTCGAAAATAATGGTCTTGTAGGAAATGGTGTCGCTGTCTTCCTTGTCGGAAGCGACTTTTTGGTTTTTGATGTGCTTCAACACTTCCATGAACGACAAGGCTTCGTCGATACCTGGGATGGAGCCAGTCATGTCTTTCATCATGCTCTTCAACGGGTCGTTGGGATCGTTATTGTACTGTTGAGCCTGATTCTGCAAGTCACTCATGGCGGCCTCGGGGTCAATTTCCATACAAGAAAGGTTGGACAAGCCTTCCACCTTTCTGGCGTCCTTGCCGAACTTCTGACAGAAAGCATCAGATAAATTATGGGCTGGATCAGTGGAGATAAGCAAAAACTGCTCGGTTGGGTTTGCCAACGCTAACTGAACAGCGATCGAGGACGAGGTGGTTGTCTTACCGACACCACCTTTACCACCGACAAAAACCCATTTCAAGGTATCTTGGTGCACGATAGACTCCAAAGTCGGTTCTAGCTCGAAATCCATGTTAACTTTGTGGAGAGAGTAGAGTACTGGTGCTTTTTTCGATGAATATGTAAGGCGCGCATGTGTTCCATGTGCTTCCAGGCGGATCAGCATGTTTCTACTTTGGCACTACTTACATAGTATGCAGCGATGCCTGGGCCCTGTAATTATATGATAACTGATTACTTTCTATTTAAAGCATTACCTTGATTTGGAGTAATTTCATGGAAAAAAACTATCCATCTTTGGCTGACCTAGTCAATTTCGTACACTTCATCAGTTTCCGGCAATAATTGCGGTGCATCGTCCATGGGAAAGTCAGTCCAGCCACAAACTCCTGGTTCGTAAAGTTCACTAACACAGGACAAGAGGGGCGCTGTCCTGCCCAATAAGGTAAACTCGCCTTCTTCCCATTCCAGCTTTTTGATAAAGTTGTATCTATGAAGGTTGACTTTCCACTGGCGGCTGCAAATTCTCAGCTTGATAGTCGTGAGAGAAATGAACGGCCTAACAGGCGCCGTTTTTCCGTTGCAGGCGTGATTGACGTAGATCGAAGCGGTAATTCCAAGGCCAGCAGAAAAGCCGGAATTGATTCCAAAATACGGAATGGGCATCCCCCCACCAACTCCTGGAGTGACTTTTGGTGAGCCCGCGATGGTGAGACGAACTTCCGTAGTAGCAGGGGCCTCCTCATGACTGAAGGCTATGCATTGAGCCAAGGGCATTTTCAAAGATGTTTCCTCGGCTTCGACCTCAATTTTAAATTCCTTGAATCGATATGAAGTGAGCTTGGTCAGGTACCAGTCTGTAGCATCGGGTTGCTTAGGACCTGTAGGACTGTCATCAAGAACAGCAGGATACAAAAGAGAGTTTTGCTTCTCGCAAACCACCTCAACATAAGGATAGTATCTGATAACTGCTGCCATTTGCTGTTTGCTAAATGATTCGCAATCCGAGATGGTCCAGTGTTTCACACGAGGAGGTGTCTCCCTATTATGCTTTACAACCGCTGCTGAAAAGCCTTCTATACTGGTGGGCAGTGAAGTGGTATTCACATTTTCAATCTTGATATAATTGGGTGTCCCATTTTCATCCTCTAGCGGAATCAAAGTAGCATTGTTGATGAAAGTCGGTAGAGCCGACACTGCCCATAGAAGGAATACGTAAAATAGCATAAGACGTCAATTGCAAAGCTTTTGAAATTTACATCGAAAGAGTCATTTTAAAGCTATACACTGGGGTAAGGTAATTTTGCAACCGCAGTAATCTCGGATTTATTCTTTCCTCTCTCGATGCGTCCCAAGGAAACGCATGACAAGAATTACTGGACGTCATGACACCGGTCTGTTTCCTTTTTCGGCTTGCTCATTTATGATAGCACCTGCACGTGATTTGAATCATGAGGCTGATAACGGCATACAACAGAATCATGATCCCTTGCTTTAGATCAAGGATACTATTTTGCACCCAGACTATTCGATGGACCTGTATGGCACAATTGCCTCAGCGATGACAGTCAGCATTTATATACAGGTAAAGTGATCGCAGAAAGCACTCACATTCCAATGAATAGCATTATGTGCAGTTTGGTCGCAAAAAGAACGCAGCCGCTCCGCAAAAAGAACGCATGGACGAATATATAAGGAGTCCAATATCCCCCCATCAATCCCTTTCTCATCAATCAATAATCTAACACAATGGCTCCAACTACTGCTTGTCCTTGCTCCACTTGCTCTTGTGCCTCTTGCACCTGCTCTTCCGAGTCTGGCTGCAAGTGCTCTAAGAAATAAGCAAGTTATGAAAATTTTGTCGCCTACAGGGTGATCACAGCTCAGGTTTGCAACGATTCATTCACACGCGAGGCCGTTGAACTGATGTTGCGTTAGTATTCAATAATATGATTTACGAAAAACTCAATTTGTAGTGCGTGATGACAGCTACGATCTTTCGCTTGCGACTGATCCAAGGAAGCTGTATCAAGGAATTTTGTCACAATAGGACGCATATGAGCTAGCGAGGGCTCCAACCTCTCTTGAGTCTTATTGAAGCTGTTTTCATTTGTAAAACTCTAGACGTTGCATGTTTTCCGACCCTTTAATTTTTGGAGCACTAATGCATGGGCCCAGGATCTCTGCGGATGTAACTATCCTGCATATAGAGTGCGATGAGATCCTGTACTGATAACAGTCATTTCATATGGTGCTTGAAAAAAGAGCATATCTAGTGTTGCCTGCGTGGCGTAATGGTTAGCGCATTTGACTTCTAATCAAAAGATTCCGGGTTCGAGTCCCGGCGTGGGTTTCTTTCTTTTTTTTGCTTGTATTTCATATCATATTCTTTTAATCTATTAAAAAAAGACATAAACGGCCTCTCTATAGTGGTGCTAATCTGGGGCAGCGAAGATTATGAGGAGTTCGGGTCCCTTGGAATATAATATTAGGTATTGGGCATAAGTTGGAATAAATTAATTGCTGCTATCTTGCAGCATTGGTGGATTAGAAGCGGAAGTTCGAGTTCATGCTCGAAGTATCACTGTTGAAGAACTCAAATCCATCATGGCTGTCAAATTTCTTGGTCGAGTTCCGCTTCTCAGTCTCAGAGGGTGTCACTGTGTCATTAAATGGTATCGAGCCAGTAGTCTTCCTAGACTCTTCATCGGACGTAGTATCTGAGTAGATATCATCGCTATCTTCAGAGTCACTTCCCACTGGAGTGGTGAAGAAACTTTGCTCCGCAGTAATAATGGCCTTGACCTTGGCAGGGAGAACATCTGGACGGTAGAACCTAAGGTCCACTCTACCAACGAGGTAAAGAAGGTTGATGATGCTTTCAAAACCACCGTACACAACAACCAAAACTCTGTAGTCACAGACCCAGCTGCTATCATAGTTCGTACGGTTTTGAAAAATAGTCACACTTCTAAGCACAGCTCCAATGAAAATAAGAATGGTACAGACTGACACAATGAACAAGGAGATGTTGTGTTTCAACTCACCTCTTTTGTTGGTGAGTCCCTCAACCATATTGTAGTGGTGATGCGTAGCAGCAATAACACGAATAGCATGTCTGTGGTTAGAGTTACGTTTCATGAAAGTCTCTTCTGCTTCCTGTGCAGCATGCTTCTTAACAAAGTAGAATGGGCCAAAAGATTCGATCCACCATGGCTGATATGTATACAAGCGCTCATCCTTTCTCGTGGGCTGGAAAAAGTAAGCAAGGCCAAGTAAGGAGATCGAAGTGAGTGAGTAAAGGATAATTAAAATCGAGGAAGCAGCATTCACCTTCTTCCACAGCTCGTAAGCTGGCTCACCCAAGAAGTGAATGAATTGAATGAAAGCTGCTGGAATAGTTATACCAATAACAATCAACACAATTCCATAAAGCGTGAGCATACAGCCCCAGAAAAGCTTTCTGGAACCACCGACTGGATGTCTCCATGTGAAAATTCTCTGAGCCAAAATCAAGTTGAACGTCACCAAGATGATGGAAGGTAAAATAAGAAAAAGCTCACTTGTCAAGGCAGATGGTACGGCAGGACGATCCTTCACCCACACAATACGGAGGGCAAATCCAAGCACTCTTAGAATACAGTTGAAACTCCACATGACGGATATCCAAAAATAGTGGCCTCTCGAATAATTAACAACAAAGATAAGTGCATGTGCAAGTGCAAAACAACTGAAGAATGCCACCATGATAGCACTGGGAACTATATCTCTTTCCTCTGGGTATCCACCAAAAAGGTTATTCTGTGCTGCAAAAGCGAACTTCACAAGCTGTGGCGACATGTCATGACCGATAAGATTTCTTGTGTAAGATATAAGTTCCATGATACCAGTACCACTGGCTGGGTGATCAAGGAAGTACCTGAAAACCTTGAAGAGGCCTTCGACCAGTGTATTTTTGGAAAAGTCGGACGGGTCCGTCGCAAAGCCTCGGGAATCCATTGCGATAAGCTTTAAAGTTTCTCTCTGGGAAAGACCAAGATTGGGAGGGAATGGTCGACTTAATATAGGAAAAGACAGATGAAGCGGATTTACGTTTCAATGGAAATGATCCCTTGCGGAAATAACAATTACATTCATTTTTCGCTTTGTTCAACGTGCTAAGCTCCGCTAACAATGTGCGCGAAAGTAAGGTGTGTTAAGTCATAACGGTCGAGCCACAACATGACATATATTCGCTTTTTAGTAATTTTAGACCGTCTGCTATAAATCATAGAGAGTCGAATTTTCAGAATATGCAAAAACCCCGAAAATCTGACCCCTTGCAGTTGTAATTTGCAACACTGTGGTAGGTTAAATCTTGTATTCGACTTATGCAATGCTGCCTCGGTTCTGTGTATAGGGTAAGCCTACTTTCCTAATGGGGAAACCGTTGAGTCGTTCATGTGAACCATTAGCCGAATTAGGTTTCGACAATAACGGCTATACTTACTTGAGTCAACATGAGTCGGAACAAATAGATATATTATAGTGAAATATAGGCATTTAGAAGTGAAATACGGAGTCATCTCCATCAGCTCGTTCACGTTTGGTATCCTTCTTTTCATCCTGCTTTTCCTGAGGGAATTGGAAGGATGAGCTATCTGTTGTCTTTCTATCGTCATCAAGATCCTCGACATCATCAGTAGGATATGGAGGCTCCACCTTGTCATAAGACAAAGGCAGATCTGATGAGTAGACCTTGGATGCGGCAGAAACATCAGATTCATGACTCGAGCGAGTGTAGATGTCATCCTCATCTTCTTCTGATTCAGATGGATAGAAACTCTGCTCGGCTGTAATGATGGCTCTAACCTCTGGAGGCAAGATGTCTGGTCTGTAGAGTCTCAAGTCAACTCTGCCCACAATATAGATGATGTTCACTAGAGATTCAAATACACCCCATGTAATGTAGCCCAAGAGGGGCTCAGCAATGGGGTCTTCGTACCTCTTCCACTTGAACTGGAACAACACGATACATCTTAAAATAGCACCAACCAAAATCAAAGCAGTGGTAATTGTGATGATAAGCATAGAAACGTTATGGGTCAAACTTCCTCTTTCATTGGTCAATCCCTCAACCATGTTGAAGTGATGATGAGTGGCAGCAATGACTCTGATAGCGTGTCTGTGGTTGTGATTACGTCTCATAAAAGACAATTCAGCTCTTTGAGCTGCTCCTTTCTCAACGAAATAGAACGGGCTGAAAGACTTGATCCACCATGGCTGGTAAGTGTAAAGGTTTTCATCCTTCTTGGTTGGAGGGAAGAGGTAAGACAAACCAAGCAAAGAAACCGAAGTCATCACATAGAGGACGACAATAACACCAGACGCCTGGTTAACCTTGGCCCATTTCTCGTAAGCGCTGTAGCTAACAAAGTGGATATATGGAACCAATGATGCAGTGACAATGATCGCGATAAATACGAAGACAAAGAAGTACATCTGCAACATAATGCTCCAGAAAAGCCATCTCGAACCACCGACAGGGTGACGCCAAGTAAACAATCTCTGCGTCAAAATCAAATTTAATGATACGATTAAATATGCGGGCACAATTTGAAGCACAGACCCCGCCAAACCGACGTCGATTTCTAGGATGTCTGTGGCCCAGTAAGCTCTCATTGCGAAAGCTGGAATTTTCATAAGGCAGTAGGCAATGAAACCAATGGACACCCAAAAGTAGTGGCCACGGAAGAAATTGATAAGGAAAATTGCCGTGTGAAGTATTAAGAATACGAAAAACACAACAGCGAAAACAATTGCTGGGGCTATGTCCCACTCAGTTGGGTAACCACCCATCAAAACATTCTGTGTTTCGACATTGTACTCAATAAGGATATCGGGTAATTTCGGTCCCATAAGATTCTGACCAATACTAACGATCTGCTTGATACCTGTTCCTGGAGCACCGCCGTTAACACATGCTGATAGGAAATTCATAAGCCCTCCAGGAGCATTATTATCGAACTCCATGACTGTGAAAACTCAACAATATGACTCTTGCACCTATAGTCTCGGCAACAAAAAGATTTCGATACCGATGTTTATAAAAGTAACTGGAGATAGTCAAGTAATAATCCGTTCAGAAATTCGGGTCCTTGCGAAAGATGTCAGGAAATATTAAGAAGTATTGCATCATATATATATAAGTTTCTCCAAGTCTCCTCACTAAAGGTCCCCTCCCATTCATCTCGAAATAATAGGATGAATCTCTTCGCCCATGCCCACATTAGGCCATTTGTGGGGAATGCATCCAGGCGAGCTCGTAATGAGGATTGTTTCATGTCGCCGTGCAGACTCCGTGAGGCACATACATGACAACTACTCGATTTGGGAAAGATAGACAGCCCTGCAGACGCGTCCACGATAATATCGCCAGACCAACCACATTGTAGTAAAATTAAAATCTATAGAGCCATTTGCCGACTTTAAGGAATGAGCCAGCACTTTTTTTTAACAATTAACTAAAGTAACTTAGGTTGTCGTGGTATCATTTAAAAATCTCGTTATGCGTAGGATTGTTATGCTCCATTGTGAGGATGCTCACCTCAGAAATGGAAATCCTCGTCGTCATCTGACTCAAGCTCTTTGGCATCCTTGACGAATCCCTCCTTTCTTGCACCTGGGGTTAAGTCAAAGCCATCACTAGATTCAGAATCCGTAATCTCTTCCTCAGAGGAGTAGCGCTCGAATTCACTGCTAGCGTCACTCTGCTCAATAGACTGCTGCGCAGTAATGATTGCACGAACCTTGGCAGGCAAAATGTCTGGACGGTAGAACCGCAAGTCGACTCTGCCCACGATGTAAAGCACGTTGATAATGACCTCCATCAAGCCCCACAAGATATACATAGCGACCGGTTTACAGAGGGGGCTTTGATCACGGGTGTACCTGTTTTGAAAGCACACAATGAGTCGGCACAAAGAACCAACAAAAATGAAAAGTGTAGTGATAGCAATTAAACCCAAAGAGTAGTTATGAGTTAAATCACCTCTTTGGTTTGTGAGACCTTCAACCATATTGTAGTGATGGTGCGTCGCCGCAATAACTCGAATGGCGTGTCTATGATTATGGTTACGCTTCATGAAGGTCTCCTCTGCCTCATAGACAGCACCTTTTTTCACGAAGTAGGTTGGTCTAAAGGACTCAATCCACCAAGGTTGGTAGGTGTATAAGTTCTCATCCTTTCTCGTTGGTTTGAAAAAGTACGCAAGACCAATCAAAGAAAGGGCTGTAAGCGAGTAGGCCAAAATCAAGACAGCTGAGGCTTGCACAACTTTCAAGTAGGATGAGTAAACGCCCTCCGAAAGAAAGTGAATGTAAGGAATAGCCGCACAAGCAATTGTCATTCCAATAATAGCGAGGACAAAAACATACAATGTTATCATAAAGCTCCAGAACAACTTTCTGGAACCACCGACGGGGTGTCGCCAGGTGAAAATACGCTGCGCCAATATCAAGTTGAACGACACCAACACGATGGAAGGAAGAATCAAAAGAACCTCACTAGCGATACCGGTCGGAACACGAGTGATGTCCTGTCCGAAGGGAATTCTCAAACCGAAGCCAAGACAACGAAGAATACAATAAAATACCCAGCCTAAGGACACCCAGAAGAAATGATGCCTGCTGCAATTGATGATGAAGATACCCAAGTGCAAAAACATCAAGACTGCAAATGCTGCGACAAAGATGGCGCTAGGTACGACATCTGTATCTGTCGGGTAGCTTCCGATCAAGTTGATCTGGTACCCCACTTGATACTTGAGAAATTCCATCGGAAGCTCGTTCCCTAGAAGGTTGTGACCCTGACCCGCTAGCTGTTGAATACCAGTTCCTTCAGCCGGCTTGTTGTTGAGATACCTTAAGAATAACATCAACCCTGCCGTAGCAGGACTGTAATCGAAATCCGTTGTTGACTGGACAGTCATTGTGAAGCCCTATTGTAGGTTTGCGGGGGTATTATGGTGATCTTCAGGTAACAATCGGGCAGCTCCAGATAAAAAGGACAAAAGAGCTTGGAATTTCAGATGCCTGGGCAGGATATTTAAACAGCATATCTTCTTTGTTCACGTTGTCTTGAAACTTGCCTATTGGGGCATCTTCCAAGGAAAACTTCCCGATCGAGAAAGGGCTACATCAATGAGTGCGGCACAAAGTCATTTACCTTAAAGAGGAAACTCAGCTGACTCTACATGCACAAATTGTGCTTATATGAAGGACCGAAGGACAGATGTTTGGTTTTTGCCTTTGCTCAGCAAGGAATTCATATAATAAAGGCTTTTAATAAACCAAAGATGGTATTTTGCATCTCTTTTGGTCTCAAAATAACAAATCTATGGAATATTATCACTCGAGCCCTGTCAAATGCCTTTCATCGGAGCTCAATCTGCAGTTAATAGATAGCGCCGCGCGATCCCAATTTTTGAGGCGTCCGACTTGGAACATCAACATCTAGTGGATCCTTCCGCAGCTACGATTCTTGGAAAGCCTCACTTCATCAAGCCACAGCACCGCCTCTTATTTTGTTCTTTATAGCCCTTCATTAAGAAGGAGTAATGTTGAAAGCGTTTGATTCGCCCGTTTGGATTAGTCCGTATAGGGCTACATGACGTAAACTGTTAGCCGTATCCGCTGAAGAACAAAAAAGATGGAAACTGATACATTTGAGATACGTGGCAATGAAAACCTGCGTTGGGCAACCAGTATCCTGTTTAAGACTTTACTCGTAAACACTTAGGCAAGCCGCACCTTCAAAAAAATATAGGGCGGCCAATTATTCGTGCTACCAGAATTCGACACAAGAACCTGTAAAATCAATATTCTACGTTCCACTGGTCGTTCGTAATATCTCATATCTTCATAGAATGCTCTCACCTTGTACATCCTGCATAAGATGTTACTCGATTACGCGTTCTTAGCCAGTCCATCATATTAGTTGCACAATGCCTGCCACCAGGATAGATTGTACGATTGGTCGTCAGGCGTTAAATACAGTCAAAGATGAAGCTGCACCTGCAAACTCGTGCGTGATTTCTTCTTCCATGGGACTACTTCTATTGGATATACAGGGTGAACTAAATCTACCTTCAAAAGATGAGACTAGTGATAAGCACGATATGGCAATCATAGACCAAATCCACGATGCTGTCAAGTTTGGCAGGCTCATATTTGACGAAGCTCCGCTGCAAAGGGTGACTTTGTTCATTGGAAATTCGCAGCGTCTACTTGGAAAGATCGAAGATCTCCCTAAGCCGGTGGGAGTGTTACGAGTTTCTACAATGGCGGAAACAGCTTCTGACGATGTCAAGCTAATTGATGTTGTCCACAAAAAACTTTTATTCAACCAACGGCCTTTACCAATTATGTGAATTTAGGGCTGAAATTAATTGCATCTAAAATTTGGACTCAGTCCATTGTTTGCTCCAAGCTAACTTATCTTCGTCAAACACCAAGTTATAGAAAATTTTTTGCAAGTCAGATTCCGTGAACTTGAGATATTCTTGCATGTAATTCACGACACCTCCATACTTTTCATCAAGTAAGTCAATCGTAGCGAGCATGGCTTCGTAGCGGGAGCTTAAAAGATTCTGCAATCCATCCTTTTCAAGAGTCCATCCCTTACGTCCGCGACCAATCATAGTTTCCAAATCGTGCAACAGGATCTTAGTCTTGAACTTCTCTAATCCAGCTTCAAAAGCCTTCGCAATCTTGGGGTGGTCTGGCTTCAATCCATGACTTGTCAAGTCGTACTCTCTTGCAATGGTGTGCTTGTCAACGCCCACGAATCTCAAGACCAACATACAAAATACGCCTGTCCTGTCCTTGCCTGCTGTACAGTGGAAAACAAATGGTTCGTTAGGGTGATCACGAATATGCTCAAACATCTTTTGGAAAGAAGCGTATCCTTCCTCAAGCATGTTGTCGTACAAGTTCACATAAGTGTCCCAATGGGTAAGTAGATTGGCTGTTTTGAGGGCGAGCGCTTGAGGAGAGGCATCTTCATTGGCAAAAACGGGATTGAAGACCCTCTCGATGTTTAATTTATCCAAATCTTCCGCCACACCATCTTTGGCACACTCTTGATTAGAACGAAGGTCGTACACCTTTCTAATTCTTAAATCTCTTAAAGATGATTTTCCTTTGGCAGTCACAAGGTTTGTGTTGGCGCATCTATAGATGAAATTAGGGCGGACAATGGCCGATCTTATCCCATCGATGGGATAGCGAGGTCTTGTGACTCGCCAACCACCAATATCTCTAAAGTTTGAAATCCCGTCGATCGTCTTCCACCTCGAAACATCATTGATCAGCTTTGATGAGAAGAGAAACCTGATCAGCTCCTGCTCTGGTTGAAGATACCTCAAAATGTAGGCGGCAGCCAAGTGGTTGTAGTTGACCAATTTGTTCTTGTTTAAAGGAAGGTTATAGGGGTTGATGATATCGGCGTCGTCTTCATCTTCTAATGGTTCAACTCCGTAAAAGTTGTGGTCTGCTCCAGGAATCAACTGGAGCTCGTGGGAGTAAAAGCCACGGTTGAGATGGTTCGCATAATGAGCGCTATCAACCCTTGGAATTATATCATCCTCCATTCCATAGACACTCAACACTGACCACTTAAGCGAAAGGTCTCTTAACTTCGTCAAGTCAGGTTTCAGGAGCTCATCGATCTCGTTCTTTGGGATCTTGTATTTTTCCCACTTACCATAGCGAAGGCCAGTTTGCAACAAGTACTCCCAGGTATTGTCCTCACTGGGATATCTGTCATACACTGTTTTCGATTCAAATCTGGCCGACATATTGATAAGGTTTGGAACTATGATGGCTCTTTGTGGATCAGTAGAAAAGATTCTGTCCTGTTCCATGGCCCAAAGAAACATGGCCACGCTGCCACGAGAATGGCCAATTAAAGCTGCAATCTCAAAATCAATACCGAGTGTGTTCTTGGCTCCATCAACGAGGTAGAGCACCGAATTATGAATGTCAGTGGTGTCGGACTCAAGCGTTCTTCCAAGAGTGGGATCATCGTAGTCGTTCGAATCTCCACAACCTCTGAAGTCAATTCTGAATGAATACAAGCCTAATTCCGCGGCTAATCTATGTGCCACTACCTTCTGGTAGCAGTAGTCACGATGACCCCCCTGGCCATGCAAAAGTAATGCAACTCGTTTGGTTGGAGAGGCGTATTCATATCTCTCATCCCCATCGATATCGGCAGCATGAGGAATAGCGAGTGTTCCGGTGACACCTCCTGGAATTTTGACTTTGATTTCACGCGGAGGCACAGTGGTCTCCTTGATCACCAAATCGTCATTCAATCCCATCTTGTTGAAGATTACACCTATCCAGACCGTTGTGCACTATATATGGCCCGTGTTCATGCAGTATGTATTGCGTTCTCTGGGCTCTAAACTCCTAAAAACGGCCCGCACAGAAACAGGTGCGGGGTGGATATAGTGTTGCCGAGGTCGAATTTAAGATATGCTAAGCTATATCTTTGCTTGCAAGTGTCCTCATAAGCTTCAAACAATCCGCTCATCTCTCATTTCATCGAAGTATGTCTTATACCTATACATCGAAAGGACCTATGCTCAATCACTCGGACACTTCATAGTATGTGATAGAAATCACATTGAAAGCTGGGCAGCCACAGTGCACCATAACCACGATACTAAGAATAGAATAAAAAATTTTCGAATCGAAAGAACTCTATCTCGAAACACAAAACGTGCCAGAATCCCACTAAAACACAATTGGTATTTTTACCCAGTAGAACGAATTGAAGTACCAAGCAAATCTGGAAGAGGTTGCAAAATCGCTGATCCTGCACTCTACTAACGCTACTTACTGATTATCGCGGTAGAGATAAAAGGTTAAGCAAATGTCCCGCTTGACTTCTGATAGGGATGCATACTCAAAGCTAGGGCAATCGATCAGTCAAAAACATGCCGATGAGCTCTCTGCTCAACTATCCGTCTTTCAATCTGTTGTGGTCAATTTTGCCGTAGACCATAGCAGCAACATCAGATCAAATCCTGAATTCCGATCCAAATTCACCAGCATCTGCCTGCTGATAGGAATTGATGCCTTGGAGCTTCTAATACTCTTGGAGCTGCGGCTGAAGAAGAAGGACAACTACTTCTGTGGTCTAGCGATAAAAATAGTGGAGATATGCCACCAGACCCGTGACATCAACGGAGGTCTTATCTCAATGAAGGAACTACGCTCGCGTATGGAAGATTGCAACAGTGTTCCACTTAAAGTAGCAGAAGACGATGTCGTGAAAGCACTCAATGTCCTCAATGGTTTGGGTGAGGGATTTGAGCTACTTACGATCAATAAGAAGAGGTGGGTGAGACACATTACTTCATCGGGCAAGAACAGCATCTCTTCTGACCAACAAAAGGTTTACGAATTGTGTGAGTTCATGGGAGGTTTCGTTACTGTGCGGCTACTACGTGATAACTATGGTTGGGATAAAGTTCGTCTGAAAACCGTGATTGATGAGATGATCATGAACGGGTTCTTATGGATAGACTCGCAAGGCCCTAATGAAACGCAGTACTGGGAACCTTCATGGATATCGAAATAACCTTCATTGTTCGATTTTTCTCTTCTTCTTCTCGAGAAATTTCGCATTTTGTTGTTCCACTGTCTCACCTAGAGGTCTATTAGTGATGGGCACATAAGTCTTGTAAGCCCTTCCCACTCCGTCACCAAGGTTCATGGTGTTACGCAACCCCGAAATATTACCACTGATGAAGGTACCGCTCATCATCGACACAATCTGCGATTTAATCTTTTGGTCCACTACGTAACCGTTGAGCTTCTGACATTCTTTTTGAAACTTCAACAGTTGTTGAGTGCCAAAATCGGTGGCTTGTGAGAGCCATTCCATATCCGGAAAGACGCAGTCATATAGAACTAGAGGTACATCGTGTGCCATATCATATAGTGGCCGACTAGGATACTTTTCGATATCCATTAGATCTGACACAATCGAAGGTTTTTCAAGGCCTTGTCCGGTGAGGAACAAAATAGCCATCATGCAGCGAACCTGGTGCCATAGAAATGCGGAACCTTTGAGATCAAAGACAAAAAAATTGTCTTGCAAGGGCAATATTTTTGCTGAATGTATAACTCTTCTATGATTAGTTATCTGCTTTGATCCATCAACTTTGCAGAAGTTTCGGAAATCATGTTCACCTTCAAAATTTCTAGCAGCTTCCGTCATGGCCTCAATATTAAGGTTTTCACCGCTGAAAACATATTTATAATGTCTGTATACACAGCTAAACCTTGCGTCAAACCCTTCAGGTGGTCGAAGGCATACTGCTGTTATTCTGATATCTAGCGGAAGTAGAGCGTTAAGAATTGTCACGTAGGGAAGCTCTTTCTCGTCACAAGCACGTTCTGCTTGCTCCTGGGAATCTAAATTAGAACGAACTCGTAAAGAAATCACTTGATTCAAAGCACTGACCCCCTTATCAGTACGCCCACATCTACTGAATTCGCAAGCAGCGGGGTCAGCGTCTGTGATTAGTTTCGCTTTCTTCATAGCCTCAAGTATAGCTTCCTCAACCGTAGGTAACGGAGTGTGATCATATTGGAAATTGAGCCCGTTATAGTTCCACCCCATATAGGCAAACCTCAATGCAATGAATCTCGTGTTAAATTTGGAGAAATCAAACTGTTTTTGTTTCGGTTTTCCAGTGGACTTTGAACTGTCGTGAATCTCATCTCCTTCCATGGATCTTATCTTTTGAATGAGTTCGGCCTTCGACCACGACTCATAGTTTATTTTGTTTGAGCTCGCAATTCTTTTTGAGTTTTCTGCCATCCTTTGTAGTGTCCTCTTCATCGATTATAGGTGTACTATCATGGTGCGATGCGCATCGCAAAAAAGCCTAAGCAGATACACCTCAAAACCACCACCGCTTCAATATTACAGGGGAGGATACGAAAGAATGTCGCTAGAATGGGAAAATGTGACGAAGGATCTCCATCCATGGCTTAGGGATGCTGTTGAAGCTCTCGGGTTTTCCCTGATGACTCCAGTTCAAGCTTCCACCATACCTCTTCTTAGTGGAAATAAGGACGTTGTGGTACAATCAGTCACAGGTTCGGGAAAAACATTGGCGTTTGTGATTCCGGTCTTGCAACACGTGTCACGTATTTTATATGGTATACCAGAGAAGGATGTTGAGCCCACATCTTTGAAAAAGAGCACTTTATGTGCTGTGGTACTTTCGCCAACTAGAGAATTGGCCTTCCAGATAAAGGCCGTTTTTGACCAGCTCATCGCAAATATCCCTGATTCCCTAAGCAGCATCAAAACACAACTTGTTGTGGGCTCGCTCAACAGTACTAGGGAGGATATCGATAGCTTTAATCAAGCAAAACCACACATCGTGATTGGCACTCCAGGAAGAGTGTTGGATTTCCTATCAACGCCTAAAATATCCGCAGTTCATGTCGAGGTTGTTATACTTGACGAGGCTGATAGACTACTCGACCAGTCTTTCGAGACTGATGTAATCTCAATACTCAGACATTTGCCAAAGCAGCGGCGAACAGGCCTATTTTCGGCTACTTTATCTGCCTCGGGTGATCGGATTTTCAAAACGGGTATGTTGAATCCCGTTAAAGTGGCTGTTCAATCGAAGCTGTCCGTTGCAGCCGCACCAGCCTCTCTTACCATGAAGTATATTGTGGTGAAACCAGAGCAAAAGCTTACCACATTCATCAAACTTGTGCAAAACTATAACTTCAAAAAGTGTATGGTATATTTTCCTACATGCTTGTCTGTCAAATACTTCCATCAATTGTTGCAATTGTGCCTGCTGGTGGATAAGACCGGGCTTGAAAATGTCAAATTCTACTCATTGTTTGGCCAGTTATCGACCACAGCTCGTCTTCGAACACTCAAAGCTTTCACCGATGGTGATTCTATGAGTAAAAAGCATGTTTTGTTGACAACGGATGTTGCAGCGAGGGGAATTGATATTCAAGATGTTGACCTTGTAATTCAACTTGATCCACCAAATGATCCCGATGTTTTCTTGCACAGAGCAGGAAGAACGGGAAGAGCAAATAAAGTGGGCAATTCCATCGTTTTTCTCAATGACGGTGGAAACGAGATAAATTATGTTGATTTCATGGAGGTCAAAGGAGTCTTTTTGAGTGAGATCCCCCTTGAACTAGACGCGGCCTTTCATGAAAAGTTTTACAAGGAAGTGGAGCGCTTCATGCTATCCGATAGATCTCACCATGAATTGGCAGTCAAAGCTTATGTCGCATTCGTCAAAAGTTACCTGAAGCATCTTGCAAAATCAATCTTCAGGATACAGTCTCTCGATTTCCTAGGATTAGCGAAAATGCATGGATTATTGAGACTTCCCAAAATGCCAGAAACACGTTACATCCCTCAGGACCTTATGCCCATCGATGGATGGCTCACTGACAATCCTTTGGACATGGACAAATATGCATACGCTGATTCTGCCAAAGAGAAGTCCAGACTTGAGTCCTTGGAGGAAAATAAACAGAAAATGATTAAGGACGCAAAAGAAAGAAAGCGCCTTTCCAAGCAGAATAAGTCCTGGTCGTCCAAGCTTGACTCTAAGGAACTAAAGTCGGAAAGAAATGAGCGTCTCAAACGAAAACGGGAAGAGATCGAAAAGCAATTATTGGAGGAGCCCTCAGATGAAGAAGAGCTCGCGGTTGATTGGAAGGACATTGTGCGACAGAATAAGAAGAACAAAAAGTCTTCAGGGATGCAAGGAGAATTTGATGATCTATAAATTCATGGTTTCCATTTCTCGCTTATGGTGTTAATGCCGTCGAAAATAACAAGGTTGTCCAAGGGTGTATATTGAGCAGTTGCAATTTTGAGAATCTCTTGACTCGCAATTCCACCCATTAGGCTGCACGTTCCATGGAAGTTTTTGGTGTGATGCTGATACACCTCGTGGAGTACCTTCTTGCAATTTTCTGGCAAACATTGCAAATCGAAAATAGCCAGGGTGTGCGAAAATGATTCTAGATACCCGGAGAATGAATTCGGACTTCCACGTGTTATCCATGAATGTAGAGCATGTATTCCATAGTGGATTGCCAAAGTATTAAACTTCTCTTCTGGGAACAATAACTTATTTTTGAGTTCATTAGAGAATGCAGCGCTCGATCCTCTGGAAAAATACAAGAATGCTGAGTTTTTGCAGAACGAGGCAACCAGATCGATCGGTACGTCTTCAGCTTTTCCAACTTTTGAGAGGAGCAGCTGAAGTAACTCAGCAAATTTCCCTTGATCTTTCAAAGCCTTGTTGCGATAGAGTTGTTGTAGTGTAATATAATTGGAAGTGCTCGACACCATGTCTGGTAGGGACCCTGGTAGTGGTAGTGCCCCTTCGTACTCCACAAAGTAGGCCAACGCCTTGACAAACATCCAGAAAAGGGGCGTCTCTTCACTCAAATTCTCATCACTGATTCTTTCATCTTCGAAGAGCTCCTTTAAGTAATTGGGAACCACTGTTTCCTGCAACGCACGATGTATTTGCAGGCTAGCCTCCAAAAAGTTTGCCTCAAGGTTGATATTGCGGGAGAGGCTCTCGATGTATTCAGCTTTAAATATGCGTTTTTCGGCGTAGTTTTTCGGAGGGCATCCACCATGATCCTTCTTCCAGTTTTGCAAGCCTTTGATGAAGATTACGATGTATGGCACATGTGCATGATCTGTATCATCCAAAGTGTCTAACTTGAAGGAGTCGACATACTGCTGCAATTCTGGCCACGGCTGGTCAATCCTCAAGTCATATAGCTGTGAAGGATCGTGGGTCTCCACTATGGTGGTCTCCTCGCAAAAGATTTGCAAAGTGCCGTAGAGACCACATGAGTTGACATGCAACAAGGGCACATTTTTGTTCCACAATCGTTGCTTTAATACCAACATGTCAGAAAGTGGAATGTAATCACTGACCAACACTATGTCAAACTCATCGAAGAACGCTGGATTTAGTAAGCAATCTTCAATGCTTTCTGGAACAGCACGATAAACAACATCTGGGTTCAATTCCAGGAGCAGCCGCGACATTTGATACGCAATTTTGAGCCCAATATCATCTTCTGTAAGAAAGAAGTTCCCACTCAAGTCCTCCTCGTTCACTACCCTCTCGTCGACGATCGTAAAAGCGCCAATACCCGGTAGTATGAGGTTCTTGAGGGCTTCTGCACCGGTGGGGGTGGCGTTGATGAGACAGATGTGACTTCTTTCGAGCCTAGACTGGCCGTCATTTGCCCATAATCGTAGCTGACGATCGTATCTTTCGGATTTATCTGATGCTGTAGCCATGGTGATATCCTAGAGGGACTGATATGTAGCGCGCAAATGTTGCTCCAGGACTTTGAGGCCGTTTTCAATTACTTGTGAGGATCAAATTACACATCTAATTCTGTATTGGTAGATAGATCACTAAACTATTGCACAAGACTTGTGCTGACCGACCATTTCATTGTATCTCTCCTTGTTGGCTTCTTTGAGTTTCTCCTTTACTTCTTCCGGGAATGCCATCTTTATAGTGCGCATGGCATCCAAATCCAAATTGGATGAATCAGCAGATGCTATTGCTCTCGACTGTCGACACAAAGGGCAATCCATCTTCCCTCGTTGTTTCATCTTCACCAAACATCGTACACAAAAGAGGTGACCACATAGAAGCCTTATTGGCTTGTAGGCAATGCTGACACATATGGGACAGCTATAATCATCTAGTTGAGGGACGATAACGAGAAGCGTAGTTTGTATAGTGTAGCAAATCGACTGAGCTAATGAAGATCCGTGAATAAAGACGTGGTCTTGTGAAATGAGGGCCGGGAATTCGGATGACACGTTGAAAGCTGTCTGTTTGTCAAACTTTTTAAGAATTTTTCGAAGAGCTGTAGTGTTGATGGATTGAAACATCAATATTTTAAACAAACGCTCGTTCACCGCCACAAATCGATCGAATGTGTTAACGGATCTCTTTCTAGCCATCTTCTCGAGAAGATTAGTTTTTGCAACATTGGCCGAGAAAATTTCCAAATTTTGTTTTATCATATCAGAAGTCCTTTCTAACTGTTGCAGTGAGGTCTCGTTATAGCGAAAAAATATCTCAGAATCTAGATAGATTTTGAACAATTCACGCCATAAGTATAGATCAGTCTTTTTCTCGGTGAGTTTCAGAACAGATTCAGAAACCTTTGATATTTCTTGAATAATGTTAGCCTCCTCTGTCTTCCGAATTTGATCCAAATTTTCTATCTCGGTGTTGAGCATTCCAAAGAACTTCAAATCTGAATTCAACAATACGACAATCTCGTTATTGCGCACAGACACTATATTCTTTTCATCGTGAGAGGTCTGTGGGGACAAAGTCAACCCATCATCATCTTCCTTGATCTCCACAAATTGATGTTCCTCGTCAGTAGCGTCCAAAACTCGTTGTAACTTTGAGCGAATGACATCAGCAAGTTCTAGCGTCCTCTGAGACTCGTTTGAGTCGATCGTAGTATCGTTGACAGAAATCTTTAAAAAAGGAACAACTTCGTTGGACTTCCTCGACTTAGCCAACAGATATTTCGCAACAACAGGGTTGTTTGGCACAGTTTCTTCGTCGAGAAGTTCAACCGATTCATTTCCACTTTCGTCTTGCAATAAGAGCTTCACATCTGATTTAGTCAATCCCAAGAACTCTAGCTCTTTAACCACCCTCCCGATACACTTCTTTAGAACCTTGTACTGGATAGCAGCCTCTGCCCACTCATCCGGAATTTCTTCCTCGATGAGGGTCTGCTGGAAAACTTTAGCAAATTTCATTATCGATGTAAGCCGCTATGTGGGGTATCATCTCCAAGGTGAGCCTGTTTATTTGATGTCTGGCTTAGGCTCGTAAAAACCCTTCAAGCTCTGAAGATAATATGCGCGCCAACTTTCGAGAGATGTGTCACTACCTTATCGAGGCAGCCCAAGGGACTAAAAGTGTCCCGCTGCAGGAAGACCATCACTAATACACGTGGTGTCGGGCAACAAAAATCTCGGCCATTAACAAGCATTTTTAACTTTAAAGGATGTGAATTCAAACATAAATTTTCAAGCCGTATGATATTACCCTCTCATCTCGTGAGTCGAATCCCACAGAGAGGTGATGTCTCGAATAATGAATTGCAAACTTTCTTGAAATAAGGTTGAGTATACGGATTGGTAGAGGATTACAGCAGCATACAACGAAAACCCTACGATTAGTAAAAAAAATTTGTAGACAGTGTCCTTTAAATATGTTGCAAACAGTTTAGCCAAAGTAATTCATACATAAGCCGAAGGCGAATCCATTTCGCCCCGAACAAAAATCAAAGGAATTGAATTATTCCTTGGAAATATCACGGCCAAACCATCCAACCTTGATCCAGTCGAAGCAAACTAAAATTTGGTTCTTGACAGAGAGACACATGTAGATGTAGGCCGATCTCCACAACAAAAAGGTGAAGGTACCACCCGAGCTAACGTTGGACCAATCACCCCAAACCAAGTCTGCCACGGCTCTCTCAGAACCAATGTATGCCAAAGATCCCTGATGATTGTACTCGAATGGAGGTAGATTGTTCTGGCTTCTCACAAGCTTCTTCTTGAGCCTGTCAACTCGTTCATCAGGTGAAGAGTTCGAAATCTTGTACTTCAAATCTTCCACATCATGCAATCTGTGGAAATGTTCCGCCAAAAAAATTCCTTGCTGAAATGCGACTTGAGCAGTTGGTGCATATTTGGTGAAAGTGCAATCACCTAATGCCCAAATGTTATCAGTTCCATCGACAAGTAATCTGTCATCCACCAAAAGGCCCTTCTTAGCATTGTTCTGCTCTTCGATTTTGGAGGAAAGGTTTCCGATAATTGGGCGTTTTGCATTGCCCGTTGCCCAGATCAACATACCATATGGAAGCTCTGTGACATCCTTCGAATCCGCTTTACTGACAGCATAAACAGTCTTGTCATTAACCTTCTGGACAACATGACTGCACAACAAGTTAATATTGGTATCCTTCATCACCTGACTAGTGTAATCCACCAACTTTTTGTTGAACATGCTCAACACATTGGGCATAGCTTCAACAAGAGTAATCTTAAGTTCTGATGCTATCTCGGGCATCCAAGCTTTCAAGTCCTGATCAATGTAATCCTGCAATTCGCCGGCAACCTCGACACCGGTAGGGCCACCTCCACAGACAACGATATGACACAATCTCTTTCTTTCGGGATCATCCTTAGGCAAGATGTTCGCAGCTTCAAGGACATCCATCAATCTTCTTCTGATTTTCATCGAATCGCTGACCTCTTTCAAGAAGGTGGAATGCTCAGCTACACCTGGCAATCCAAAGGTCGAAGGCTGAGCACCCACGCCGACAACAAGATAGTCATAGTCCAAAGACGTGATAATGTCCTCAGAAAGTGATGGCTTAGCAGAGCCTGAGTCTTTGCCGGAATGACCTGAATGAACCGTTGTCAGCTGTTTGATAGTAAGACGGTTATTCACTGGATCAATATCAGTGGCTTCAGCCTCCAAATAGATAACCTCTCCGGGACATCTTCTAGTGATTGCACGAACAGGCTCAATAATCGACCTAACTTCAACTGTGCCAGTAGGACAGGAGGGAAGCAATGGTGTGAAAAGAAAGTAATTCCGGGGCGAGACGATGACTACGTTGTATAACGTGGTGTCTAACTTCTTCAAAAGCGAGATGGATCCCCAACCGGATCCCAAGATCACAAGGGTTTTCTTCTTCCTTCCATCTGGAAATGTGGGTGCCTGCTTTTGTTGTTCCTCTGGATAGGATTCCCTCCAAACTTTGAAGCTCACATAACCAATTGATGCCAAGGTGAATGCAAGAGAGCCGTACCCAATAGTTTTGAGAGTTTTCTTCAAAATACCCCCACTAGATTTCGGCAGAGCTGCACTACCAAGGCGAGGAGAGGAAGCAAATGAACGACGTGCTGCCAACCTTCCTGTAGCCGAGGCACCAAAGCCTATAATTCTCGTTCTAAACATCTCAGGGCCGAGCTTGTAGAAGAAATGGTAGGCAAGTTTGAAGCGGATGAATTTATAAAGACGTCGCGGCTTTTTCGGAGTTTTGCTTGCTCGGCGACAGGAGACCGATTATCTCGCGCCGTTGAAGTTTGATTGGGTCGTACATGCTGCACCGAACGTGGTAATAGATGCCACGTAATTGGTAAAATTTTACAGTAAAGAAAACGGCGAGAGCTTAAGAAATGGGTTATAAACCGTCTGAGAATGGGAGCTCAATTTCAGAAAGAAAAATGGTTTTGTGATCCTTTGTTATCGGCGCCTCACCTCCGAACTCGTAGGTTTGCGCAGCGTTCAAATTGCTACTATCCGTTTCCTACGTTTAAAATGAATTCGCCTATACAAATCCGCTCACTCGTTCATCGGTCCACCTGTGTAGCTTCTCTTGTCTTAGATGGTGTGATTTGCGAGATGCCTTGAATCGGTGCAAAGAGTCTAGCAATGTTGACGCCGAGCTGTCATTTTGACAAATGCTGACTGTGGTACTTGAAGCCTCTGTCTCTGTATTGCTTTTCAACTTTTGCTTTAGGACATTCTGATTGAAGTTTGAGGCCAAAAGCTGGAACTGGTATGTCTCCAAAGCGATGAACTCTTTATAAATCTGATCAAGTAGAATAATTTGGTTATGAATTCTGGTTGAGATACTCAGGTACTCCCTTATCATCATGAGTAGTTGTTGTATTTTCGGCTCAAGAGCGCTGAGCAGACTCAAGAGTCCAGCTCGAAAGTCCTCATAAAACGGCGCTGATGTCACATAGCCCAAAAGCAAGGAATGTTCCTTGCAAAAGTTCGTTTGGTATTCATCTGGAAGATTTCGTAGATCGTCCGAAATAGGGAATTCGTTGAAGGTCATGCTATTTGTTCTCATACTCGTTGTTACCGTATCTCATGTGCGACTAGTAGGTATAAGGTTAGTATACAGACAGGATCGCAAGAAAAGGCTGCTCAAGCACGGACACTATTTAGTACATACGACATGGAATTCGTTCTCAGAATATTCTGTACTCACACTTTCAAAGGCCAAAATCAATTATCAGACATCAAGTTGAGGTCTGCATTGGGCACTTTGAAGCCCCTAACGCTTGTTTCGGAGAAGTGATTCCTCAATTAGGTCGATTGACTGCTCCACTTCTGCGATGGACATACCGCAACTCAAGGCTATCAATTTGCAATACTTGAACAATTTGTCTTCGCGCGGTATACCAGACATTACGCCCTGGAGCTTCGCGAGACTTTCATCACTCTTCTCTGCATTGCCAGTTTGATTTTCTTTGTAATCATCATTGCTCCAGTTCATCAATGGTGTGGCACCTTCAAGATGGTAAACTTGTCCAGCAAGAAGTCTTCTTCTTTGAATTTCACCTTGGAGTTCAACCGCGGATCGTAACCGTTCATCGTTGCCCTTCTCTTTCGCCAGATTCTGTGACGATTCGATATCATTCCATAGTCTCTGCAGACACAACTTTTCTCTCCTGATTATGAATTGCTCGCACATTCGTTGCAAGTCTTCCCGGACAATTAAAGACTGAAACGACATATCATTCAAGAGCCTCGCAATCTCTTCTTGGATAATCAAGTCTCGGGATGTATTAAAAACCATGCTGTCTCCATCGAGCTTTAAATTGATATGTTTACCTGATTCGAACTCCTTTTCCATGTCCTCCACAAGATAGTCTAGCTTGAAAATTTTCAAATTAGCCTTCTGTGAGGTGAATTTCTCATAGCAGAGTTTCCGAAGACATTTGTATAGTCTGAAAAGTTTCTCGTCTTTAGCACCCAATTCGCGATCAATCGCATAAGCCAACTCGCTTAACTTCTCTGTCACAGTATTGGACACTTCGTTTTGACGACTGATCTCCACCTTTGTATTTTGCAATTGTGATTGGAAACTTTGAGAGCGGCCAAAATCATCGTGCCGTAGATCCATATCACCCTTTGTGGAAACATCTAGAACCTTTCTTTCTTCGAGTGCATCATCCTCAATCCTTAGTACGTAGTTGTGAGATGCAAGGTAGTCCTCTACTGTGTGATTCACAGCATTTTTAAGTTCTAAGTTGAGCAACTTGTGGAAGCGAATCATTGATTTGATGCACTTTTTGCTGAGATGGTACGCGAATAAGTGTAATGCGGTATTTTCTTCCAGATCTTGGACATTCAAGAATTCAGCAAAATGAAGCTTTGTGGTACTTCTGGACCCAATCTCTTCCAGAAGAAAGTCTAGAAGCTTTTCCAAGTAGTAGTTTGCATATCGCTCCATGAAACGCCGATGACCAGAATCTCTCTCATTGTGATGGCTCGTCTTACAGGAATTAGCGATGTGATGCAAGACGGTCTGGCCTCTATTGTCAGTCAAGTGAATAGTGTTTTCAAGCAAATCAATGATTTTCGAGAAGTTTTGCTGTTGAAAGCTATTGTTGAACTTAACCATAAACATTAAAGGGCTCTCACCCAAGTAGTTTTTTGCTCCTAAATCGATATAGGAACTGAACTTTGTGACCAAAAACTGTAGAAGCGTAGTATTCGCCATCGCACACACCCAGTGAAGAAGACAATTTCCATCATTGTCCACTCGCTGGTTGATCTTGATATCGCTCAAAGGTTCAGGGGGATTCAATATTTCATCTGGTAAATTTTGCTCGCTTTTAGATTCAGTATGTGAGCTTTTGTCGTCGTGCAAAAAGTAATCAAGAAGCGTTGTGAAATAATCGTAGAGGCCGGTGCCACTCTGCTTGTCGGTAACAAGGCCCGTTGATATCGGAGTGTGATGATATTGTGTTAAACCATTGAAAGACGAGTTCACCCCATTGAGGGAGTGCTGGCGACCGGACGGCATGCTTGAATGGATTCTGCTTCGCCTATGAAAATCCAAGAGCTTTTCAAAAGACTCCCTCCCTGAAAATGAATCATTCCCGCCGAAAAGCTCTCTGCCTGATAAAAATCCATCGTCTTCATCCCGCGTGCTCGAGTCCCGTACTTCATGACTTTTACGATTACTCTCGTCTGCACTTGTGTCCAGTTCCAAATCATCATTTCTTATGCTGAGGTTACTTGCCATTATTTGAAGTGCATCCTTTTCTGTGTCTTGCCTTGTTAATGACGGAAATGATGGTATCATTTGAGAGGCAGAGGAATCTTGTCTGGAGGAGAATGTTCCCATGCTTGGACCTCTAGGGTTGGAAATTGGCATCGTTTGGCTAGATGATAGTTCTGGTTTATATCTGCCTTGAAGTGGCACTCTCTTTGGACGACCTCGTTTTTTAGAAGGCTCCTCGCCATTATCTTCTACTTTCGATTTCTTCCTAGGACCCGCGTCATTTGGCAGTAGATGGTCATTAGACGTTTTAAAAGATTGCTGTCTTCGAGCAATATTCGATGCAGACGCATGATTATGTTTTGGGGCTGGTGGCGGTGTGTCAGACTTTCCCTCGACATACACAAACTTGAAAATTGGCTCCAAAACCTCGTAGACACCAAACATGCGGGCAATTTCGGCACCCAGATCTAACGGAACGTAGGTGCCCTGGTACTTACCGTAGCCTCCTTGCACCTTTTCATGGATACCTGTCTGGACATCCTTTTCTAGAATCCTTGTTCGCTTCGCCTTTGGAAACTTGGCTATTTTGAGTATATGGGTGGCATTTATCCACCCGTCCGACTTTCGACGCATGATAGGACCCTCAGATGTCACAAATTCGAACACGGGAACATTTGAATATGTAGCTGAATATATTTGATTCGGATTTGAAGACATGACACTAGAGCTTTGATAAGACTCTCAAAGGTTTTGTTGAGAAACTCGCGCTGGACCAAGTGACGGCACAGAAACTGAGTTGACGGAATTGATGCGACTAATATCTAGGGCCTCAATTAACGGCAACCAGAGTTTCAATATTGGATGTCCGAGAAACGCTTCAGCTAGCTTCTGCGATTGTTTGGTGTATGTCCAGAAGGAATGCGCGGAGGAGCGTCCAAGCTTAGATTTACATATAGAAGTCACGTGGGAGCTTGTCTGTTGAAAGATACGAATCTACTGCCATCCATAAATCTGACCAAATCTAAATTCCTCTTAACCTACTATAATTTTATAAAACCTGTATAGCACAAAGGCCATAAAGGCAAGAGTGAGAGACGTGAAATATAGGAGCTGCTTCCTAATATCGGAGACCGACAACCGTGAATGCTGCTCACCCGTGAGAGGAATACTTAGCACATGCTCTGCCGCTTGATAACAAATTGTTCTGCGTTTGATGCTTTCTCGCTCATCATTATCGATATTGCGCTTTAATATCAGCTTTCCGAGGAGTATGTCTGTATAGTTCTTTAAAGATGTATCTAGCGTCAAAAAAACAGTCTCCAAGACACGCAGTTCACGTCTTAAACCGTCTGTTACATCTTCAATTCTTATGAGGTCGGCGCGATTCCTGAGAGGATCACAGCAAATCTCTTCTTTCCTGTCAACTATTATCTTTGTCTCGAGCAAGAAAGTTGTCTTCTTCACCAGACGTAATACCACTTTGACATTTATCATTAGACACGGTACAATAAGCTTCCTTAAATTGTCAAATTGCAGGAAGAAGAGCTCCACACATACAACACATTTGCGCAATTCTTCAACGGCTTCATAGAAACTTCTCAATACTATTGAAGCAAAAGTTTTCACTCTTTTTTCATATGGAAGATTCTCCCAATTCCAAACGTTCAGAGAACTGGCAAAGATTTTGTTTATATCGTATTCTAGGCGACTCATATTTGCCTTATTCTTATCAGCCATAGCTGTTATGTCGTCGAACTGGGGGACCTTATTCAACAAGGTTGCATAGATAGTCACGGCGTCACAAAGTACATGTATTATCTGCTTGGCATTCAAAAGCCACTCTCGAACATTGTGATTTAGACATATGAGGAACATCTCTGGTCGTGCTTTTATGAACGTAATGGCATCCGGAGTCAAATCACCTCTCAAGGATACCGACTTGAGACCTGTGCGATATGTCATCTTATAAATTATCCCCAAAATGACAAGTTGTGTGTCCTGTGCATCTAGAAGAGGCCAACTAAATTAAAATAGTCGAAGTATTGAGAAAAGCGCTCCCCTTTATGTACTTTTTTCCTCCAATGATCGCGAAATAGAGGAACCTTGAATGAAGCATTACGACTATTAGATAGAGCTAAATTCACCTGGTTTTCGTATTTACGAACTAGGATTCTCCATTGCCACGATGAAAAATCACTTTTACGCTCAATCAGTATGTGAAGATAATAAATTGGTCACATCACGTGTCTCAGCACGTGCCTTAGTTTCGTCATATTTGATGACTCCGATAAGCTTTACCAGAGTGTGCCTCAACAATAAAGTGAATTAGTGCAGCCTTTTATTAAAGAAGCATCACAAAAGATGCCTATAGTACTTAACATTTTCTCAGGGCCAAGATGGTATTATCCATACTATCGTGTATTACCTGCAGTACGAAAAGTAAGTTACTTATGGAATAGCTTGCGCTTTGGGTTCTTGCATTCATGGGTCTTTTCAATTTCCTTGGGAAACAGGATTTTGATGTTGCATCTTTTGAAAAGGAGTTGTCGTTACTCAGCTCCAGAATACAGGAAACTCAGAGCAGAATAGATGGATTAAACAAAACGAAGAAAACAGTGCAACGCTACCTCACTTACTATGTTGCTGCATTTTATATACTATGGATCGCTTATACGATGGTCATGCTTGGTGATGACTTGAGAAATCAAACGTCTTTAATGCTATTATTGATCAAAGCTTTGGGCTCTCGAGTTTCGATAGCAGTTGGGTTGCCAGTGACAGCGATATGTGTGAGATACCTTCTTACTATTCTATTCGACTTCTTCATCAAACGCCAAAAGAATGTACTACGAGTATCTCTTGAACGAAGGCGAAATAAGCTTGAAGATCTCAAAAAGAGAACAAATTTCGATGCAACGCAGGGTATAATAAATCGATACGGTTCTCGTGCCTCAGCCCCTCAACCACTCAAAGTAAAACCTTCAATCGGAGCAAGGAACGAAAGCCCAGTTGCCCAAACAGAGAATTCCCAAGGTGGTATAACGAATGTGTCACCTACGGGCAACAAGCCCAACCAATCTATGAACAAAGGTATTTCGTTGAAGCAAGACCAACGTACTTTGCAAGATAAATTATTAGATTACATTATTGGATCTGACCACAACGAAAGTGTGGAGAATCGCTTTGCCTTAATATGTGAGAGATGTTTTACACACAACGGTCTCGCTCCTCCGGGTTGTAAAGACCCCTCTGGGGTCATTTTCATTTGCAGAAAATGTGGTTGCTTAAATGGTCGCAAAGCATTGAGTCATCAAAGCAACTCTGGCATTCTGCAAACGTCTACTTCAAGCCCATCCGAAGAGCTTTCGCAGCAGCCGATTATTGAAGAGAAGGCCTCCAAATAAATGCGTGCTTATTACAATAGTTCATTATAACGCGAATAGATGTAGAGAAAATTTATTGAAAACTTAAGACAATTCCATAATTGCGTTAACCATATCATTCTTGTGTTTTCTCAAAGCAGCAATTGCCTTCGCTCTGGACACATGAGTTTGCTCAACAATGATATCAATGTCAGATGACTCCAAGCCATCCTCATTTACATCATTTTCATCAATCTCCTCTGGTTTGGCACTATTCAAAGAAGCTTTCTCGAGGTCGGCTGTAATAGCTTCTGGAGACTTGTCAGTAGAGCCTTCAGCGGCATCAACTTCCGAAGATGCAGCAGCGGCCTGTTGCTGGGCCTGTGCTTCAGCGATACGTTGGTTCATGTCATCAACCTTTGCTTCACCAAAAACAACATATGTGCCAGCTGCAGATTTGTAAACGTCTGGCTCGTCAATGGCATAAATCAAGTTTCCCTTTTGCTTGAAAGTCACCCTGGAAATTCCTTTAATCTGCTTCAAATTGAACTTTTTGATAATCTCTCTAGCCTTCTTCTCATTTTTAGAGATGATGCTGACTTCGGAGCCCTGTGGGATTTCTTCAATGGACATATTTGAGTATTTCAAGTGGTTGGGTGAGTTTTTCTTTTTTTTTTTTTTTCCAACGAATTTTTATTCGCACTAAAACTCCATTGGCGCTGAATAGTATGTAGGATATTAGTACCGAAATCTCTTGTTCTTCCGTAGGGCCCGGCCTCACCCGCCTGGATACAGTACTTAGTGAGTAGCTAATATAAAGCGTGGAACCTTCACCCATAACATTGGAGGAACTGAGTGAGCAGCTCTTATGAGTTTTCTTCTTTCTCTATTTTTATTAGTATCAGCTACGCTACACCGCAAATGCTCATCATTTTACCTGTCACGAATACTTTACCCACGGGTGCAGGGGTGCGGAAATATTTGTCTCCGGCAGCCGACTAGGCAATCTAACCGAAAGTAAAGTTGCATAGTGCTCACCGATTTGTTTTTCCTTCTTCTGTTGAACCATTTAACACTTTTTGGTCCAGTTATTTGTTCTATTAATTGTTGGATCTTCAAAAGCCTCAAGCTTTCTTCAAAGATACTCATCACCAATTAAACTGTCGCTTTAGGGTTACCCTTGAGTAAGCAGGGATGACCAATACGTCTGAATCAAAGGTTTCGTCCGATGCTACTCAAAGGCTGCACAATGAGCAGCCACAAGTCAGTAACACCAAAGTGGGAAAGGAGAGATGCACTATTCATGACCTAGAAACAGCGGTCCCTCCAACCTTTAAAGCGAGAATCCATAGATTTTTTTTCAAGCATGGTTTAGCTGCCAGGCCTCCGTACTTGCAAGAAATTTATGCACAGATTCCCCGAAGAGTTTATGTTAATACGGATTTACCCGAGGACTCCGTTCATCAAGATACACAGAAGCCTCTCATTGAGATGCCACGAAACAAAATTAGATCCACAAAGTATACGCCACTATCCTTCATTCCCAAGAATTTGGTTTATCAGTTTGAGAATATCGCAAATATTTATTTCTTGGTGCTTGTCATTTTGGGAGCATTTCAAGTCTTCGGTGTCGAAAGTCCAGGGCTAGCAGCTGTTCCATTGATCGTTATTGTTTGCATTACGGCGATCAAAGACGGCTTTGAGGACTTCAGAAGAGTCGTCAGTGATGCGGAGCTTAATAACTCGCCGATTCATTTGTTGACTGGCCTCCACAACAAAAATGTCACTACTGACTATGTCAGCCCTTGGAGAAGGTTCAAAAAGAGCTGCACCCGTGGTACTGTCAGAACTTTCAAGTGGTTAAAGAAAGTTTGCATCAAATTGTTTGCAAGCAAAGAGAAAAAACAGGAGTTCAATCAATCTGTATTGCAGGCGAGAGACAATGAATTGCGGAGAGTTTCAACAGTGCATTCGGAGCGCTCATATACCTCGTTCCACCCTCGATCGTCTATGACTTCTCAGAATCCAAGGAAGTCGTTTCAGCTGCATAAAGTCCGAGCCCCAACGAAACCATCGGCAGACTGCCTATTGAACCCTAAATTGCAGGAAAGTAGGACCCTTGATCCTTCAAGCAATGCAACTTCATTTAAAAATAGAAGATGGAAGGATGTTAATGTTGGAGATTTTGTCAGAGTTCGTGCTAATGAGGGTGTACCAGCTGATATGGTTATTATATCAACGTCGGACGATGATGGGATTTGTTACGTGGAGACTAAAAATTTAGATGGCGAGACAAATCTTAAGACCAAGAGCTGTCTCAAATCTGGTGGCCGAGATCATCTCAAGCATTCTACTGATCTTGGAAACACCAAGTTTTGGATTGAATGTGATCCACCTAATGCGCACCTTTACTCTTTTCGCGGTACCATTCACTATGAGAACTATGATGAACAAGGAACCTTACTTAACTCTGACGAAAAGGAGGCGATCACCTACGACAATGTCCTTTTGCGTGGTTGCGCTTTGCGTAACACGAAATGGGTCATAGGTGTGGTTGTTTACACAGGTAGTGAAACGAAAGTGGACATGAATAGTGGAAACACCCCTGTCAAAAAATCGAGGATTTCCAATGAACTTAATTTCCTGGTGCTCATTAACTTTTTGGTTTTATTCATATTGTGCTTTGTTTCGGGGCTCATAAATGGGTTGTTCTACAACCGTGAGAATGAATCTCGGCGTTATTTTGAGTTTGAGCCTTATTCTCCAACATCTGCGGGAAACGGTGTCCTTGCCTTTTTTGTGGCTTTAATCATTTATCAATCCTTGGTGCCCATTTCCCTTTACATCTCCATCGAGATCATCAAGACCGCTCAAGCCTTCTTCATTCACTCCGATATTAAGATGTATTATCCCAAGCTAGACTTTCCATGCATCCCACAATCATGGAACATCTCTGATGATTTGGGCCAAATAGCATACATTTTCAGTGACAAGACAGGAACATTGACACAAAATGTTATGGAGTTTCGCAAATGCACCATCAACGGAAAATCATACGGCCTCGCGTACACTGAAGCGAAGCAGGGTATGGACAAGCGGAGTGGGGTTGACATATTAGCTGAGTCCGAACGTTGGAAAAAGGCAATCGAGAAAGATCGTACCGAGATGGTTAATAATCTCGAGGCCTACGTGAAAAATGATCAATTTAGGGAATCGGCATTGACATTTGTTTCCAATCAGTATGTTGAAGATACTATTCTCCCAGACAAGATCAATAACGAGGTCAAACACTCCAATGAGAAATTTATGTTGGCTCTCGCTGTCTGCCATACTGTTGTTACTGAACCAGATGCGGAGGACGAGAAGCTTAATGAGTTTAAGGCGGAGTCCCCCGATGAAGCTGCGTTAGTATCTGTTGCGAGAGATTTAGGTTTTGTTTTCAAGCTGAGAAATCGAACCAGCATTGAATTAGAAATCTATGGTGAACGTAAAAGGTTCCAAATGCTCCATTTGATTGGATTTACTTCTGCGAGAAAGAGGATGTCGTGCATCGTGCGTGATGATGATGGGCGCATCTTATTGATATGTAAAGGCGCAGACAGTGTCATTTATCAGCGGTTGTCTCGAGAAGCAAGTAAGGACGAGATTCTTAAAAAGACAGCACTTCATCTTGAGGATTTCGCCAAGGAAGGGCTTCGTACACTCTGCATTGCGCAGAGGGAGTTGGATCAAAATGACTTCACTGATTGGCTACTGAGATACAAGGAGGCATCTTCCTCTATAGACGATGATAGAGACGAAGCCATTGATGCCCTTAATGACGAGTTGGAATGCAACTTGGAGTTGTTGGGTGGCACGGCAATTGAGGATCGATTACAAGAGGGTGTTCCAGACTCAATTTCAATATTGGGTGAGGCAGGAATAAGACTATGGGTTTTGACTGGTGATAGGATTGAAACTGCTATTAACATCGGATTCTCTTGCAATTTGCTTGGAAATGATATGAGACTTCTTGTTGTGCGTGTGAACGAGGACGATCCTGAGAACGTGAATCACATCGATAACTTACTTTCTGAATATCTTGGTGAAGTCGCCGGATTACACGACCAATCACACGCCAACATTGATGAAGCTCTCAATCAAGCAAAGAAGGACGTGTCTATGCCGAAAGCCAATACAGCCTTGATTGTGGACGGTGGCGCTTTGACTCATGTGTTTGGAGATCGCACGGGAGACATGATGTTGCAGAAGAAATTCGTTCTTCTTGGGAAACTTTGCAAGTCGGTAATTTGCTGTCGTGTGTCACCTGCGCAGAAAGCTCAAGTTGTTCAAGTTGTGAAGGAAAATCTCAACGCAATGTCGCTAGCGATTGGTGACGGAGCCAACGATGTTGCTATGATTCAAGCCGCCAACGTCGGGGTGGGAATCGCGGGTGAAGAAGGTAGGCAGGCTGTTATGTCTGCTGACTATGCCATCGGTCAATTTCGCTTCCTCACGAGGCTTTTGCTTGTACATGGCCACTGGTCTTATAAAAAGCTCGCAGAAATGATTCCATGCTTCTTTTATAAGAATGTTGTGTTCACGTTTACATGTTTCTGGTTTGGCATCTACAACGACTTTGATGGATCTTACCTTTACGAGTACACTTTTTTGATGTTTTACAATTTGGCTTTTACTTCGCTACCAGTTATCTTTCTTGGAATCTTTGATCAAGATGTCAGTGGTGCAGTGGCACTCATAGTTCCACAGCTTTATCGGTCAGGCATATTGAGTTTGGACTGGTCTCAATTCAAGTTCATCTGGTATATGATGGATGGGCTTTATCAGTCGGTGATTGCGTTCTTTTTCCCCTACCTCCTATACTATATTTCTTTTCAAAATCATGAGGGTTTGGCGGTGGATCATAGATTCTGGATGGGGGTTTTGTGTTGTTGCATTTCCGTCACAGGTTGCAACATTTATGTTTTATTACAACAGTATAGATGGGATTGGTTGTCTCTTCTATTCTACGCGCTTTCGACATTGGTGGTCTTCTTCTGGGTTGGCGTTTGGTCAGCGAGAGCGTGGGTGGGCGAATTCTATAAAGCTGCTCCACAGTTGTTCGGAACTCTTGGATTTTGGTGTTGCTATTTTGTGGCAACCATTATTTGTGTTTGGCCAAGATTTACCTACGATTTTTTGATGAGGCATTTCAGACCCAAGGATGTCGACATCATCCGTGAGAAAATGAGAGATGGTGCTTACCAAAACTATCCTACTGACTACGATCCCACGGATCTTCAAGATGTGGAGAGGCAGCGTATTTTACAACGCTTGAATGAGGGCGACACCGAGCTCTTAGAAAAGGTCAAGAACGCAATAGAGCCTAGTGACGATAGAGATTCAGATAATGGACTGGATGATAACAAAGTTTCCAGAGCGTTTAAATCCATTCGCAGAGGTACCATTTCAAGATCCCGGAACAATACCTTACGTTCAAGAAGAGAAACTATTAGTGATCAAGCCAAGTTCAATCAGAAGTTGCTTAGTAAGCCACTCGATTTACCCCAAATTCGCCTGGAAATGATGAAGTCTGGAGAGTATCAAACTGGAGCAAGAAATTCGTTGGATCGATTCTCAACGAGACAAGGCCTTCCGGGCTTGACCCAGGCCGAAACGCTCCTCAGTTATCATACGCGACACAGTATTAATTTTGATCGAACATAGTGATAAATACACGACCTCTATTAAATGCAAGAGATACAGTGAGCCCATCAAGTAGACATGTTCGATTACTGTCTCTTAAGTCTGTCCAGCCGTGGTGGTTTCAAAGCCTCTAAATTGGTTTTTGATAATGAAGTGCAAGTTATCGCTGACCCAAGTTGGGATGGAAACGATGTGAATGATGTTGATTTCATGGAACAGTTTTTGAAAGGAATTAACTTGATCCTCTTATCACACTCTACGCCAGAATTCATAGGCGGTTACGCTTTATTATGTTCCAAGTTTGAATCCCTCATGGCGGCCATTCCGGTCTATTCGACAGTTGCAGTCAGTCAATTGGGAAGGGTTTCCACAGTCGAGTTTTACAGAGCAAAGGGACTACTTGGTCCGGTGGCCCAGGCAATGTTTGAAGTCAGTGATATCGATGAATATTTTGACAAAATTATACTGATTAAGTACTCACAGAATGTGAGTGTTCTAGATAATCGTTTAACGTTATCCGCCTACAACGCGGGGCATTCTTTGGGTGGATCGTTTTGGCTCATTTCTAAAAGAAGTGAGAGAATAATCTACGCCCCCGGTTGGAATCAGTCTAGAGATTCCTTTCTCAATAATGCACAATTTCTCTCCGGAGCAACCGGAAATGCACATTCTTCATTAAGTCGGCCGACTGCTTTTATAACTGGATCTGAACTTGGATCGACCCTCTCCCACAAAAGGAGAGTTGAAAAAATACTCAATCTTGTCGATGCTACTTTGGCAAATGGTGGAGCTGTGCTCTTTCCAGTCACAATCTCAGGAAGATTTCTAGAGATTTTACATCTCATTGACCATCACCTAGCTGCAATCCAAGGTGCAGCAATACCTGTTTATTTCCTTTCTTACTCTGGAACGAAAGTACTCAATTACGCATCAGGACTCTCTGATTGGATGGCGTCAAACATCATGAAGGACCACGAGGGGTTTCAAAGTGAAGATAAGGCGTTTTTTGGCACATCATTTGACCCCTCGAAGGTGGATCTCCTCATTGATCCGTCGGAGCTCACTCGCTTCCCTGGTCCCAAAATTGTGTTCGCCTCAGGGGTCGAGATGGAAGACGGTGACCTTTCGACAAAGGCACTTTCGTTGCTTTGTCTGGATGAAAAAACAACGATTATATTGACTGAAAAAGGCGCTCTGCTGAATAAGGATTCTTTGTCATCGCAGCTCTATTCTGAATGGCATAATCTTGTTTCGCAAAAAAATGCTGGTGTCGTCGAAGATGGCACGCCAGTTCCCATCGAAAAGCATATACCAGCAAATTTCTTTTTTGATGAACTTTCTTTGAAAGGTACAGAGCTATCCACGTTTCAAGCTGAGGTTTCTGGTCGCAGGCATCAAAAAGCATTGAGCAAAATGAAGTCTAAGCGGGCTTTGAATCTCCTTCATTCGAGTATTCAGTCAGATGATTCAGATGAAGATGATGAAGAGATGGAGAACGATAATTTGTCAGACGATGTTGATGAAGTATCGCTCGATAATCTGTCTTCGAAAATTAGCAACATTAATCATTCTGACCTGAAAGACATTGTCGGGGATATGGTCGACCCAGGACATCATATTATTCAAGCGAAATCGCCAAAAAATGAGTTTTCTATCGCTTCGAGCACAGGGGGTGATACTTATCAATCATCAAGACTGACAGCACAGCCAAATGTGCTTTCTGTGCCAACTATTGACGAGAGTTACATAACAGATTTTATTCTCGAAAGATGTGAAAACAATAAACCTGTGGATTTCCGCATCACGACGAGATTCCGGCCTAGACAAGCAATGTTCCCGATCCTTGGCTCCAAACGAAAGAAGGTCGATGATTACGGGGAAGTGATTGATCCCAAAAGATTTAGAAAAGAGGACGAGCAAAATGTTAATTCGAGACTCATATCTGAAAGCAAGAAAAAATTTGAAGAAGGTCATGGGAGAGAATGGGGCAACGTGGATGGAAGAAGGGAGAGGAATAGGAATGATCGAGAGAGATTTCTAGTGGACAGCAAGCTCACGCCTCAACAAGTTCTAAACAACGATATTTTAAGAAAGTATCTTGATACCACGTTCAACCCTATCAAAAGGGTGAGAATGACTAGACGCGCCGGAATTGTGATCCGTTGCGGTTTAGCCTTCATTGATTTTTCGGGCTATGCTGACGCACGATCTATGAACTTGGTGATCTCTTCGCTCAGACCTTCTCATCTTATTATATTGCCCGATAACTCATTCATGGATGGACTTCAACCTGGTATCGACGGAGCCGCTCTAGTTGCTAAAGCGCACATAAGAACTACAAGTGCCGAAGGATTCTCAGGTTCTACCCTACCATCTGAAATTGTCATGAAGCTGAGCAGTTTTTTCTCTCAAAAATCTCTCAAGTCATCGATAGCAGCGGAGATGCAAGTGAGTGTCGCTAAACCCAACACACCCATCGAAGTTGGCAAAACTGGCCATAGTGTCAGCACTGGAGAATTTGAGATATCCATTGATGACAACCTTTGGGCGGAACTCAATTGGCGGTCCATCGACAAAAAGTATAAGGTTGCATATGTTTCTGGATTATTTGACGTGTGTGCCAAACCCTCGGACAATGGGGCGGAAAACGCATCTGAATCTATCGTGCTGATCGATCTCAAAGCCGCATCTGCTTCGCAAGATTCGATCGAACTTTGCGGCAACGACCATGAAGGAAAGCAGGCGATTGGTCTGATAAGAATGCCAGAATTGAAAAAGAAGTTGAAGATTCTCGGATTTGAAGCTGAGTTTAAAGGCGAGGGAACCTTAGTAGTGGAAGATGCAATTGCCGTTAGGAAATCAGATGCCTATGATAGCGGCGATACTGGTCTTGGCGATATTATTATAGATGGCCATGTGGGGCCCACTTACTACAAGGTGAGAAAATGCATTAGGAGCATGTTAGCATACGTTCAATAAGGCTAACTTTTGACTAAATAGTAAGTATGAGCATTCAACACAGACAAGTTGTAGTGTCATGCACAATAATCTCAGCCAATCTCGCGAAGCATAAAGGAAACATCAGTCTCCCTCTTAGCATTAAAATGCAGCCCTATTCAAGAACTGGAGGAACGAGGAAATGTTTTTATGAATTTCAAACTCTCGTATCATGCTACACATCATCTGAAACTTCTACGAAAAAAGAGTGCACGCCCATCTTCGATGATTACTTTGAATGTTTGCATGGTTACAAGGAACGTGAGAAATCGAGATTGATGTATCAACAACTCAAGGCCAATGAATCATCTGATAAGGACATCAAACCGCTGAGCTTTTTCAGTAATGGAGGTGAAAGTTATAAAAGATTGGATCTCGTTTGATTCATGTCATCGCGAACTTTGTTAGCTTACATACTTTGAATAAAGATTTAGACATCTTCGATACTGGCTTTTCTATTTACTTAGTTTCGCAAGAGACCTTGAAAGATCTCGATGGGTTTGACAGTAATGGGATTCATAAAGGATATTCTCCCACAAAATTGCACTGTGCGCACTCGATGTCTTCATGTTACAATCGATCAAGTCATGTTCGAATCCTAACTTGTGAACAGTATCCTCCACTTTGTCCTCGGTTGACCATAAAGTATTAACAAAGTCACCGTATCTATGCAAAAGTTTGCTTATGAATTTGAAATTAGCATTTGTAGTTTTCTCAGGGGTGTGAAGTGACATCATGAAAAGTCGCTTTAGGAAGAGCATAACCCGAGTTTTTGAACCACTTTTAGATCTGAAAAAGATGAAATCCAAACACTTCACCAAAAGTTCTGACCTAGTGGATACGTTGACTGCAGGCTTCTCCTCTCCCAATTCTTCTCCAAGAGGGTCCTCGAGTCTAAGCGATTTGGTGGAAAGCTCCAAGTCGGCATCAAGGCCAATATCTGTAATCACGGCATAAAGACCCTCGACAAATCTAGATAAGTCAACCGGGAAAGGGAGCTTTCCGTGTTCTGTGTGATTTGAAATGAGAGCAAATGAGGTTGCAACACACAAAAGGATCTGTCTGATATCCTCTGCACCATAAATTCCTCTTGCGGGGAACTTGTGGATTCTACCAACATCCTGATCCCAAATTATTCTATCCATGAGTTCTTTGAGAACTTCAAGGAAATCACCAACGAGATCGATATTTGCCATAGGCCCAAACCTCGACAAGCCCTCTAAAACGGCGGCAACAAGGTTATGAGCATCAGAGGATTTCATCAAGCTGTCTCGAAGTGTCTCAAGATACAACTTGAAGAGACACTGAAGAATTTGGGCCTGAAATTGTACGCGGTCCTTGGCCGAGACTGCCTGCTCCGCCCTTAACATCTCTTCATCTATTGCTTTAGCTTCCTTTCTGGCTTTTCTTTCCTTCTTCGAGAGATGAACCCGTTGTTTTTTCAGTAAACCTTCTGTTGTTCGTTGATTTGAGTTATTGGTAAATGGATCGGCGTTATTTAAGATTGACAAACATAAAAATACATTGAACACCGACTCATCAACTCTATAACTCACCTTTTTGATCTTTGAGCTTAAAAGTCTAGTGATTTTGAGCGAAATTTCCCCTTGCTCACCGTCATCCTTCAACAAAGCCTCGATAGTGCGGATACAGTGTATGAACTGGTTAGTTGCATCCATGTCTCGAGGTTTTCGGCCCAAACATCTTATCAAAATCGAAAACAAGTCCTCATTGAAGTTAAAGTATCTTAACGAGGACATGCACAATTCACATGCCGCTGTAATCGATGTGGTCAATTGCAAGCGAGAAGTTGTGGGCTTTTGTGATTCTACAGACAACAATTGGAGACGGTCGATAAACTTTCGGTAAGACCTCACAAAACTTTCTTCGAAATCCCTTTGCTTCGCAACTTCTCGGCTAACTTTCTCTCTTTTCTCTGTTTCCGATAGAGCTCTAATCTTATAGGATGGTGCTAGCGATTTAAAAACAGGTACGAGCGCTGCAATAGCTAGAACACACTCCGCTTCCACCTCAGAGCATGCATAGCGACATAGTTCATTCAAAGCGTGTGTATTTTCATCCGGCTGGTCTTGCAATTGCGTGGCAAGTTTGGCAATATCCTCTTTAAGGGTTAATAGTTTTTGCTGCGGTGAATAGTGCCGCCCTTCAGCGTCCTTCTGAACATGAGGCTTCTGTGGGTTACTGGGTTCATCCAAATCTTCGGTCTCTTTCTGTGCCAATACTCTTGACACCCGATGGAGTCTCTTTCCCATTTTGATCGGTAATCCCTCGTGCAAAAGCTCAGCACCAGTGTCATCTTGTCTTCTCGCATACATGTCTTCAACATCTTCAGCAGGCTCGCCATCATGGGCAGAAGAGTTTTTGGAAGGCCATTTCCCTTTCTTCGTAGAGCCCAGTGAGCGCCGTTTACTCGGGTATGCTGCCTGTTCAGCCCTTCTCTTTTCCATATGTATTAGGTGCATCGCGATGAGCGCAGAGAACTGGATATGACAGTGCTGCAAGCGCACTCCCTCACTTGATCACCTGATACGGACCACTGGGCTTCGAAGTGAAAGATATGAGTGCTATCCTATTCCATGTTTTTTTTTTTTTTGTTGTTGTTGTTGTTGTTGTTGTTGTTGTTTTCTATGTTGGATTGATTACTAACTAGAACAAAGGCTGTTTTTTTTTTGTGATCAAAGTCTCAAGAGCAAACACTTTGCGATAACAATACAAGTGAGATCCACATCTCATCTTTCGCGCAAATAGTGCTTGGGATACAAAAATGTGTAGAATCTACTAAAGTTGAAAAAGAAAAACTAAGGGGTTAAAATACTAAATGCATTTTGATCATTGAGAAATTATGATTGTAGAACTTTACCCTCACTAAATTAAGATTAGTTTTGGTATTTAATATAGACAAACGCTGAATGGTTTACCTTCAATACAAAAAAGTTGATAAATGAGGATGCAATTACCAAAAAACTTTATGATAATACAGGAACAGATCGAAAGACAACAGAGTAAACATTAGTTTGTCACCTACTTCATTTCTTGATACCTCAAGAGCCTCTCTAGGAAAGTGAAGTCGACGGTTGAAAAAGAAATTACGCGTTGAAAAACATAATCAGTCGATTTTTGTCATCGAACGATGTGTGGTTCATAGTAATCAGAAAAATGTATCGCATTATTGGCACTCCTCGTTTAGCTCGTAGCATGCGCGGGAAGAATGCATGGAGGGAGATAAAAAATTGTAAGATAAAAAAAAAAAAAGCCTGTACGACCAATTCGTATAAAGTAAGTGCGGCCCCCCAACATACAACTACTAGTGTTTTTTTGCAATGCCCATGTCCTCCGCCAACAGCACTCAAGCTCTCCTGAGCGTTATTGAGCAGGGCTCCACTAGAGCCGTCCTAACAAAGTTGACCAACGTTTGGACCTCAACCTCTTGGTGGCAGGTCATAGTTACTGTTGCACTCGGTGCTATTGTTTATGACCAGGTTCTGTACTTGATTAAGAAAGGCACTATAGCTGGCCCTAGGTTCAAAGTTTGGCCGATTATTGGACCCTTCTTAGAGAGCTTGGACCCGAAATTCGAAGAGTACATGGACAAATGGAATTCAGGTCCCTTGTCTTGCGTATCCATTTTTCATAAGTTCGTTGTCATTGCGTCATCGAGAGATTTGGCAAGGAAAATCTTGAGCTCTCCCAAATATGTCAAACCATGTGTTGTGGATGTTGCTATCAAGATTTTGCGTCCCACAAACTGGGTTTTCTTAGATGGAAAGGCCCATGTGGATTACAGGAGATCTTTAAACGGCTTGTTTTCACAGAAGGCCCTAGAGATCTATATACCAGTTCTCGAGAAGTACATGGATATTTATCTCGAAAAATTCATTGGCTTCGATGGTCCAAGAAAGTTTTTCCCGGAGTTCAGAGAATTGCTTTGTGCTTTGTCGCTCCGCACTTTCTGCGGTGACTACATCACTGAGGAGCAAATTGCATTAATCGCCGATAACTATTTCAAGATCACTGCTGCTTTGGAGCTTGTCAACTTTCCTATCATCATTCCATACACGAAGACCTGGTACGGAAAAAAAATTGCCGATGACACTATGAAGATTTTTGAGAGCTGTGCCCAACTGGCAAAAAAGCATATCAATGAAAATAATGGAAAACCAGGATGTGTCATGGATGAGTGGATTTACCTCATGAAAGAGGCCAGGGATAATCACAAAGAAGACCCTGAATCAAAGCTTCTCATCAGAGACTTTTCCAACAAGGAAATTTCGGAGGTAATTTTCACCTTTCTTTTCGCATCTCAGGACGCTTCTTCTTCGTTAGCATGCTGGCTATTCCAAATTGTCGCTGACCGTCCTGATATCGCCAAAAAGATTAGGGAGGAGCAGTTGCTTGTGAGGGGAAATGATCCACTGAAGCCGCTCACTTTGGAGATGATTAATGAAATGAAGTACACAAACTGTGTTGTCAAAGAATCTTTACGTTACAGACCTCCCGTTCTCATGGTTCCATACGTTGTGAAACAGAGCTTTCCCGTAACGCTGGATTACACGGCACCTAAGGGCTCTATGATCGTGCCAACCTTGTATCCTGCTCTTCATGACCCCGAAGTTTATCCCGAGCCCGACTCCTTTATTCCTGAGAGATGGGAAAACCCAACCGGCGATATGGATAAGAGAAGTTGGTTGGTTTTTGGAACCGGGCCACATGTTTGCCTCGGTAAAGTGTACGTTTTGATGATGTTTACAGGAATGTTGGGCAAATTCCTCATGAACAGTGAGATTAAGCACACGGTGACTCCTTTGTCGGAGAAGATTAGGGTGTTTGCAACTATTTTCCCTCAAGATGACTTAATACTTGAATGGGATGCAAGGGATCCTTTATCTCCCAATTAGTCACGTTCTCAAATAAATTAAATCATTATATCATTGAGTAGATTTTGGATTAACCTTACTTCTAAACTTTGCCCAGCTGGTGACCCAATTTAGAGGCACTTATATGCGTTGGATACAATGTACATACTAAACTTCGAAGTATTCTTTTACTGGCTAAAAAGTTCATCATGAAAATTTGAGCGAATATTAAGCATCGTAAGTGGAAGCAGAGATATTTCCACCTCTACCAGTCCAGTTGACGTGGACCCACTGGTCCTTCTTCAAAAAGTCGTTCTCCTCACCGGGCAAAACCTGGAAGGTGTGTGCACCAAAGTAATCTCTTTGAGCTTGCAACAAGTTTGCTGGTAGCTTGGCTGATCTGTAACCATCGTAGAAGGATAAGGCGGTAGTAAACGCAGGAACTGGGACTCCGAATTCAACAGCTTTTGCAACAGTGGATCTCCAACCCTGTTGCGCCTTGACGACGGCATCCTTGAAGAATGGGTGAAACAATAAGTTCTCCAAATCTGGGTTCTCTCTGTAAGCTGAAGTGATCTCACCTAAGAAAACAGATCTAATGATGCAGCCACCTCTCCACATCAACGCAATAGCTGGGTTGTTCAACTTCCAGTTGTATTCCTTGGCAGCTTCTCTGATCAACATAAAGCCCTGGGCATACGAAATGATCTTGGAAGCGTACAAAGCTTGCTCCAAATCGTCAACAAATTTTTGCTTGTCAGTGATTGGAGAATCACCTTCAACACTTGGACCATCCAAAGTCTTCGAGGCTCTGATTCTCTCTTCCTTAAGTGCGGACAAGCATCTAGAGAACACAGCTTCTCCAATTAAGGTGACTGGCATGCCCAAATCCAAAGCATTGATTGCGGTCCATTTTCCAGTACCCTTCTGACCAGCCGTGTCTAAAATCTTTTCGACGACAGGCTTTCCGTCGGTTGGGTCATTGAAGTGCAAAATGTCCCTGGTGATCTCAATCAAGAAAGAGTCCAAAACACCCTTGTTCCACTTCTCGAAGACATCTCCAATCTCTTTATCAGAAAACTTTCCGACTCTCTTCATGAGATCATATGCCTCACAAATCAATTGCATGTCACCGTACTCGATACCATTGTGAACCATCTTAACATAGTGGCCAGCACCACCATCTCCAACCCAGTCACAGCATGGCTCGCCGTCAGACTTAGCAGCAATTGATTGAAAAATGTCCTTGATATGAGGCCAAGCATCAGGGTGACCACCAGGCATCAACGAGGGGCCGTGACGAGCACCCTCTTCGCCTCCGGAGACACCGGATCCAACGAAAAGAATTCCTTGTTGTTTCAATTCCTCGAAACGACGGTTGGAATCAGGGAAATGGGAGTTACCACCATCGATGATGATATCACCCTTCTCCAAATGTGGCAACAACTGCTCAATGAAAGCATCCACAGGTTTGCCAGCCTTAACCAAGAGAACAATTCTTCTGGGGCGCTTCAAGTTAGCGCAGAGTTCCTCAATGGAGTGAGCTCCAATGATGGATTTTCCCTTTGCTTCATTGTCCAAAAATTCATCCACTTTAGAAACGGTTCTGTTGTAAGCAACGACAGTAAAACCATGATCAGCGGCATTTAAGATCAAGTTTTGACCCATGACGGCCAAACCGATCAAACCAATATCACCACTGGCGGTGTTAGTAAGGTGTGAACTCAAAGTCAATATTCTCTCCAGGGACCCCATGATGTTTGAAATTCTAGCAAAGCGAACTGATTACTTAACCCCGTCCACAATTGTATCTTGCACGATCGTCGCGAGGTTCATGCCAAAGCCGAGAGTGCGGACTTGCGGATAGCCTAGGGGTAAGACATGATCAATTGCTATGTGGAAAAGGACATCCTTCAGAGAAAGTCATCTCGTAATTCAATGGATACATACGTTGGAGCAGACATTCTTAAGTAATTAATTGATCGAAAGATTTGTTTGATTGCAATAGACGAGTATCTATAGTTTGGAAAAAAACGGGATCGAGTTTGGGAGAGGCGGAAGTCGTGCATTTATATTACACACGCAGGATTTTTTTTTTTTTTTTTCGATTATGTCAGTAGTAGAGCCTGGACTCTAGCGCCTCATTCTTATTTCATCGGCACACCTCCTTTTCACTACGGACTTATCATCTCGTTGCTCATTTCGAATAAGGAAACTACAAATGCCTCCAATTGTAAATGCAAATTCAAGTATAACTTAGGTGGTTCCATTTCGCACGTGATTTACGGGTTGATGAGAACCGCTTGGATTAGCTAAGCAATTCAGACCCGTAAACATTGCCTGGCTTGAGAGCTTGCTGCGCGAGTTCATCTTCTATTCTTTCAACTGCGTCAGATCAATTATCAGTGCTCGGTCACATCCTATGAACACTTCTCGATTAACGACACCTGATGGGATTAAGTCGCTTCTTTCGTACCCCTCCCCCACCTGTTGTGGGGCATGCGGGGCACTTCTCGTAGGGACCCCCACGCTCGCTCTCAATCAATTATTCTTTTTTTTTTTTTTTTTTTTGCCCATTTTTCTTGTTCTTTTTTTACTAATTTTTACTTTGAAAAAGCCCCTTTTACGCCGCTCCCATAACTAATGACGTAAAAATAGCCTCGATCTCTGAAGGCGTATTTATGTACTATCATTGAACGTTTGCAGGCAACTAATGCACATAAAGGCACAGTAGTCGATTGCACTTAAATACAGCTTTAACATACCTACATTAATGACCATTGGCAGATGCAAAAGCCAAGAGATCCATCCACACGTTGTAAAAAGGTCGCTTTCAACGGTGCAATGTTGAGCATACCTAAGAATACTCTCATCTAAACAGGCCAAAAGATCACCGCAAATAAGCCAGCCCCAGGCAGAAATTGCAATCGAGAGAGACGTAGCGTAGCTGCTCTATAGGCCACGACGATGTTTTAAGGGCCCACTGTGACTATCTACTCTACACCATGTCACGTGAGATTGTATGATTGCAAAACTGTATCGCACCCATGCGTATAAAATGGAAGAGATTCGTTTCGACGATACACCTGCTATACAAAATGCCAATTCCTCAACCCCATGGAGGCTCTTTGCAAGATTTAGTGGTTCGAGATGAATCCATTAAAGATCTGCTTCTTAAAGCGGCTTTGAGTGGAAACCTCGCTGAGCTTTCTTTAAGTGACAGGCAGCTTTGTGACTTGGAATTGATTTTGAACGGAGGATTCTCCCCATTGAAAGGATTCCTCAATGAAGACGACTATAACTCTGTTGTATCAGACATGAGGTTGACGACTGTTAAGAATGAAGCAGGTCAAGGATTGTTATGGCCTATGCCCATCACCCTTGATGTTTCAGAGGCAGTATCGAAGACATTTTCATTGGGTGACAAGGTGGTTCTTAAAGACCCGCGTGATAAGCAAGCACTTGCTATCTTGACAATTGAGTCAATTTATAAGCCAGACAAGGAACGTGAGGCGAAGTCTGTGTTTAGAGGAGATCCAGAACACCCAGCGGTCGACTATCTCTACAATATCGCCGGTGATTATTATTTGGGTGGGTCAATCCAGGGCATAACCTATCCCAAACACTATGACTATACTGATTTCCGCAAACATCCCATTCAATTGAGAAAAGAATTTGAGACTCGTGGGTGGAGCGATCAAAAAATTGTTGCTTTTCAGACTAGAAACCCAATGCACAGGGCCCACAGAGAGCTCACAGTTAGAGCCGCCAAGGATTTAGGTGACAACTCTCATATCTTGATACATCCCGTGGTAGGCATGACCAAACCTGGCGACATCGACCATCATACACGTGTCAAAGTGTACCAGCAAATCTTAAAGAAATATCCTGCTGGGCTAGCTACTCTCTCTTTGTTACCGTTAGCAATGAGAATGGGTGGCGATCGCGAGGCCTTGTGGCATGCCCTTATCAGAATGAACTATGGAGTTGACCATTTCATTGTCGGAAGAGACCATGCAGGTCCCGGAAAAAACTCGAAAGGTGTTGATTTCTACGGACCTTATGATGCTCAAGAGCTCTTGGCTAGTTTGAGTTCGGAGCTCAATGGCAAAATCAAGATTGTCCCTTTCAGAATGGTAACTTATCTTCCAGACGAAGACAGATATGCCCCCATTGATACTATTGATACCTCCTCGGTAAAGACAGCTAATATTTCCGGCACCGAATTGAGACAACGTTTAAGAGATGGTACTGATATACCAGAGTGGTTCTCATACCCAGAGGTTGTGAAGATCTTGAGAGATTCCAATCCCCCACGCTCTCGCCAGGGCTTTGTGGTTGCAATCGATACATCTAAAGGGGGCGAGGAATCCGGTGAGATTTTGGCCGCTGCTTTGCAGCTGTCATTGAATCAGCACTGTGAAGGAAGGCGAGTTACGAGATTACCAAGGTCCTTCAGTGATGCATTCTTAGTTCAAGAGTTAGTCAAAGCAGGCTCCGCGGTGGTCTTGCAATCTGACAAAACTTTGGAACCGATCGTCTCAAACGTCGGACCGGCGAACAGCATCGTGATAACTGCTTCTGCTGGTGAGGTAGGTTTCGAATACAATGTTGCAGGCAACGAGCCCACAGATGCAAGTGGATTGTGTTCTAGAATTATTCAACAGTTAAAGTCTGATGGCTTCCTTAAATAAATTATTAGACAAAAGAGTCAATCAATGTGAATTAGAATCCATACTCGAATGTGTAAATAGCGCACGATATTCAGATCGAGCTATCAGATCGGCCGATTCCCAACTTTATTCAATCTTCAGCGCCCTAAAAAAATACTAACAGTCCTCGCCTGGTCAAAAACAACGAAATACTTATACGATTTATGTAAATGAAAATGAAGTGTTACCGAGTACAGATTTCAATTTGATGATGCCCTCTCATACATGCGGGAGAATAAGAGAAAACGCCTGTTTAGGTCCTCGTTCAAATACAATATGTAACATCAAAATTATTCGAGGAGCACATGAAAGAGTCTAATTCTTGACATCACTTTTCTGAAACTGCCTCACTTCAGAAAATACAGCAATTACATGACTCACAATCATCAGAGGCAGTACTTGATAACTCCTAATCGGCCCGTAGTCAGCCTCTAAAATACTTCACCAAATTACTCTACTAAGGAAGCGTCCAACCTACCTAGGGCACACACAGCAGAAAGAAAGGATTACAGTACCAAATATTTTGGAGACTCCGGATCAAACTCCTGATATCATCTGTTGGTATCTACCGCCTTTGACTTAAATCGCTTCCGTGAAACTTATAGGATCGTGGGCGCATGCCATCATAAGATTTCAGTTCCAAAGATCTGATGGCACTGTGGGTGCCACTGTAAAAGTTTCACGATATGTTTGTCGTACCCACAGAAGCCTAAACTAATAGCGCTGCACCAACAACTGACCTATTATGAACCCATTACATACCCGAAAAACAAAAGATGATCACTGTAAAAGAACAACATTCTTACATACATCCTTAATAATATCAAATTTTTTCGTTCTTTCGATACTACTGTTTAATCCGATCCACAACTTCACTGAACTTTTGATGGTGAAACTAAGGTATGACACATATAAGTATATCGACCAGACACATAAGATGCCAGATTGGTCAGCCCTCGACCACTTGTTAAGAAATAAAAATGATGCGTGTAGCCGCCTGATAATCTGTTCAACTTATGCACTAAGTTTTCATGTCAAGCCAGGAACTAACGTAATTTATGGTTAAATTCCTTGTAGCTATATTCTGACCAGTAATCCACTGATATAGAATTGATGGGAACAACGCAATTACTCTAAGAATAGCGCACTATTATCAACGCAATTGAGTCACGTTTTTTTAATACAATTCAACCTTCGTTGATTGTTTCAACCGATGATGTTGAAAATACTTTGATAGAGAATGAGACTGATAATCATCTTTATGTTTCATACAGCAAGGAAGTGATGGAGACGTCGTTCTACGTTCATTCTTCAAGTGCTATGACGTTTGGTAGTTAAATTGTTGAAAGAGCATTCGAATGCATTGAAAAGTCTTGTTGATCGACGAGCGAGGATGTATTTAGGTCATTATCGAAAGGAGGTGCATTGATTGATATATTACAATGATTAAGGTCTATCTCGTGCGAGATGCAAGACTTGCTCGTCATGATAGAGGGACGGTTAGGAATGGTGATTTGATACGACGTCGAATTGCAGTAAAGCACGATTGCAAAATCTGGGTATAATGAAAGAGGACATGGCCTGGGTTAACTTATTTAGATTTGAATCTTTTGTATACGTTTTTTACGAATGAGGGCTAGATGCTCCGTAGATGTTTTTTTAATATTGCTACACTTGAGTATATTTCGTGTAACTTTTTTTAGTTCTTTGCAATCTTTTATCACCATGGAAAGTGAGCAACAATGGAGAGTTGAAATTGAGTTGTATCTTCTACGATCAGATTTGAAGTTGGCATTCGCAGAATAAAAGTCATGATTAGGATGAATGTTGGATTGGGATAGTGCTTTGCTGACCTATAAGAATGGCAAGACATTGGTTAGTTGGCACGTAAATGTACTTGATGCTGCTTTTTGTGTTATGTTTGTGCAAGATATGATTTCTTGTCCTCGCGTCTCTTACTAATGAAAATTGAGTTGATTCAACTATACCGTAGTAACCTCCATGTTGGGGTATTTGTTGGTGTGTTTGGCGGATGCTGTTGAAAAAATAATCCTGCACAAATCTGCATATATGTTCGTTATACACTGTATCAATTTACGGAAACCTCATGTATCCAGATGCCATAGTTTTTGACTTAGACTATACATTGTGGCCATGTTGGTGTGATACGCATATTGCAATGCCATTAAAGCGAATTCTGAGAAATTGTGTCGTTGATGCTGTTGGGTTTCGTTTAAAGTTGTATGATGATGTTGAACGCATTTTCGAAAGGATCAAAGGCAAAGATATTCCAATCATAGCAGCAAGTCGCACCGATAGGCCAGATATTGCCAAAAAGTTATTATCTCTTTTTCAAGTTGGTGACCTGAAGATGATAGATCTATTCAGTTCATTGCAATGGGGCCAAGGTTCAAAAAAGCGACATCTAATGCGAGCAACAGAAGAGCTTAGCCTCCAGAGTTCCCTCAAAAGCGGACGTATCGTACTTTTTGACGATGAGATACGAAATAGGGATGTTGAAGTGGTTGGCTGTAAGTTCTGTTATGTTCCCGACAATGAGGTTGGATTGACCATGGCACTCTTTGAGGATGGTATTGAATCTTGGCGCGAGCAACATCAACCTTCCTAATACATACATTTCTTTCAGTATGCTGAGAAACAGGATGTGGCCATATCCTCGTCTATTCTGAACAAGCTCGAGTTAGCTGACGTGAGTGCTGCGTGAAAGGCAAGAGATTAAGGTGTCCATGGTGTGAAAGAAACTTCAAGGAGTCACGTGGTCAGTGAGTTTCTCCAATTGACATGAGAAAATGTTCTCCGATTTATGGTGTGGCCCTCTTTGGTCGTGATCGTTTTCTTCATGATGGGTCCGTTGTATCGCGATGATGCAACGGTATGATGAAACGATGTGGTTTTAGAAAAAGAAGATATAGAGACTAGAATATAAACTACAACGCTCAAATTATATGATGAATGAGAATTGAGATTCTCAATTCCTCAATAGTCGAATCTATAGCCGTCTAACCTCATACTATGAATCTATCCTCAGTCACGTGATTTGGTTGGCGAACATAGATCATCAAAGTAACCGTTGGATTACACCATATGGCCAACGTCAAGGATGCTGCTCCAGAGAGCGAAGGTATGTTTCGTTTTCAAAAATAGAACGCAAAATCTAACAAATGAAGAGCAGAAGATCAAACAAAAGTGCAACGAGTTGAAGCGAAGAATCCAGGAAGTTGAGGAATGTAATGAAATCTCATTACTTGCTCTATCGAGGACACGAGCATCGATAAGAAGGTATAGACTACAGTACTCTGTCCTTTTGGAGAGACTCCATGATCGGGCTCTTGCTCAAGGTCATCAGGAAGGTAATCGCCCATGGCTGCCAGTCTTATTTGAAGAGAACTCTCAGGTCGTGGACCACGCATCTGCGCCAATAACACATTTACATGGCGTTGCTAAAGATGAAAAAGTATTCAAAAGCCCATTTCAGGCATTTGACTCAGCAGAAACAAAAACTGTTAGTCATATAGCCGAGAGTTCAAAACAAGAGGCCCACAGTATCCTGCGGGACACTCTGTCGACCGAGGAGCAAGCGCATTTCACAGCTAAACCCACAGATACCCCAGAAATCAATCATGTCACTCATGCAGCTCCTGCAAGAGACACCGATGTGCCAATTTTGCAAAAGAATATTTCTGTTGCTCATGATGACCTGTAAATTATGAAACAAAACAACTCGGTTGAAACCTATATACGTAGTTTAGTATGCTTGGGTATTTTGCTCATGCTGCTCTCATTTAACTTTCTTTGTCTCATTGGTTAACCATCAGAATCTGCTATACTCCATTTTTTGCTTTGTAGGAGATAAGCAGAGCCAACGTTGCCGTCTATTAATGTCATCATCATTCACACAGTTCTGTTTATGAATGAAGAGTGCGTTCTACAGGTTGTATACCCCATATTTTGATTGAAACTTACTTACTTTTGATAATATTATTAAACCTTTCTCCTTTTTGGCTTGTAAAATCCATTCTCATCCTTATTATCTTTCCTCTTTTCTCTGAATCTGGCATGTTTCTTCATCTTCTTCTCTGATGCTTTAGTAGGATTATCCAACATGAGTTGTGCCCTCTCAGCCTTACGCTTCGCCCGGCGGGTAGAAATATCAGCTTTTGCTGCAGCGAAAACTTTACTGTACGATTTTGTACCAAGATTTTGTTCTGCAATCCTGAAGCACTCCCGGGAATATTCTTGAAACGTGGTATCCTCAGCGAACAAATTCTCATCGACTCCCAATAACGTTGTCACAACTTGTTGAACAAAAATTTGAAGTCTTTCTCCGGTCAACTTTCCAATAAGCGTTGTAGTTAACGATAAAATTATTTTTCTTGAGCTCAATCCAAAATCACTCGATACACATCTGCGAAGTAAGTGATTGGTTCGATCAGATATCATATCAGCAGCTAACTTATGCTCGAACTTTTTCCTGTCATTCCCGTCTGTCATGCGAGTATCCGAAATGTATAAAACGTCATTGTCTTCGAAATAATTGAATATTTTCAAAATGTTATGAACAGAAGCTTTCCCTAGCGAGTCAGGAAGACCAGGCGCTGCAAGTTGTCTTAAAGAACGATTCGAAATAAGCTGTAAAAACTCATTTTGCTTATCTGATATAGAATCTGTTGCCCACTCCACGTAAGTCGCAAGAAGTTTGGAACTAAGAAGCCTGATCCAGGAATGCGGGTAGAGCAAACATTGACAAACTAGGTCCCAGAATTTTGTCTTCTTTTCCCAGTAACTCCTTCCCGCGATGCCGATGATGTGACTCAGAACATTAAGTGCTGAGAAAATATCTTCCCAACGCCCCTCTGATGAGTTCAGCGTTTGTGCAAACAGCAAAAATAACTCGATCACTTCTGTTGCAGACGAGTTCAAAACTTCATTTCTCTCCGTGCCAAATTTGGAGATATAACATTTATAAGATAGGAGTCCACATCTGCGTAGAACATTCTTGTCCTGGTTGTGTAACCAGGTATCTATCAAGTGTTCGAAAACTTTCAACTTGCCAAGGCTAGCCTTCTCGAGTAATTGACCTAACAAAATGGTTGCCATCTCCCGACATTTCTCCTGTTCATCTGAAACCATGAGATTAGCTAAACCAACGAAAAAACTGGATGCATTTTTGTCAACTATCGAAGTGTTCGATTTGAGAAGGATTGAATGCATCAACTCCATCACTGACTGTCTCCCACTAGGTGTGGGATACTTCAAATTGTCCATCAAAAACTTGAAAGACGCCTCCATTCGCTTTTGGCCTTGATCGTACAAAAGCATGAACTTGAGATACAAACCCCTTGCAATGTCACGAATCTCTTGAAAGTGATTGACGACCATGATGCGCAAAATTTTATCCATGATGTCGTAGACTTCTGGAATCTGTATTCTTCTCGTTATCACTGCCTTCACAAAGTTAAACGCAGAGCTTTGCTTTTCGGGATCTTCAAGATCTGGTGTAATCTTGAGAAGAAGCGCACGGATTGCTTCTTTGGAACAGCATTCGCTTTTCCAATGTTTTATAATTGTGGCAATGTATTTGAGAGAAAGCTGGCTTAATTCCTCTCCGGTAGACTGGCTTTCAAGCACAATATCGATCGCTCTTTCACAGATTCCTTCAAACACATCGTCACGACTTGGAGGAAAATCTAACTTAACAAGAAGTACAACCACACGCAAGACAGTCGCAACCAATGGCTCGTTGGATGAGTTCAAACTTGTTGAAAGGAGCGGAATGAAGCCATCAATGTTTGTAACATTAAGAAGATGACGGTGTTTACCAATAACAGATTTCAAGATCTCAAAAGATAGTCTTTGCAAATATTGAGAACGCTGGAACTCATTTGCATTGTCCATCCTCAACTTAGAATTGGTATCTACCAAAAAATGTGATTCGTCGCGCTTTGGCGTCTTGCATTGCTTTGCACCCTTGACATCCAGTGATGATTTGTGGATTTTGTAGCATAACAACAATGCGTCAGTTGAATCTGCTCGCTCACTCGCGAGGATTCCTAGGCAAATTCGCCTGAAACACTCCTCAATTGCTCGTTCGGTCTTGCTTGGTAATGCTTGATCAAGAAGCACCTTCATAGGGTCAAGAAAACTATCGAATGCGTCAAAACTCAATTTGGAACATAAAAGCTCGATCGTATCAAAACTTTTCTTTGCTTTGACTTCTATCATTTTACTGTGATAGCCTTCAGCATCTTTCTCCTTTCCAGCCGCCCCAAATATATCCTCCATGACAATCTCCACGATAATTCGAGCACTTTCATCAATGTCCCCGTAATGGGCAGAGCTGGAAACCTCTCGCAATATGCAATTCAACGTGTAACTAAGCACATGTATTTGAGAACCACGAGAAAGTGCTCCACGAAGCTCGCGAAGGAGATATCGTAAGTATGATGCACCCAAGTGATTTGAAGCCTTGCAAAGCGCTTTTCTGGCGTGGTCCCTCAACTCTTGCGATTTTGATCTTAGCACCTGACAGGTACTGATGAGTATGCTTGGAAGTTCACTCAGTACAACTTGCGATGGTGTCATGAGGAGAGCAACCACACAAGCCTCGAGAAGCGGAAGCCTCGTGCATATCGTTGAGTCATTTCGAATCGAAAGAGTTTTTCTGATAGGTTGCACGACCAGATTAACAATAAAGTTGTTGAATACTTCATCGTCTTGAGGAAGCCCCTGCAAAAATTTGGACCCGATCTGCAAGTGTTCTTTGCGAATGACACTCATATTGTTGATGAGGTGAATGACCACTTTTATTGCGTCTCTCATCTGATCTGATTGAGCTGAAGCAATCGTGATATACTTCTTGAGATACCAAACATATACGGACCATGGCAAAACGCATGACAAGGCAGCAAATGACCCTTGCGCATCATCACATAAGTTCCGGGTCTTTTCTTCCTTGCAAAACAAATAGTTTTCGAGTAAAGGTAAAAGGTAATGTCTTGCGGTGAATTCTGTCAACGAGTCTCTTTTTGCAGCAAGTTCACGAATGGCTTTCTGCCGTGCTGTCACCTGAATGTGTCTCACGTTTAAAAAGAAATCTTCTGAATCATCATCCGATAATAAGCAGCCTAGGTTTTGTAATTGTGGTAACAAATCCTTATAACGAGCCAAGTCAGCGAGAACTTCAATGTAAGAGCTTCTTACATCATCAATCAGATTCAGCAACCCGTGACAGATCGCCGGATTGATCAATTCATCGAAGACTTCTCGGAATGCAGTCTTCTTAGCATCCGTTTCTGCTCTTGAATGAAATTCTGCAAACTTTTTGATTGCATGAGTAGCATTCGATCTTAGAATACTCTCATCCTCGTTGTCCATAAAAAATAGGCAGGAAGAGAGAGCCAACTTCCATCCCATCATGCCAGAATGCATGAAAAATGTCTCGTCTATGAGGTCAAATCCATCTAGTATTCTAGAAAAATCGTAGTCACCAGAATTTGACTGTGATGCATTAAGATGATCAAGGATCTCAACCGTTTTTCTGAAGTCTGGTCTTCGTACAGAGTACGCATCAAAAACTTTAGTGATACTTTTGCGAATTCTTAAATCTTTCGAGAATCGAAGCATCTTGGAGCTCATAATAGTAAGCTCATATTCAACCTTTTCATCACATTCCATCGACTCCATCATCAGCGCTATGGATATCAAAAGGCTGACTTTGTCCTCAGAACGTACGAAGAAAGATGATTTTTGCAAAGCCTTACAAGATGCGTGTAAGAACATCCTCTTGTCGAACTCTTGACTCAAAAATTGACCCTCAACCAAAAGTAATAGGAGCGTGGCACATCTGGACAATACATCTCTATTCTTGGAACTCTCTAGAATCCGAGGAAGGTTGCTGAGTAAGGAATCCACAAGCATAGCAAGAAATTCGATGTATTTCAAATCTTCTCTGTCTTCCTGCTTCGTCAAAGCAGATATAAAGAAATCCATTAAGCTTATGATGACTTCATCTTTGCAATGCTCGTTTGCCATGAGAGAAGTGATGGCTTTGAGAGGCATCCAGTCATCCAAACTGTAGAAGCTCATAAAAAATTCGTGATTCACTCGATTGAGAGTAAATTCCAACAATGACGAGACCAGCTGATTGTTTTCAGCTTGAAAATTTATCAATCGCGGCTGAAGAACATGTTCAAATAAAGCTGGCATCACCATCGACCAGTCATACTGGGACCCTACTAGCTTATCAAATGTATTAAGACATTTGAACGAAGTTTGTCGCAAAGATTTGAGGGGAGAAGAAGTTCCCTCAGCTTCTGAATCCGCAATTTTTTGGACACAAATGAGAACGTAAGCAAGTGGTTGTATAGTTTCCTTAAGAACCTCGTAATACTTGTATCCCAAGGCATCGTAAACTTCACTGAGCATATTCACAAAACCGGTCATTATTTTGATATTATCGAAACAGTCTTCCGATGAGCCAGCAGCCGCAAAATACGCCTGAAATGGTATCTTGCTGCTCATGTGTCTGACGAAATGTGTCATATATTGGGGTTTCAAATTTGGGAGAATTGATGCAATAGTGAACCTTGCTCCGAACTTTTTGGATTTTTTCGAAGATGTCTGCATTTTTCCAAAAAATATTTGAAGTATCAATGGGATGACAGTTTTTTCGTCTTCTTCCTTGACTTTTTCTTCAGATGTTTCTCCTAACAAGCTCAAAACTTCGTCTTTGAACAACTTATCATCAAGCAAATTGATGAGTTCATCACGATAAGGAAGAAGAGAGGTGTCAAGAGCCAAATAAGCTTTCAATGCTGCTTCTTGCAACTTTGAATGCTTTGAACCTATGGCCTCTCTAAGAATTGATGACAAGGTAATTCGCAGGCAACGAGAGATTCGACTCTTTATAGAGCTCACCAATTCGAGAGCTGTAACCTTCTCTTCCATAGACCAACAATTTTCAATATCGTCATCGACGACACAATGAATCAATTTGAGAGCTTTGTCCACATCCGCCAATGCAATTCTAGGAACTTCCTTAAGACATTTTAAAAGCCGGTTTCTCATTTGAGATGTGATCTGATCTGGTCCTTTTTCGAGAGCTCCTATTTTTCTGGTCTTCGCAACGAGCTCCTTTGTAGAGTGAAAAACACGATCATTCACCTTTTTGTAAAGACCTTTGAAAATGCCTTCATCACTTTCAAGAATCCAAAAGTCGGAACCTTGATTGGCCTCTTCTTCAACAAACTTTGGGTTTCGTTCAAAACTGGGTTTTGCTAAAAGCTGACCATAGAGGAGTCGACTGAGCAAATCATCTAAAGCAGGGTCCACCATCGATCTTGCAGTGTCAAAAACGGCTTCCCAGCAAGGTTGATACTGCTTGCACAAAAGCCCCATTATGAAATGGGCCATGCCTATTTGTATCAGACTCTTACCCAAATGCATTGAAAATACCTTGAAGAGCTCCAGAATCCTTAATCTCATTAAATTGGCATTTTCAACTACTAGAGCAATCTGATCAATTGACATCATTTGAGACCAAATATCTTCGTGCTCTGGACATATGATCTGGAGTGTCTGAATGCTTCCAAACCTTAATCGTCTATTTGTGCTTGATAGATTTCCCAAACACGCCGACTGTAAAGATGCAGCAACTGAAAGGCCCCCGAAAGTTTTGTAAAAGTTTTGCACCGCTGAAAGGAAAATTTCTGATTTAAAGCAGACGTTGATAAGACTAGGCAACATGTCTGCGAGGTCTTTCGCCAAAGGAATGGTGTGGTCGCCTTCTGGACAGTTCACAAATAAAGATATAAGCTGACCGTATAACTCAGAGGTATCTGACGTATTCCAGCGTTGATTAATTGATTTGATTAATTTCAAAGCAATTGTTTGATCGTCAGCAGACTTCAGACTTTGAAGATTTAAAATGTTACATCTCCATTTGAGATCCTCAAGCTCAGATCCCTCGTCTTTGACCGCAGCCGCTATCAGATCGAGGATATTATCTTTCAAAGTGATAGGCAAAGTAAATCTCAAAAGATCATGCGATTCATCGACCTCGTTCCTTTCTATGATGAGTGATAATTGTTGAAGACCCGATTCCAGGTCAAGACCGTTGATGACTTGTTGAAAGCGTCTGTCAATCTCAAGTGATAGAGGTGGCACATATTTCAAGTCTTTGACAATATCTAAAATGCTCAATTGCAAGACGCTAAATGTTGATGGTAAAGTATCCCAAAGCTGCAGTAGCATCATCGCAGCTGTGTTCGCTTCCAGATTTCTCACAAGCAAAGCCCAAAGTAAGACAAGCATGGTCGAGCAAGTAGCGAATTGCGCCTCCGGCTCGTCATTTTCTGCATATTTTAGGCCAATGGCTTTCACAAATTGAGCAAAATCTTGATCTAACGACACTTTGCGTCCGTTATCCGTGAAAACAATGGCCAGGTATAAAACCAATAATGAGTGTAGCTGACGCAGTCCGCTCATCTCGGGAAGGTATGAGTTGAGCTCAATCAAAATTTTTCGACTCATGCTGCAAGCTTGATCATTTTTAGCATGATGAAGTGTAGACATTAAAACTCGCGCAGTAAGGTGTAGAAAGCCAATATCATTCTCCTTACACGAGCGCATAGCTTTGTCTAGTAAGGGCTTCAAAATCATCAACGTCTTTGAATGTAGACTAGCATTTGCAACTTTGATTGCCTCTGTGAATATGACAGCTATATTCTCTAGAAACTCTAAGCTTAGGTCAGTTTCTGAGATCAAAGTGAAACAACGATCGACAAAGTCTAGGTAGGCCTCCTTCGACAGTTTTTTTATCAAGTGTGACATTGCCTCTGCACAAAAGCGACCTATGTATGCTTTCTTTTGTTCTTTCAAAAGAGGTATGAGATCCTCGAATGAGTTCCACAAGTCTTCACTGATATCAGGAGAGAGATATCTAAACGCAAATGCTAACGAGTTGAAGCACCATTCGAGAACATTGGCGGAGTTTTTCATACTTTGAGAATCGTTTGGAGACACTGAAAGACATAAACCCATCAATAAATGAATGAATCTCTTGTAAAATGTTAAAAATTCAGGACCTAAGTCATGAATGAATTGAGTCAAAATTTCCAATAAAGGTTGAAGTGAGTGGATATCATGCTGAGAAATATGCGATTCTAATATATCATAAAGCTGGTTCTTGTGATGTAACACTTGGGCTAAGGATCGACTAAATGGCTCGATGCTTTCAACACAAGAAGTGAAGTTACCGCTTATGTTGACCTCCTTCCAGTGGGCAAGGGTCTCCAAGTAAAATGAAGTGGTAGTATCTTCATAGTTTCTCACTCCAAGCTTGGAATACGGACGAATCTTGAGGGCGTTGACACGCTCCTTGAACGATTTGAAGTTATGATGCTTTGCCATGAGGATCAGTTTTAGTCACTGGCATTAACTTTAAAGAGAAGCTCATCGCGTTTATACGTCACGTGCAAAGCACGTGTGATTTACACCTTCCATTTCGGATACATTGCAGTTTAGATAATGGAAGCCATTGATAGAGAAAAAAAAATACAATCAATAAAAAATACAAGAAAATCAGAATAGTCTGTACTTTATTCAAGTAACTTGTTTAGCTGTGTAAAGAGGTCTCGAGCAAGAATTTATAACTTTGTGCCAAAAACACCATGCGAAAGCATTTCGCTTGATTACAGTTAAAACTATAAATGATCGCATGAGCAAATTACGTTCACCATGTTAAAAAACTGGAGAATCAGAACCTTGGAATTCTTTTAGAACGAAAAAAAAAAAAAAAAAAAAAAGAAAAAAAATAACATTCTGAGAAATGAATGTCGACACAAAGCACTTCCGATAAGCCGCTAAATCCATTGCACTAACAATCTGAATAATGTACTGGTTCTCGACCGACTTACGATCAAGTCATGAATGGTTGACTGAAAAGAAAACTAAAAAGCGATTGGACAACCACAGAATCTTGGAGGGGGCCTTTGTTTTAAATGGTTTCGTCATTCTGTCCAAGATGCGATAGATTACTAAGGAGCGGGAAGGGCTATTTGCTACCAAAAAGAAGAGGTCAAAAAGAAGAAGATGTAGCCCAGTTCATAAACCAGACACATGAAAGACAACTCAATGCTTCGAAAAGAACTGGGCTAAAGCTGAATCGTTTCTAGCAGTGCTAGCTTGCAAATATGCCTTACGCAACTCAACACAGAAACCAGGTTATTAAGTGTTGTGACTTGCTTGTGCAGCTTCAAATCAATCCAAAAAACGATTCGGGGACAGAACGGTAGTGAAAGACGGTTTAAAACCATCGAAGGTCAACATACAGTACACAGCGCAATGCCAGGTGCACAGAGCAGGGGTAAGATCAACCTAGCTATAAACATGCAAAATCATTCAGAGCAGACCCCCCTCATTCGAAGCCCTTCTGAGAGTCAAAGAGAAAATAGGAAGGTCAACATAAGTCAAGGAGGACTCACTCAGAAAACTTCATCAAAAATTGGCAATAACTCAAAACTCGGCCTTCAGAGACTCAGCAGGACAAGTCAGAAGCTTAAGTTATTACCGGAAGACCCGCCGACTCTTGAAAGTGAGCTACTCTCTTTTGACGAGAATCAAGACCTGAAGAGTGATGTTTCACAAGGAGGGGGTGTATATTCGCAAGTAACCAGAATTACCGATAAGCCAGCTAGGAAGGATGCCGAAATTCTTGGAAAGCTGCATCGTGATTTATTACCAAGAGTAACAGCTTACTGTACTTCTGGGTCATACAAAATGAAGGATTTACTTCGATGGCTCAAGGACAGAAAGAGAATTCATAACACCATGCCGAAACTCTTTGACGAATGCTTATACACTCCATTTACATACAAAGACTGGAGAAATGATTCAGAAGATGGAGGGAAAAAAATGATCCGCTTAGCTGATGATGGTGGCGAAATCGAATTTGGTAAAAGAAATGATATCTTTATCTTCGAATATGGCGTCGTGATAATGTGGTGCTACACGCGAAAAGAAGAACTCGCTTTTTTGGAAGATTTGGCTCGCTTTGAAAGTGAAAAGCTCTCCTCTGAGGACGTTCAAGTAGAAGAGTTTAATTACTACATCACTACGTCCTACCAACCACGGATCTACAATGATTTCATAACTCTCCGTGATGATGCCAACTACATGCTCAAATTATCTATATCTCATGCTTTGGCACAATCAGTCAAAATTTCGTTATTCGAGGAACTCGTCGACAACACCATAGAGGATACCCAAGATATTCCACAACAAATTGCGCACACTGGCAAGGTCGAGATGACCAGAGATGAAATTATGAAATCTATTGGGGAGCTCTTCATATTACGCATTAATATAAACTTGCACGGCTCAGTTCTCGACTCTCCAGAACTCATGTGGGCAGAGCCGCATCTAGAGCCAATTTACCAGGCGACGAGAGGATATCTCGAAATCAATCAAAGGGTAGAGTTGCTTGAACAAAGATTGGAGGTTATATCAGATCTACTACAGATGTTGAAAGAGCAACTAGGGCATTCGCAAGAAGAAAATCTTGAGTTTATTGTAATTGTCCTAGTATGCATCGAGGTTCTTGTCAGCGTTGTGAATGTGGTCGTTGATCTCTTGACCTATTGAGAGGCTGGTCTTGCACGACGGCCTTTGTGGCTAATTGATCTAGAACAACCATTATGGAATACCGTCGAACCAGTCAGAAATCGCGACTTGTGAGACAAGTCGCTCTGCATCAAATTTCTCACAACTAAGAGCTCGCGCGGCAGCAAGTATAATTAAATACCGGAATGACGTATACAGAGCGGCCCGCCACAAGATGTGGCGAAGCAACAGGAAAAATTTTAACTAGCCGCAAGCAATTATAAGGGGCTAGTTACCTCACACTTGCCACACCTTTTATATAAGGCGCATGCCTAGTTCGAGCAAACTGAGACATATTGCATTTTTGCTTTTGATATTCTTGCTGATATTTTTGAGACATATATAACTCCACTTCCTGCTCTTGAACTCAAGTAGTTCTGGCCTTATTCAAAGATTTTCCATTCGACTCAGCATCCTATTGAAAGAACCCCTTAGAAAGATGGATAATTTACCAAAGCTCACATGTCCCAATTTGATAAGGACGAGCACTCTTCCCTCTGAGTTTATCCGTCAGCATCTCGATATAGTTAATACTCCAATACTGCTTGACGTTGGTTCAGAGGTTACTCAAATGCAGCTGAACTGGTGCAAGGAAGAAGAGCAAGAGGAAAGACGACTTGTACGTCTCTTGGTGCATCGGGAGTCATACGCAACTTTCAAGATTCTGGCAGAGCCGGTATCGCCATTCTCATACTCATCAAGTGACGATTCCTTAGTTATATCATGCATCAAATGGAAAGAAAAAGATATGTGCGTTGTTACATCTGTGGATGTCATCTTAGTGCTCGAGTTTCTTGTTGGAGAACACTTTTCTATCGAAGAAAAAAGTCGTGTTCGTCGAAATTTACAGTTTCTCAAGCCGTATACTGTCACAAAATCATCAAATGAAAGCCGCAGATTATTCTCAAGTTTGATGTCAATGGAAAACCCCCGTCCAAGAAATATCGAGAAGGGACTCAAAGTCTTCGAATGGTCAGACTTATTTGTCGCTGTCAATAGAGTGCTTTCAAAGTATTCGGCGAATCCGGAGAATACAAATGCCCAGAACTTGACTGCGACGAACGTGACGCTTAACGATGGGGATGCTCCAAAAACCGAGTTCTCCACACTGAGTAATGGACACGGGAAGTGGTATCCCCGACCGGACCAAAATGCGAGTTGCCGCAACGCCCCCCTACATTCACAGCCACCAGTCACTCCCTTATCGTCTTATACATCCACGATCTTATCCGACATCGCCAGACAAGCTAGGTTTCTCGAGGAACGCGGAATCCCTGATAGATGGCAAACACTCAATTCACGAGGCTGCTGTGTTGAGTCACAATGGAACAGCTTCAGACCATCCACAGTCTATTGTTAGTAGCTCAAAGCTACCTAAGTTAGACAATGAGTTGAATGCATTCAACAACTCCGAGACGTCTGGCTCTTCGACAGACTTGTCTCTCAAATCCAAGTCCCAGACCGCTTCAACATCCGTGGGAGCCTCGCTTGACGAAAAAAGCTCGTCCGGAATATCAAGTTCAACTGATAGTGGAAGCGGCAAGAACACTGACGACGGCTCTGGATCTGATGACTCAAGTGGTTTGGGCAAAGGGAGTTTTAAGCATAAGCCCAGCGCTATTCCAGAGCAAGACATGAAAGACTCGGAAGACAGTAAATCGCCGACACCTGTGGAAACATCACACCCTCCTCATCTCAAGTACCTTCCGGTACAGAAATTGAGTACTGCTAATATGAAGAAGCATGATCTTGAGTTGGCTCAAATGAGTCCGCTGGAGCGTGAAGGGTCAAAGTTTACAAATATAGGAGCCGCTGCTGCGGCCGCAGAGCTGTCATCCAACACAGAGTCTAGCGAGTCAAAAAGAAGGAAAAGGAGTCGCAACAAACGGAAGAGATTGAAGCTTCCCGAGATATCGTCAGGTTTGGATAGGAAATTTCCACTTCCGAATCCGAGGCAGATCGAGTTATACACGAGGGGGGGAGGATTCTGTGCATTTAGATCCTCGCCCCTACAATGGCAAGGATAGCTCTACACCGATTAGCACGGAGGGCAGCAGCACGGAGAGCTCCAGCCGTTAAACATTTACCAGAGAAAGAAAAATAGAGAGCTATGTAATGAGTAATATTTATGTGTCATGTATTCAGTCTACAAGTTTGTAAAAGACAGTCTACTTTCGATTGTAGGCTTGGATTCAGGCCTGCAAGTGACAACATTCAAGTAGTCTTTCAGTTCTAGAGTTTCCTGGGGTGTATGATCAGATGTGTGAGAAGCATCAACAATCAGGGTTTCTTTCTTGAGATTACGGTAGAATCCCGACGCCTCAGACTGCAACAAGATAGTTCTTGGTCCCCAGATATTGACAAAATTTGAGTTCCCAAAAGTAAGATTCTTGCTTCTCATTCGAACCACTTGCCAGATTGATGAAATGACTTCCGAAATGGACCTTAGATTTGTTGTCAAGTCCTTGAAGCTACGAATTGGCAGCATACTTGGCCTCCGTACTTTTTGCACTGTAATGGAGGGTTGAGACTCCTCTCTTCCCACAACGCAATTTTCCAAATCATGAGGTCCATTGACTGATATCGACAAAAGGTTGTGTTTGTTTACGAGAATTTCTTCGTTTTCCTTCACTTTAATGGCGAAAACTTGTCCGTGACCAGCCAAGGCAGCGACACCTCTCCCGCCAATGAATGTGAAACCACGATTCCCAAGAGTCGACAATCCAGTGCGAGGTCTCTTGGAAAGCCCCAGCGCTCTAGCAAAAGCTCTGGATATGTTTTTGGGGGTCTTGTGCTTATCGACGACTAAAGAGGGTCCTCCATAGACTTGTAGAGAATCTTTTTGTAAAATTGCCCAGTCTGTTACACCATTTAATTCCAATGAAGCAAATGACCTTTGACTAGACTTTCCGACATACCTTTGAAAAATGCCGCTCGTTTGCGCAGAAACGATAAGTGATGTAGGCTCCGTTGACGTTAACTCTTCATATAGTTGTATTCTTCCATCAAATAAAAAGGATTTAAAAGGGAGCAATGCTTTAATTTTGGATTTTAGCCGAGGGAAGCTCCCTTGGACGATCACCAACGAATTTTTTCGAATGTTGATTGGTATTGATGGTGGAATTGTAACGGTTGCCATTGAAGGGGGGTTTCCAAAGATATTAACCAGTATATCGTCGCTCGTTTTGATACTGGGTAATCTCTCAACATAAGGCTCGACTCTTCCAGATGATGCTTCTCCAGCAATACGCGTAGAGCCAGTCAAAGGGGATAACGAATGAATTCCAAGTGCCCGACATGTTATTAACAATTGGGCGACCAGCTTGCGCAACATGTTGTTGAATTCTGTTGTTCGCGGACTTCTCTGCCAATAACTTTAAGTTCGCGCTTTACACTGATTGTCTGAAGCTACCATTTTCATTAAACATTAGGTGATCTAATTTAGGCCTCTTTGCTTTTTAAATTTGAGACGCTTTTCTGAATAAATTGGAAAAATCGATCACCGTATTCTTTTGCGGGAACAGCAGAGATCGTACTTCGGTTTTGACCAACAGATCTAAATAGAGTTTCGAGCTTCTTCCTTATCGAGTAATGAGTTAAGCAGTCGATGATGCCTAAGTAATAGATGACTCTCGTGGGCTCGTTCTCCTCATTTGTTCCTCGTATCCCGCCATCGTGTCCGTAGAAAATATATTTGGACCGTCCAGGGAAGTTTCGGGCAGGTAGGTCAGCTTCGCGATCAATGTCTCTAGGATTAGTCTTGATCAAATCATTCTTGCTGTTAGATTTGGGGTCGAAAACCGAAAGGTTGGTGATAGTATTGGAATTTCCCTTTTGTACATCGTGGATTCCAAGAAGCAAAGAATAATCCATGGCATTGATATTCTTCAAGAACTGGACATCTGCACGAAGCTGCTCTAAAAATATTCGGCGTTTCTTTGGGCCAAACATGATTTTCTCCTTTTGCTCAAGCCAATTAAGATCCTTCAAAGTTGTGTGCGAGGAATCGAGTAGGCCCTCTTTGTCAGGTGGAATCTTGGTATATCTACCCCAGGTAGAGCCCTTCAAATCGTACTTTGTATGTATGTCTCTATGAGGGGGAAATAGATTGTTCATGACGATGAAATGAACTTTTTTAATACTACCTCTGACCTTGAGACGATGTAGCCCATAGAATTGCGATATGAGCGTATTTGGGTTGCTTTTCACATGATGATAATAGTCCTTCAAAATCCTGCGCAACTGCTTGTGTTCCGAATGATGTATGGTTTTGATGATAAATCTGAAGTCTCTCGAATAATAGAAAAAAGAACCACTTTTTCCAGGCGATCCAAGCTCAGAAAGAATGTACTTTCCTGTGATTGATATAAGGTAGTCAGCTGGATCTACGCCAAAAAGAGATCTCAAATCACGAAATACTTCCGGGCAATAATCCTTGAACTTGAAGTCATATTTTGAAGATGGTGTCAATTCATTACCATCCATGTTGAAGGTCAATTTCTTTGTACTTCTGAAATCTTCATCATGGATCTTTTTCATCATCCCCGAGCATCGCGATACAGCGACACGGATACCAGTTAACATATTATATGCCATCACGAAATTTTCATGCCCCTCACTGATTCTGTTGCCCAAAAACACATTTTCATCTTCTGTATGATCTAATTGTTGCCTCTTTTTTATATTGCGTTTAACAATAATAGAATTCCTCATCCTGGTTATCTCGTCATCGAAAAAGTCTTTATTGGCAGTTCGAAGTCTTGGAATGTCGGCTGTGGAATTTGCTCTTGCAGACACACGAATATAGCTCTGATCCAGCGTATCCTGGTGATCGGTGTTTGGCAGTATTTTGGCCTTGGAGGGGCATCCACCTTGTCGTTCCGCAATAGATCCAGCATCCCTATGAGTTTGCGGTGAAGTATGCCTTCTGAGTGGACTGATTCGAGAGTTTTGTAGTCCTGATCTATTCTGATCCCGTTGCTCGGAATTGAATATGGGCGATGAACCGTTCAAATCATCCAGAGGGCCAATTGCACGAATAATTACAGCCTTCGGATCCACACTTTCATCCTCGATAGGTTTTGATGTTCTTTTCTCTGTTTGCTGCACCACTCCAGTATCTAGAGTAGTATTATGGTCATTGAGGGATTTGTTAGTTAGGGTGTGGAAAGAATCTGTCTGGGGGAGAGCCTCATCAGCTATGGAGCTTGGAACCGTATCTCCAGTACCAGTCTCCGAAACATCTGATGGAGCACCACGAAGGGACCTTGAGGTCGGAGTCAAGGGATTATCGTTCTTTCGGCTCGGTGACTCAGGCACTCTCGAAAGAACTTTTCGGGTTTGATCGTCATTGGCGGGTAACGTTTCTAGCAGAATCATAACACCCGGCCATAAAAGATGTTATCTTGTCAAAATGGGCAACTCGGATTGATGACACGCGCCAGAACTTGCTTGAGGACCTTTTGCGATGATTTCGTATGTATGCGCGTGATAATAATTTCCTTGCTGACGTGGAACTGAGACGGTTCTTTTTAACCGAGACAATCGAACTCAATTTTTTTTTTTTTTTTGTTAAATCGTCCTGCTCGGTTCATCTGTGATACGCTTGGGCTTATTTCCCATAAAGTCTGGTTTTTGCCGGCTTTTGGGATAAAAAGCGTGTTGATATCGCCTGTACACCATAGCCTTCCAGCTTCTTCAGAAGGGTCAGTGGATGAGAAGGAGACGATGGAAACCCTTTTTTTAAAAAAATCTAGGTTTTGCTTTCCGTTTCAGTTCACTTGGCAAAAGAATATAAAAATTAAAAAAAAAGAAAAAAAAAAAAAAAAAAAAACCTAACATAAGAGGAAATTCTAGAGGATAAGAAAATTCTAGCAGACAAAATGATCACTCAAAATTTCTGAAGAGTAAGTCTCTCCTCGTAAAGCGACCATTTCTGAGATATTTAAAGCAAGTTCTGTGCCATCATCTACGGGTAGTGACCAATTCTTAAAAGGAATGCCTTATGAAAAATTCATTTCTTATGTCTGGCTATGCCTTTCATTCTGCTCTCTTGCATCCACAATTCCCCTTTCGCCGCATGCTGGCGATGGCTATAAGAGAGATTCTTTTGATCAGTGTCAGATTATCCATGCGGAACTGCTTGAAAGTCTAAAAAACAATCGAACTGCTTTGCTTGCCATCAATGACACCACTGTAATTCACCTTCATTCCAACAACTCCTTCTTAGTGAAAGCAAATACCAACTCATTAGATAGTCATGAAGTCATCCGTACCAATTTGAAGACTGCTTCACACGATTCTGAAGTAAATGATTTTTTGGAGTTCAAGGTATTTGCAACTATTGTTGATCATCTATCAGACGTGACGCCCATTTCAAATTGCCACGAGGAGCTTGCTGGCGAAGGAGGATCAGTGGCTATGCTGCTTGCATTTCAACAGTCGCTTTCTTCGACTTTATCAGTCGGGATTTCACCAACCCTCATTTTACCAGCTTTGGAATTGACGGCCAAAGTAACCTTGGGTGGATCGAATAATCTAGCAAACACAGTGACCTGCAATGTAGAGCATGGTGAAATACTACAGGTGTTTTTGAGGGGTATCAGAACAGTCAGTTACCACTTGGCTGTTCGGAAAATGAGCTTTGACAACATATCCGGTGAATATGTCAGTCAACCTGCCTTTCGAAACACAACCGCGTTTGAATTCAAAAGTGGAATTAGTCTGAGCGAGTATCTATGCGCTACTAATACCATGACGAATTTGGAATGTTCTTATAAAGGCCTGAATGATTTTATATAAGCCATTCTTCGTACTTGTAGGTCGTAGTTTGCAGTTCTACTAAAGTCCACCGGGACGTTGTGTGTGTGTGCGGCTCTCGAGTCCGTGTGCCGCACGAGAGCGAGGCCACAGGAACTAACATCGACACAACAGAACTTTTCCCGTAAAATATGGGATTATTCGACTTCTATAAAAGATCACCGGACCATAAACAAGAAATTCAAGATCTTGGATTTGAGGTTTCTAGTTGTGACCAAGAATGCGATTCTTGCACCACCAAATATCCCTCATCCATCAATTTGTCGGAGGCTTCAAGTGATGACTTATGGGGTACAACTAAGCCATATGGTCTCCATATAGTCATACCAACAAATAAATCTGATTGGCCTCATGACGCTATCCAAGGCTCGGGTCGCTTTGCGATAAGTGTCGAAGAATGGGCCGCACAGTCTTCCGTAGATTTGGGCGCCCTGAGCAAAGTGAAGGTGACTGTGAGCTCACTTTCATCACTCAAGCTCGAATCGGATATGGAGTATATGGATGGTGAAAGGGGCGACTTACTCCTCTTACCTTTCTTCGTCTGGATTAAAAACGTAAAGGCCGAGGATACGACGCAAGTTTTAAATGAGGTAGTGCCTCGACTCGTTGAGTACCGAAGTCTTCATACAGAAGAGATTCCTTCGTCATTACAGACTTCAATCCCTAACGTCGAAGTGGTACCTGATGCAAATTCAGCTTATATATTCCTTTGCTCTCACAAAACCCGAGACAAAAAATGTGGCGTGACAGCTCCTATAATGAAGAAAGAGATGGATCTTCATCTAAGAGAGATTGGTCTCTACAGAGATTTTGGCGACGAGAGAAGGGGCGGGGTTCCCGTGTCATATGTGAATCATATTGGGGGCCACAAGTACGCTGCTAATGTCATAATCTACATCAAGAGATCAGGGAAAAACATCTGGCTAGCGAGATGTAAGCCCAGCAACGTCGTACCAATAATAGATGAGTGTGTCGTGAATGATGGCAGAGTTTGGCCCGACAAGGTGAGACAGATACAGAAGTTTCAGCCTATTGACTGGTGATAAGATATTGTTTTAGAATTTATAGAATTTTTATAATCTTCTTCCTACTATACTTGCCTTCAAAATGTTGGCTCTCTTCATGGCGTAGAGACCGTCACTTTTTGTCATCATATCCAAGCTACCAAGCATCAGTTGCAAGCGATCTGACTCAGTTTTCAACCATGATTCATCATTTGCAAGGATCTTCGCCACGATTTTTTGGTAATATGGAAGCATCGATAAATCAGCACCATACTCCACATTGTATCTATCAAACAAAACCTTAGCCTCGGCACTTTGGTAGTCAAGCATCAGGACAATATCTCTGAGAAGATTTTCGCCATCGTCGGTATTCTCAAATCTGATTCGCTTGTCTACGAACAAAAGCCTTCCAGCATTTCTATCAGAAAGAACATCTCCATTTTCTGATTTGCTTAAGATTTGTTCGACGAGGCCAAAAATGTTATCTTTCTTCACTTGCTGCACATATGGTGAATTTTCAAGAGCATCAGACTCGACTTCAATGATCACTGGTAAATCTGAGACATCAAAACTCAGACTAAGTACACCTGGATCGGTAATATGAAGTTCAACAAACTTTACACTATCAGCATTATTTCCGAAGACTTGGGCAAGTTCGTTCCATGAACTCAGGAGGGAGTCAGACAGAATCTGCTTGTGCTGTACTAAGACGAGCTTTTTGTTTGATGCAATGTTTTCTAGCAAATCAAGATCTCCCTCGCTCAAATACATCACAGATCTTTGGGAGTTTTCATCGCCTTTCATATACTGTTTGTCTGCAGCCCTGGAAGCGAGTTTAATGAAGTTACTCAATGACTCCTGGTCTCGCAGACCGTTGTAAGTAATGGGATGAGACAGTGAGTCAGTAAAAAGCAATAGTGTGGGGTACCCTGCAACTTTATACTTTTTCCGCATACGTTTCCCATCGCCGTCACCGTCAATTTTGACAATTTGGATATTGGTACTTTCCGAAAATTCATTGCCCAATTCCTCCATTACTGGCATCAAATTTTTACAATGCCTACACCAAGTGGCATAAAAGTCAACCAAAGTTGTCACACCAGATGATAATACGATTTCATTGAATGTTGTATCGGACACCTGTAACACATTGGAAGCAGCTCCGACGGCAAGGAGGAGGAAAGGTATAAACTGCATTGGCATCCAAAAATGGATTCTGGGCCATTCAAATGAAGTATATGCAGGGACTAATATGTATTTTTGACGTATTCTCCACCGGCCGTAAGTGGATGTCTCGAGTCAACGAAACCAAGCAAATAGTCGAATCAGACTATTTTTTTTTATCAATTGCCTCCTTCTTCTCGTAATCGGAGGTAGTAATTGGGTGACGATTATACAATATACAGGAAAGGTAAGATATTAACATAATCCAATGGAATTATACTCAGACTCCATCAACTCAATTTTAATCTTATGATCGCACCTAGAGTGATTGCAAGTAGATGGTGTTCCACCCTCCACCAGCCTAGGCGGTTCAGATTAACGTTTTTCACTAAAGACGGATGCCAACTTTGCAAAAATGCTGCTACGATTTTGCATGATGCTATAGAAACGAATGCGACAAATAATGTTAGCTTGAAAGTGATCAACATTCTCGATCCAGAAAATTCAGAGGCTTTTGATTTATACTGCTACGACGTGCCTGTGCTTCACATTGAGAAGGACGATGGAGCCAAAATGAAGAAATTTATGCATTATTTTAACAAAGACAAGATCATGGAGGAAATAGGATCAAATACCAGGTGAACTTGTCACGGCACATTTATGTTCAAACTCAGGGGTTTAAAGCTAACGTGATGTTGAGCTAGGGATTGACATATTGAGGTTTTGATTTTTTGTATGATGAAGGCACTGTGTGTCAATGATAGCGCGGGAACTCATATGATGGACGGGCCGGTGCGAAGGAGAGCCGGAGATAACGATCACAAGGATGCGCGGGGGAAATTATACACTGGTATATTTAAGCAACACAATTCTTGAAAAAGAACGACATGACTGACCAAATAACGCGCCAAAAGACTGCGCTTGTAACAGGCGCTCTGTCTGGCATTGGATTCTCCACTGCTCTTGAATTTCAAAGACGGGGCTATCGCACATTTGCTTGCGCCCGGAGACTCGAACCCATGGTGGAGCTTGAGCGCCAGGGTGTCACAACTTTCAAGATGGACGTGTCTGATATAGATAGCGTCGTAAAGGGAAAGCAGTTCATAATGAGAGAGACCGATGGTTATTTGGATGTATTATTCAATAATGCTGGCCAATCTTGTACATTTCCCGCCATAGACGTAACCGACGAGCAGTTTAAACAATGCTTCGAAGTTAATGTGTTTGGCCCGATTCGCTTGACAAGGGAGTTGGCACCGCTTTTGATCAATGCGAAAGGAACTGTTGGCTTCACGGGCTCCGTCAGTGGCTTGATACCTTTTCCATTTTCTTCCATTTACTCGTCCACTAAAAGTGCCATTCATCAATTTGCTGCCGTTTTGAGACTCGAATTGAAACCTTTTGATGTGAAAGTTATAAATATTGTTACTGGAGGGGTAAAAACGGCGATTCAGGATACCAGGCCTCTACCGGAATCATCCATCTACAACGTGCCCGGTATCGATGAGTCGTTGGAAGAAAGAAGAGCCATGGCTGTGAAGAACAAGCCAATGGAACCTGAAGTTTACGCAAAAAAGGTTGTCAACGACTTTGAGAATGCGACATGCGATGGAAGACTCAATGTTTACAGAGGGCACATGGCAACGTTCTTGGGTTATTTATTGTGTTGGTGCCCCAGATTCATTGTTGAGAGAGCTCTTATCAGGAAGTTTCGCTTTGTGGGGATCTTCAGCTTTTTGAAAGAGAAGTATTCTTAAGAAAAGATTGAGTAACGAATGGACAAAAGGTGGCTCATTACAATTACTTGAAGCGTTAGTATATGAATAATAGCTTTGACATGATATATCACATTTTCGCAATTAGTCGCAGATCCTCGAATATTTGATCTCTTAGGTGATCTATAACTCCCCAACCGTAGCCATTGGCGAACCTTCGTCTAACGACTATATTGTTATGAGCGTCGGGAGGTAAGTACACTAGAACCTTTCTCCAATTAATACCATCTGCGTGGTACTTCTGTGCGATCTTTACCTGTTTTTCAAGTTTCCACTCTTTTGATCTAAACAAACGTTTGAATGGACCGACACTAGACGATGAATCTTCGGGTATATTATTGAAATGGTAGAATCGATCATGGAATATCACCAGGGTACGATCTTGAGGCCGCAAGATGAATTTTTGCGACGGTACTGGACAGATCATGGTACTGAGAGCGGATTCAACAGCGGAGGCCTTCGGGGGTATATTGTATTGCACCGATTTTTCCTCGTCGCTTTCCAGATCACCATCAAGATCATCATGGAATGATGTGTCGGTGCCTTTCGCCGAAATTTTTGAATATAAGACGGTCTTTCGCGATATTCGTTTCCGATGAAATAGATCGACAGCCGGGGACTGATCGTTGTTGGAAGTTCGTGATTTTGAAGGCTCTGAATCATCATGAGAGGTTTGACCTGAGACGTTTGGATTTGGCGTTGATGTTCCATACGGCACTGCGCCAACGTCATGGCCCAGTGCGTTTGTCTCCACTGTCGCCAGACTCTGGTCATCATCTATGGATCTTTTTCGCATATATTCGGGGTGGTCCTTCAACTGTGAAACATCACCCATTGCGGCCCAATCTAGGTATAAAAGGGAACTTGTTCTTAGAGGAACAATCCCATCGTTGAATGCGTTAGCATAGACAGTTCTCAGCTTGAATTGTTTGAGAAGGGTCTGAACAAGCGCATCAGGCAAAGACTCCAAAACTGGCTTGAACTTCTCGCTTTTTGAATTAGTATTCACAAACAGCGGTAATTTTTTCAGTAATGTTAGGTCTCGACCCGTTTTTCCCAAGGTGCCGAGATCTAAAAACCATGAGATCCAAAAGCTCATTTCACTCAATACTCCAAGCATTGGACTAGCTATACAAACGAAATGTTCCAACAGGATATTTCTCGATTTGAAGTAATCTTCACCTTTGACCTGCAAGATGTGCTTCAAAGCGTAGAGTTGAACGGGCCCACCGAGCGAATGGGCAACAAAACTGATTTTATTAATCTCCCACTTTTTGGCGCTAAACTCATCGATGAGGCTCGTGACGAAGAATGATACCCCTACACCAAGCTTGTGTATTCCCTTCTCCGTCCTTCCCGCATTTCCTCTGTAGCCTGTAACTACTACATTTTCATCTAGTGTTGATAGTTGGTCCCTCAAATAGAGCATATCGGCAGTCAAGTTTGAGAAGACTCCATGAGTTATAACAACAAGGTGAATTGGTGAGCTCGGCGTCTTCGGTATCTGGGTCCATAAATCGTCTGTATGACTGCTAACTACTTGAAGATCGGGGTTTTTTGATACTCCAAAAGTGTCAGAAGAGCCATCCTCATCTGGTGTTTCACTAGAGGTCCCAGTGAAATCTCCTTTTGTCAAAGAAGTGATGACAGAGCGATTGAGCCTTCGCATACTAAACAAGTCATCGCCGATCATGAAATCGTAGAGCACAGAAGCTTTTCTGTTTAGAATTATTTGTGAAATGATATCGCAGGACCAGCAATAAGTCTTTTTTCCATCTGCATGCGTCGTCTCTAAACTGTTTTCATTCAAATACAATTTCACGTTGAATGTCTGTCCAGGTTTGATGGCATTTTTGAACACGACTTCAGAATTTCTTCTAGAGTCCTCGGGAACAAACTCACTTTTATGGTGGTATCTAAACGGGACGACATGAGCGTAGAGAATGAAGGGGCCATTCAAAAGATGTATTGCTCGAAGTGGTGTTTTCTCCAAATTTTTAACCCTTAGATATATTTCAGTAAGAGATTGATCGTCGGTAGTATAATGAATTGTGTATCTGTTGACATCCCCAAGCTTCAATGGTTTTTGGTCTCTATACCACAAATAAGAAGGCATACCCCAGTAAAAGCATTAAGTCAGGTCTCTAATTCGCGTAAGAGCAATATACCGTATCGGTGAGACATCAAAGAGAAAAGCCAAAAAAGAAAAAAACAAAACAAAAAAAAAAACTTGATAATAAAAAACTACAGTTCTTTACCAAAGTCACAATATATTGAAGAGCTCCTCAAGATTCCTGAAAGACTTCTTTCAAGAAGGCCTCCTCCTCGGCGTTGTGCATCGCTTTGGAACCGGCAGCAATGGAAGCTGAAGGATCTCTTCCTGCGTAGCGCATCACCAATCCAGCATGCTTCTCGGTGTTTTCTAACGTGGTCACCATACGAGGTGCAACATATGAGTAAGATCCCATGTTCAAAGGCTCCTCCTGGCAAAAGACCAAATCTTGAACGTTTGGATATTTGTTCAAAGTATCACGCAATTGGGCAAAAGGGAATGGATGCAATTGCTCAATTTTGATGATGGCCGTACTCTTGTCCTCAAGAGAGGCACGCTTCTTATGCAAAGCGGTGTAAACTTGACCCGAGCAGAGTACTATGCGCTCAATGCCATCTCTGTCGTGGATGCTTTTACCCAACTCACGGTCATCGATGATCCATTCGAAGTGCGAGTCTCCAGTAAACTCCGTTAATTCAGACTTGGCCAAGGGATGTCTCAACAACTGCTTTGAGAAAAACAAGACCAAAGGCTTTCTGAATTGTCTATGCATCTGGCGTCTCAACAAATGGAAGAGATTAGCTGGGGTTGTAGGGTAAGCAACTTGCATGTTACAATCCTGGTGCTGTCTTTCCAATTTGTCTTCTGAAGGGAAGTAACGTTGGTCCTCATTACACATCTGCAAATACCTTTCAATTCTTCCTGAAGAGTGCTCGGGACCCTGTCCATCGTAACCGTGAGGTAAAGACAAAACTAATCCTGATCTTTGCTTCCATTTTGATTCAGCTCCCGAAATAAATTGATCAACCACAACCTGCGCGGTGTTGGCAAAATCACCAAATTGGGCTTCCCACTGGACGAGGGCATCAGGAGAGAAAAGCGAGTAACCGTATTCGAAACTCATCACTCCGTACTCCGATAAAGAGGAATTAGAGATCACGAAGGGACCTTGCTCCTCGGATAAAGTATTGAGTGGAGTGTAAACCTTCTCCGACTCCTGATCGTGCAAAACGGAATGACGCTGTGAGAATGTACCTCTCTCAACATCTTGGCCAGAAACTCTGACATGGTAGCCCTCGAGACAGAGAGACCCGAAAGCCAAAGCTTCACCTGTGGCCCAGTCTATTCCCTCACCAGTTTCAACGGTCTTCTTTCTCGTGTTGAGAATACGCTTCAAATTTCTGTGGACCTCAAATCCCTTAGGGGTCTCCGAGATATGTTTTCCAATACTCTTCAATGTTTCGGCATCAACAGCAGTTGGTAAATGAGGCAAGATCTCTGTGGCCAATTCTTTTGGAGATTTGAAATCCTCCCATGGAGTTGTTAACCATTCCCTCGACGTTGGCTGGTACTCCTTGGACTTACCGAATGACTCATCCAAAAGATTCCAGACCCACTTCTTATGCTCATCGATGTCTTCTTTCGTGAATGTTCCCTCCGAAATTAACTTATCGACGTAATAGTCGAGCACAGACCTCTTCTCCGCAATCTTCTTATACATCAATGGTTGGGTGAAAGAAGGCTGATCGGTTTCATTATGACCGTGCTTTCTGTAACCAACGACATCGATGATCACATCGGAGTGGAAGGTAGCTCTCCAGTCAGCTGCCAAATTGAACACAAAAGTAAGAGCCTCGATATCGTCTGCGTTCACATGGAAAATTGGAGCATTGATGGACTTGGCGATATCGGAGGGATACAAGGTGGATCTGGCAAAACGTGGATCAGTGGTGAAACCAATCTGATTGTTTATGATGATGTGAATAGTACCACCTGTAGAGTATGCTGGCAAATTGGCAAAGCCCATAGTTTCGTAGACAACACCCTGACCGGAAAATGCGGCATCACCATGCAACAAGACACCCATGGCTTTCTTGAATTCACCTGTATCAGCCTTGTATTCCTGAATCGCTCTAGTTTTACCCAAAACAACACCATCCTCGGCTTCTAAATGCGAAGGATTTGCCACAAGGGATAAGTTCACATGTTTACCGGAAGTTGTAGGTCTTTTGTAATTCATACCCAAGTGGTATTTGACGTCGCCCGATCCCTCGTCAAACTCCTTCGAACCAGTAAACTCGAAAAAGATGGATTCATTTGGTTTTCTAACAACGTTCGACAACATGTTTAATCTTCCTCTATGCGGCATTCCAATGACAATGTCCTCAATTCCATGTTCAACTGAAGTATCAATCATGGCTTTCATTCCAGGAACAACGGCTTCCGCACCTTCAAGACCAAATCTTTTATCGTTAGGAAACTTGGTCGCCAAGAAAGACTCGAAAGAGCACGACCAAATTAAACGATCCAAAATTTGCCTCTTCTCATCCGAAGAGTATTTGAAAGGTTGAGGAATCTCTATTCTTTCCCTCAACCAGTCACACTGCTCCTTGGAAGGGATATGAATATACTCGACACCATAAGATGAGCAATACAAGCGCTCACAAGCATCGACGATTTCACGCAATTTCAACGATTTCTTACCATTTTCGACGAAACGCGGTAAGATTCCAGGACCAAGAGTGATGGACTTGTCCATGTCGCTCTCAGTGAATCCATAGTGTTCCAAAGTCAACTCTTTAGGAACATCCAGCTGATCACCATAGGAAATGCCCAAAGGATCGATTCTGGCTTTCTGGTGACCACGCACTTGATATGCACGAACTAGAAGTTGTACCTTCAAATGAGTGACGACATCCTCGCTATGTCCACCGGCACCTGGATTAAAACCAACGCCTGCACCACCAGCTGGAGAAGGAATCAAAGTGGGCGGAGCCGAGAAAGCAGCAGATGGCGAAACACCAGCATCCAAATTTTTGAAGTAGGCATCCCACGAAACATGGACAGACTTAGGGTCCTGACGCCAGGCTTCATACATCTCCTCAATGTAGTTGGAATTGTTCGAAAGGGCAAAGGTGTCAGTGGCCAAGCTCCGAGCAGACCCAATGGCAATGGCGCCAGAGGAACGAACACTGCTCCTGGCATGGGCTTGAGCCTGAGCCTTAAAAGCGTGGGCATAACTGCCTCGAGCGTAATTTAAATGTCTGAAAGCTCTGAGCATGGCAGACAGCTAAATACTGAAGGTTGTATTATGTGGTTCAAAAAGAGTTAAGAAAACCCAGGGGTTGATTGGGTACTTTTTGCTAACTGGTAAAAAAGAATGAGCGCCTTATATAAAGGGATTGACTGTGCTGCACTCTGTGGCCATTTTGTCACTTGCAGTTCGGTTGTTCCGACTTCTCCGGGATGGTAAAAGTGCCATGTGTCTCTACGTGAATTTAAAGAATTCAAGCTAGAAAGCCAGTTTTTTATCGTTGTTACAGGAATCAGAGAAATTCTGAAGTTAGCTATTGCTACTTGGGTCTATAACAGATATAGGGTGCGTTCTGATTGGACAACCCGGAGTTTTGCCGCGATGTACGGATGTTTTTTGTACTGAATATATACAGGTTGAACATACACAGCAGTCCCAAAACTCGTTCATGAGGTGCCATGGCCACTGGAAGAAAAAGCGTGATTTCTCACAGCACCCTCCAGATCTTTGATGGAGCTCCGCGACGTAGGCGAAGATAATTTCCAAAAAATCATCAATTCGGAGTTGACCGAGTTGAGTGTCGCGGGAATTGAAATTCGGAATCTCGGACTCCATGGACTTCAATAGAGTGAGGGGCGATCGTTTCTCCTCTAAAAGACCTTGGGTGACTCCACCAAATATCGCAGTCAAACGGCCATGGAAACCACCGCATTTCTGTGCTCTTGATCCGTAATACTCCTAGGCCTTGATTTTTGCTTAATAAAATTTCTGGCTTTAGGAACCAAATAGTCGTCCATTCAAGCCATCGGTCAAGTTCATGGTGCTTCTATACAAATACCTTTGCAGGTAAACAATTAATTATCCTATGGTTTTTGTCGTGAAGAGAAGTTTTGTTCAAATTGATTCTTTTTATACAAGGTGCTCAGATACTACTCCGGTGTGCCAGAGGGATGTCTGATAATGGTGTCTCAAAACGCGGGTTCAAATGAATTCCTTTGCTTTTCTCTTGTAAGCATTGCAATCCCTGAGCCATTGCTTGTAGGTTTTCAAGGAATAAATTCTTTCACCGTAGTAATCTGGAACAGGGTTGGAGAAGGACTGCGAAGATGGATCTACTCTGTAGCGTTTGATTCTGCGTAAGAACTGCTCTTCTTTGTTTTTGAACAGAGGCAAGATAGCGCTGCGAGTCAAATTGAACAACGGAGTGCCAATGAAAGGGCCAAACAAGTACCCCACAGCACCACTTAGAACAACAGCTCCACCTAAAATCATGAAAGGATCAATACCAAATATTGGCTTCTCGACATCAATCTCAATGTTTCCCAAATACTCAAGCGTTCCAAATGCAGTCAATCCAGCAGTACAGATCGATGCTGCTGTATTCAACATTTTATTTTGTTTTCTCAAACGGAAGAACTCGACCCAGTTCATCTCGGGTTTGACTGATGCTGACATCAGTCTAATCCGCTGGAACCCCGTAACGTTGGCCGAAGCCTTCAAAGATGTGAAGCTTTTGTAGCCAAGTGTGAGAATACTTTTCCGTGCAAGCATAGTGTTCTTCACGTAGTGAGCTTTGTTCGTGAAGTTCAGTTCTCACCAGATCAAAATAGATCACGTGAATGCACTGTCTTCGCTTTATTTATGAAACATATTACAGTCGATGCTAATATGGTGTATTCCGAAACAGAGGTCGTTGCTTTTTGATAGAATTGGAGAATTGCTTTCAAGAAAGATTTTTAATTGCTGATCGCAAAGGACAGACCGAACAACATGATCCTCGCTAGATTCACATCCATCGGTCGAAGCGATCCATAAGATTCTTCATCATGAGACAGGCCTGTTAGGTACTGATCAATACATTTTTTTTTATTTTTCGCTTAAAAATTGTTGTTAGCAGATACATTAGCCATGTACCATTCACCGGATTAAATCGTGCTCCATTCCTGTATGCGCGAAGTTTCCATGGACAACAAAAAAACTAAATAAAAAACCCTCACCAACTACCGCTCCTTCAACGTTCACGCACCCAGAACGAAACTTGGATTTTCCGGAGCAGCCTTTGACTGAGAGCCACTGGCACACTTTTGAAAGTTCACACCACCAAACGTCGTATTCATATATACTGCGAATTCATCGAACCGTCATGAGCAGCGTGCAATTCGAGAAACGTGAGGATCACTTCACTTCAAATGGTAATGCCCACGACGAGAGTGACGTGATTAACGGGTCTCGCAGCGAAGGAGGCTATGAATTCAATATCGAAGCTCCTTCATCTACTCAGGAGCTTAATGATTTGGTGTCTCGCTACCAGCAACTTCTCCAGTTCTCCAGAGACGCTTTCGAAAAGCATCAGGCGTACCAGAAAATTGCCGATCAGCTGCAACTGTTTGCAGACGAAAGTGACGTTGAAAGCTTTGTCGACCCTTACGAAAAGGAAATGAGGAAAATCGAGACCTGTCTCCTGAAGATAAGTGCCCACTACGAAAGTTTTGTCGAAGAGGAGGGTACATTAGAAGATGATATTCTTCGCTCCCTTGAAGAGACCAGTCCGACAGAGAAAATTGATTCAAATTTATTATCCAAGCAGCTTGCGAGTCTTCAATTGCTTCTGAGAAACTTAGACTTGCCGACGCCACTTCAAGTTTCTCTAGATGACACGGCCGATGACACTTCCGATGATACGCTGATTTTAAAACCTTTAATTCAAGGAAAAATCCAGGCTGTTTTCGAGAGGCAACAGGAATCAGATGCTAGTTTCTTGTCAACCTTAAGGTCGCTCGGCTTAGCCCAGTTCCCAACTACTTCCTCTAGTGCTCCCATTGGTGACTACTACAAGGACCAAGTTATTGGGCATAAGATATCCACTCGGTTACATGACTTAGAAAATCTTCCAGGAAACCTCGGAACCATCGATATACAAAGTGGTACGAATTCTGAGACGCTGAACAAGCTTAAAATAAGAGCATTAATCGAGTTGAAAGCCCTTCTGGTAATGGCGATTCAAAAGAGATTGAAAAATGCCATATTCAGGAAGATTTCTTTGACCGCACATTACGATTCCCCTGATCTCAAGAATAACTCATTGATATTGCAGGGGCGAAGAGGCTTTTACATCAGGGAAAAAATGAGCCAGCCTAACCCAGAGCTTTTGGCGCTGCAGTTAGAGAACAAATTTAAGCTTGAAGCTGATGCGAAAAAGCATAAACTCCAAGTTGACAAGATAAACAGAATCTTAGAGAACACGAGGATAGCCAATGAGGTCAAACTCAATCGTGTGAATAAAAAGGCAACATTGACGAGATTCATCAACAATTTCCATAATAATACTGAGAAGGATGAATCGAAGAAAATGGAGAAGACTGCGAAGCAGCGTTTGCAAGCCTTGAAGGCTAATGATGAGGAAGCGTACATCAAGCTTCTTGACCAAACTAAAGATCATAGAATTACACACTTGTTGAAGCAAACGAATAGTTTCTTGGACTCGTTGGCGAAGGCAGTTAAGGTCCAGCAAGCGGAACTGGATGAAATCGTGCAGGAAGAAGAGGATACCGTCGATGAATTGAGGGAGAAGATAGACTATTATCAGGTTGCCCACAGAATTAAGGAGGAGGTCAAGGCCCAGCCTTCTATCTTGGTTGGTGGAGAGTTGAAGGAGTACCAATTGAAAGGACTACAGTGGATGGTGTCTTTGTACAATAACAAGTTGAACGGTATTTTGGCCGATGAGATGGGTCTTGGTAAAACTATTCAGTCGATTTCCCTCATCACGTACTTGATCGAGAAAAAGAATGAGGACAAGTTCTTGGTTATTGTCCCCTTGTCTACAATCACAAATTGGACAGTTGAATTTGAAAAATGGGCTCCATCTGTTAAGGTTATTGTGTTCAAGGGCTCACCGCAACAGCGTAAGGAGCTCCTGTTTGATATCAGGATGGGAAATTTCCAAGTGATGTTAACAACCTATGAGTATATCATCAAAGAAAGGCCCATGTTGTCGCGCTTCAGCTACTCCCACATGATTATCGACGAGGGTCATAGGATGAAGAATGCTCAGTCCAAGTTATCGGTCACTCTCAAGCAATATTATCGTACCAAAAACAGACTTATTTTAACAGGTACACCATTGCAAAACAACTTACCCGAGTTGTGGGCATTGCTTAACTTCGTGCTTCCCAAAATTTTTAACTCGGTCAAATCTTTCGACGAGTGGTTCAACACTCCATTTGCTAACACAGGGTCACAAGAAAAGATCGAGCTTACAGAGGAAGAAAGCTTGTTGGTCATCAGAAGATTGCACAAGGTTTTGAGACCATTTTTGTTGAGACGTTTGAAGAAGGACGTCGAGAAAGATCTTCCAGACAAGGTGGAAAAGGTTTTGAAATGTAATCTTTCGGGTTTGCAGCATATCTTATATCAGCAGATGTTGAAGCACAATGCTCTCTTTGTGGGCTCCCAGACAACCGGCACAAATAACAAGTCGGGAATCAAAGGTTTGAATAACAAAATCATGCAATTGAGGAAAATTTGCAATCATCCATTCGTTTTTGAGGAAGTTGAAGATGTTTTGAATACCACGCGCCTCACAAATGACCTTTTATGGCGGACATCGGGTAAATTCGAACTTTTGGACAGGGTTCTTCCCAAGTTCAAGGCCAGTGGCCATAAGGTGTTGATCTTCTTCCAAATGACCTCTGTTATGAATATTTTTGAAGATTTTTTGCGGCTCAAGGATATGCGTTACTTGCGATTGGATGGTGCTACCAAGGCGGAGGATCGTCAGGATATGTTAAAAGCCTTCAACAAGCCTGAATCAGATTATTTCTGCTTCCTTTTGTCGACGAGAGCTGGCGGTTTGGGGTTGAACTTGCAAAGTGCTGATACTGTCATCATTTTCGATACCGATTGGAACCCGCATCAGGATTTGCAAGCTCAAGACAGAGCACACAGAATCGGTCAGAAGAATGAGGTCAGAATCCTTCGGTTGATTTCAAATGATTCCATCGAAGAAGTGATTCTTGAGCGTGCTCATCAGAAGCTAGAAATTGACGGCAAAGTTATCCAAGCCGGTAAATTCGACAATAAGTCCACCGCAGAAGAGCAAGAAGAATTCTTGAAAAGATTGCTTGATGCTGAACAGGGAGATAAAGAAAATGAGGAGAATGACTCCTTAGATGATGACGAGTTGAACGATATTTTAGCGAGAAGCGAGGACGAAAAAATCTTGTTCACACAGATGGACACCGATCGGATGGTGAGGGAGAAGGTCGAGGCACGCCAAGGTGGCTATAGCAGTCGTTTGATTCCGAAGGATGAGCTTCCTCCGGTTTTCACGGAGGATATCTCCCATCACTTCGAAAGAGACACAAAAGAGTTGTCCCGGATGCGTGAAAAGAAGAAGGTGAAATACGATGACGGTTTAACGGAGGAGCAATGGCTCATGGCGATGGATGATGATAATGATACTGTGGAGGATGCAATTCGTCGTAAGGAAGAGAAGCGTGCTAGGAGGAAAAGAAAAGCTGCTAATGGAGAGCTGGAGGAACCAGGTGATTCAGATGATGGTGACGAAGAGTCTGATGGTGAAGTGCAACGGAAGCGAGCCCGCCGGGAAACCACTTCCCCTGTTGACCCCGACGCTGCACAGAATGGGGACGACGGATTGTCTGCTAGATGTCTTAGCGTGCTTGATCACATTCAGGGTATGCAATCCAACAGGGATGGCCACAACCTTGCAGAAATATTCCTTCGTTTACCATCCAAGAAACTTTACGCTGATTATTACAAGGTCATTAAACGCCCTACCGCGATAAGCCAGATTCGAAAGCACATTTCGCAAGAACGTTACGACTGCTTCGAGGCTTTTACTGACGAGCTCAAACTCATGTGCTCTAATGCTAAGACTTATAATGAAGAGGGTTCATGGGTTTACCAAGACGCCGAAGAGATTGAGGAATATGTGAATAGTTTATAGAAAGGATATTTAGTCTTTCAATCGCATTCAAAATTCCTTGTCCAATTGTCTGCCGTATGACATTAAATATGCATATATGTCGACCAATCAAAACCGTTGCGATTACACCTTACCATAAGGTTCATGAGCCTCACGACACTTGCATACTGATTATTGTGGAGAAGATTTCATGTTGACAAGAGATTGCCCACGCCTCATTAGTTCAGAAAGATACGGCAAGTCAAAGCATTATGAAATTACAATTGACTAGTAGGATTGAATGGGTATCCATTAAAAAGACTTTAGGAGACCTTGCTGTATCGCACCACTCCCCCGCAATAGAAGGCCGTGCATCCTTCAATGATTGTAGGACAATCCTGCTCTTTTTGGTTCTCTCTCCACTTTCGTTCCTCGGATCTGGTATGTGAGGGCAGCTTAAAGCCCAGGGTACGGATTTTACGCCCAATTCAGAGTCAATTATAAAGGAGGGGTGGCTATGTGTGCCGTCTTACCTTACGACCGGCCAGATCTGTCATGTACGCAAACGTGATTTTACTCCAGCCAGAATATATAAAGTAAGCCTCTTTCCTCGTGCCCAATGAGCTAGACGGCAAAAAATAGAAAGCTTTCTATCGAATTTCTTCATATTAAACACACAATCCCGTGATGGCGTCTATCGTATTCCGTTCTTCAGCAGGTTCGAAGAACTCATATTCTAAAATTTTGAGTTATGCTGCCGCCGTTGGAGGTGCTGCTGCCGCTACCGCTGGTGCTTTGTATTTACATCAACAGCATTTTGGTGGTAACAACAACAAACCTCCTCAGAAGAGCAATGGCTTGAAGTTCTTTGCAGCTGCTACCCCAGCTAAGTTGGCTCAAGTTTTTGAAGGAAAGACCGAGAAAGACTTCCAGGAAGTGTATAATGCCATTGCCCAAAAGGTTCAAGATGAGGATGATGCAGACGATGGAGCGGGCAGATATGGTTTGTTGTGCCGTTTGGCGTGGCATAGCTCGGGAACCTATGATAAGAAGAAAAACTCAGGCGGCTCTTATAGTGGGTCAATGATTTACTCCCCAGAGTCCACTGACCCCGAGAACGCTGGTTTAGATGCTGGAAGAGACTTCCTTAATGAATTTCACTATCAATTCCCTTGGCTCAGCAGAGGTGACTTGTGGACTCTTGGTGGCGTTGTTGCTGTGCAAGAAGCTGGTGGTCCAAAAATTAAGTGGAGACCTGGAAGAGTTGACTGCTCCAAAGCAGAGAAGGACAAAATCCCCGAAAATGGTAACTTGCCAGATGCTTCTCAGGAACTGGGTGCTTACGTGAGAAAGATTTTTAACCGTTTGGGATTCGATGACAGAGAGATGGTTGCCCTCATTGGAGCTCACGCATTGGGCAAATGTCACACCTATAGATCTGGATTTGATGGTCCTTGGGGTCCCTCTCCAAACATGTTCACCAATGACTTCTTTGTGAGATTGTTGCAAAAGTGGCATATTCGTGAGTGGGATGGCAAGAGACAGTATCAGGACGACGAGACCAATTCTTTCATGATGTTGCCTACTGACATGGTGCTTAAGGAAGACAGCAAATTCCTCAAGTATGTGAAGCTCTATGCCGCTGATCAGGACCTTTTCTTCGCTGACTTCTCGAAGGCCTTCACCAGATTGCTCGAAAATGGTATTGAGTTCGCCAAAGATACTCCTTACTATGAGTTCAAGACTTTAGAAGAACAAGAGTGAAGATGAAGTTCTCTCGATCTACATGTACTAGACTATCTTTAAAGAATCAAACACAATTGTAGATGAATATAAGCGTCCGAAGATGATTGCCTAAAGAGCTAGATAATTTGAACGCGACGCAAGCAGGAAACAGATTTCGATTTCAATATTGTGTCTCAGTCAGCACTGCCGTACGATTCAACATTCATTTTGAATCAAAATGTGTCTCACCAGCTATACTGCCAATTCCATAGACTGAAACCATGTCTACCTAAGGTTGAAGAAATTGGTTTAAGTATTTCAAAATGTAACTCTCATGATGTCTACTTATGTGTGAAGCGGTAGCGAAAAAAAGCCGTCACATTCGCAGCCCTCAGATGCTCACCTGCAAACCCTACCCGCGTAAATTATATACTACGTCCAACAGTTCAGGGTGTGTATATTGTTGTAGTTCCTGTAACTACAAAATTTTTTTCTCAATTTTCAGCTACAACTCACTACTCACATATCAATAGTATAGCATGAAGTTCATTCAGTCTGAGCAGATCTTGGAGATCCCTGAGGGTGTTACTGTCAACATCAAGGCCAGAACCATCAAGGTTACTGGTCCAAGAGGTGAGTTGACCAAGGACTTGAAGCACATCGATGTCACTTTCGAGAAGTTGTCTGACAAGGCTATCAAGATCATTGTTCTTCACGGTGACAGAAAGCACGTCGCTGCTTTGAGAACTGTCAAGTCTTTGATCTCTAACTTGGTGACCGGTGTTACCAAGGGTTACAAGTACAAGATGAGATACGTCTACGCCCATTTCCCTATCAACGTTAACACCGTTGAGATTGACGGTCAGAAGTACGTCGAGATCAGAAACTTCTTGGGTGAGAAGAAGGTCAGACACGTCAAGATCTTTGATGGTGTCACCATGGAGCAGTCTACCACCCAGAAGGATGAGTTGATCATTTCTGGTAACTCTTTGGAGGCTGTTTCCCAGAATGCTGCTGACATCAACCAGATCTGCAGAGTTAGAAACAAGGATATCCGTAAGTTCTTGGATGGTATCTACGTTTCTGAGCGTGGATTGATCGATGACAACTAATTGAAAGATATGCTTTACTGCTCATCGGTTATTGTTAATACACTATCTTCCAAACACTACGGGACAAACTTTTTATAGTTCGAAATACGGCTTTACGGTTTACCCCCTGGTCTCCTGTGAATACATTACAGAGCTCAATATTCAATACAGAGCCACCAATGATTCACTGTAGGAATGAGACTCAGGGCTGTTGTTATAAGTGACGAGGTTTCTTTGGTTTTCTCATCATCTTATTATTTGTCAACGGCTTTGAGTCCTAATTTTCTCTCGTTTTGCTTGTTAACACCTGGTGAAGAAGGGTAGGCGCTCTTCTTGATTAGGCGTTATTGAGCAGAGAGCGAAAGAGCACGTAGCTTTGCACATAGCGATCGTAAATAGTCGTTAGGTGCGCCCGCTAAATTCACATTGTATCACTTATCAAGTAATAACCAGAAATGAAGGTTGCGTTCTTGGGCCCCGAAGGAACGTATACACATGAGGTATGTATGAGATGCTCAGTTATGCTATTGTATCGAATACTAACTAATTAGGCTGTGATTCAACAATTTGGGCATTCCCCAGACTTATCGATATTCCCTCAAAGCTCAATTGGTGATTGTTTCAACACACTCAATGCCGGCAATGTCGACTTCGCTGTTATTCCATTCGAAAACTCTACAAACGGACAAGTGGTCTTTACATATGACCTTCTTAGAGACTGGTTCATTGGCGATAATGAAAAGTCGAGACCAACTTTTCAAGTTGTGGGAGAACAGTTTGTGGCGATACATCACTACTTATTATCCAATGCCACCGAAAAGTCTCAAATAAACACGATCTATTCGCATCCGCAGGTGTGGGGTCAGGTTTCAAAGCTGTTGAAACCATACGCAAAATGTACAAAAGTCGATGTAAGTTCTACTGCTGAGGCTGCCCGAATTGTGAGTCAAGACTCCACAAACACAGTGGCTTGTATCAGTTCCAAAATGTGTGCTCAGCTTACAAACTTACCGATAATAGAGGCTGAAATTGAGGATATCCCAGACAATACAACCAGATTCTTAGTTTTGGGTAACAAGCCTGCTTTTCCACAGCCAAAGCAAGGAATAGCAGAGACGAAAGAGACGATCCCACTTACTGCTATCACGTCGATAATGTTCACGCTCAATCATGATGATCCTGGTGCCTTGATGACAGCTCTTGATTCCTTCAAACAACAGAATATCAACTTGACTTCTATTGCATCAAGACCATCAGGGAAAAGTAAGTGGCAATATGTGTTTTTTGTGGAAGCAGAAGGAAGCATTGATAGCCTTCGTATGAGGGAGGCAGAGGAAGGTCTTCACCGATGTTGTAGTGATGTGGTGATACTTGGATCGTTCGCTCGTTCACAACTCTACAAGGCTGGTCAAGTTAAACATTAAAATATTATTTATTGCAAAAATACCAACAAGTATCTACGAGCCGAACTTCTGGTAAGTCCAGTCCTTGTTATCCAAAGGACACACGGCTCTCAGTTTAAGCCATCTTTGAATACAATGCATATGAAAAGCATGATTACAGACACCCCACGCTGCGATACAGTTATCAGCAGAGTTGTTGATGCTGTTCGGTTGGCATTCGATGCATGGCTCCATAAGATGATTTCGACAAATGGCGCATGTCTCGACAACTATATCCCATGACCAAAAAGCAACAGCAGTCCACTTTTTGACTTCAAATCTCTGCTTCCTTTTAGGCTCTTCGTCCCTCTCATGCTGTGTGCTATGCGAATGATTCCCCTGGTGGTCATGATTGTGGATCTCGCTCAGTTGTTGTTTAGTACCTTCAGGGAGGATTTCGGTCCCGCCGGCTTCCTCCACTAGCGGTTGGCTGTCAACATCGATTCTATCTTCCCCGTTCATTTTTTGAGAGTATGCTTTTGTGATAACGCGAAGCTAGTAACTGTGTTTCCAGTTGACTTAGTAAGTTGATGGTTATGGACTGTACAGAAGTATCGCCTTCTCAGGTACTTGCCTGGCTTTGATCACAACGAACATAGCAGCACTATTTGATTGATTAATATTATCGAGCTGTTTTTGATTACATAAAATAACCCATATACCTTGTTGCTACATTGTGCTTAACACCAGTTCCAGATGTCAGAAGAGCTCATTTCGTCGCTATATCCACTGCCTCCACCCTACTACAAGTATTTCACAGAGTCTAATAGATCAAAATACCAGCAATGGCTCGAACAAGAATCTGACGGAGATGCTATTCCACCTGGTGACCTACGATTCCATCGCCCCCCTTCAGCGCCGACTGGTGAACAGTACCGAGGATACGGAAGTGTGTGGGCATTGGTGAACAAGCTACCTTCTCTCAAGGAGCTGGGGTGGAAGCAATTATACAACGATGAAGACGAAAAAATCACTTCGCAGACTAAAATTGATGAGCTTCACAAGCTCCTAGACTCGTTACTATTGAACTTCTTGGAGCTTGTGGGCTCTGTCTCCAAGGAACCAGCAAAATTCTATGTCAAGATCGAGGACTTGAAGCTTCTTTTGATCAACATGAATCATTTGCTCAATACTTATCGTCCCCACCAAACTCGTGAAAGCTTGATAATGCTTTTGAAAAAGCAGATCGAAAAGAAGAGAAATGACATGAGCGAGATCGATGAAGCAATGGATGGTGTTAAGAAGCGCATAAATCTGCTTGTCTCGTCTGCTGATGAGATATCAACAAGTCTGCCTACCATTGAAGCGGATGAAAAAAGTTCATCAGCCATTACTGAGCAGAATATTGTGAAAACACTACAATCTCTCGTTGATGAATCTTGATACCATGACTATGCTAAGGTGTCGTTACGGATTCCCTTCGCGCTAAAATAGGTCCAAAAGATCAGCGTTTGTACTGGTGTTTTTGGTTTTCTGGGTAGTTCCGCTTCCAAGGTTGCTCGAACCACTTGAATTGAGGTTCAAGTCTCCTATTTTATTGATCCCATCGTCCTCGTGCTGTGAGGACGGGTTTCCAAAAAGGCTCAATATATCGTTTGTGGAACTCTTAACTTGAGATCCATCCGAGTGATTGTTCAAGTCAGTATTATTGGCTGGCACGCTGAACAAATCATTGAGCTCATCTAATAACGAGTTTGCACCCTCAGGGTTAGATGAAGGAGCCTGGTCGTCATCATCAAGGTCAAGCAAATTCTCGTTACGGGCGTTGTTGATGATTTCTTGCTTAGCCTTAGTGGTTAAGTCGGACAAGTCAGATTTTCTTCCCAGCCTTTTGTTTGATTGTTGGTTTTCATGCGTAGCATATGCTTGCGGATCAATAAACGTTGACGCAGGTTTGTGATATACCGATGAAAGCGTAGATAACTCTTGGATCAAAGCATCTAAAACAATAGGGTTGAACGAGGAAATCGTTGTTTTGATGGGTGGAAGTTTGGAAGCAATGATTTGCTGCTGCGCTTCGCTAGATGAAGTGGAAAGAAGACGCCAATAAATGTACGCCTTATCCCTGACGTCTGCGTTCTCACAATCTTTAGTAGCATTTTCAAGAACAGTTTGGAGTAGCTGTGAACAACCCGCAGATGGAAGTACCAAGTTAATTTTTACAACTGATGTCAAGATGTTGAGCTGAAGAAGTGACTCATGCTCAAGGAAGCCGTCGACGAGATCCTGTAACTTGGATTTGAGATTTGTGAAGTATTTTGGATATTCTCCAAGCAACCAAACATAGCCTGCAAGAGCTTGAGGGTCAGTGAGCTCATCTATATGATTTGAGATAACAGGAACAATCAAAGTAATCAAATCATTTTTTCCTGGGTAGCGTCTTAAGATTTGTGTTAAGACTCCAACAGCTTCATTTATCACCAACTCGCCTCCTCTCTGCTCCATCAAGGAAATCAAGAGGTTTGAAGCTTGAATAACGCTCGAGGAAAGCTTGATAGCAACCGCGCCTATTGCCTGAATAGATTTTGCAACAAGAGCTGGTTCGATTTCCATCGCATACTCTTTGAGTTCACTCAAGAGAAGAGCGCTGTTGGAATCGTTTGCCAATCTAATGACAATCTCTAGTTTTTCTAGCTTCAAATATAATGGGTCCGAGTATTTTATGAAAAAGACTCTCACCTCTTTCGTGAGCACTTGAGGATATTTTTCCAAGATAATTCTGATATTCTTCAACCCCACATATTGAGCCTCTGGAATGGACAGGGATACCAAGGAAACCAATGGAGCGGAGAGCTTCCTCAAGAAGCTGGTTTTAGTCGCTTGGTTTGGCAAATTGTCTAAGTGATGAATAACAACTTTTATAGAAGAAAGAACGACTGAGGGGTTAACATGTTGCAATTGCGGGATACACCTTTCGATAATATGAAGGGTTTCCTCTTGGTCATCGGTCGAGTATTCCGCCAAACATCCTAAGATTGTGATTCTACCCCACTCAGTGCATTCGTTCAAACAAGCCATCAATGTTTTTATGAGCTGATGGTCGATCACCAAAACCTCCAATGAACTATCTTTGTTCATATCTCTAATTTCATACAACGCACTCAAAGCATTTGCCACCACCATGGGGTTTGAGTCCATCAAGAGCTTCTTAAGGTCGTCCAAAAATCCAAATTCAACGCACATTTCGGAATTGAGGTCGAAAAGTTTAGCAACACAGATGGCGGCTGTCTTTCGCACATATGGGTTATCATCCAGTAAGGTTCTTCTCAATGGAATTTCCATATAGTCAACCATTTTATCCACACGAATGCAACCCATTGTACGGATAGCAAGAGCCCTCACGAGTGGATTGGTGTCCTCGGTATCTTGAACAAACGTGTTCACAGCCAAGATACATAATTCGGGGTGTGTTTTAGCGTAATTCATCATGTACAAGTAAACAAGCTTCTTTTGCTCGAGGTCATAAGTTGCAATATTCTTGAGGACATCCGGGAAGAGGGATGAAACATCCTTTCCAACCGTCATGGCCTGAATCACGCGCTGGATGGCGTCCTTTCTTTCATGTTTGTATTGTGAAACAAGGCCGGCCTTTAGCTCGAAGGTTTCACCCTTCTTTGGCCCTTTCAAAAAATTCAAGATTTTCTTTTCCAAGGACATGGGTGATCGAACGAAGCCACGGATGCTGTATGGTTGACCTGGTTGTTTGAAGTTTTGAGGCATAGTTGTGCACGTGCGGTGACTCACGTGCGCGTTTTTCAGCTACTCCTACGCCGTGGCTCTAGACACCTCTCCAGCACCAGATATCATTCTGCATGTATGGTTTTGTTCGTCTTTCATTTCACCCTAGCATCAATTCTATTGATCTCACAAATGTTATTAGGTTAGATGCCTTCAAAAGTTTATGCAAGGAAATTGAGAACGGCCAAGAGGTTTAGAGGCGAGTTGACTGGACTGTTAAAGTAAGGAAGTCAACTTATCTCTCTCGTGCAGATTTGTCTTGGAGTCCCCATGGCTGAACCGAGCTTCAGTCGGCACACGAACAAAAGAATTGATAAGATTTGATGCATTGAAAATAGGCTATCAAGGTCTAGGTGCATGCAAGGACTACCAATCGTCGGCAAAACTGGGAACTCGCGCCGTTTATCTCGCCTGATATAGCATGAAGGAGCTTAGGAGCGCAATGTAAATTGCAGAGTGTGGTTGCGCAGCCAGTTAAGCTTTGATGCAGAAAGTGCTATTTTTTTAGAAACTAAGACAAATCTGCTTGAGGGATTAGTATACGGCCGGGGAACCGATAAGCTAATTTGATGGGACGCATGCAATGCTAGCATGAGGACAGAGATCCTGAGTGAAGTACCACACATTCACCGCTGTAAGCAAGCACTAGAAGGCAGAATACTTACACGGTCAACACTTACATCAACCAGCTTATGATAGAACTACGAAGCAATTAGTAATGGCAGCCCAAGAATTCTAGTACAGCAGAGCACACAATGGACGGTGTTGGTGCTTGTGCATCTATGCTGATCGAAAGAGGCAGGAAGTTCTCAACCCCAACGTATCCCCTAAAGGATCCTCGTTCTCGTAAATTCGTTCCGAGAGGCAAGTGACTGTCAGGACAATTGGGGGTGAATGTGTCTTTGACAAACAATGGGTTATGAGAGGTGTAGTTTCGCGGTAAAAGACCATGTTTACTGTGTATTATCCTGTTGCCTGACCCTCCCGAGAGTTTCCACAAACCTCTAACCTGCATGCATTTAGCCGCATAGCTCTGTGCGTCTGGCAAAGTATTTTGCTTTCCGGAGCACCCGAGGAAGACTCTGTTTGTGGCTTGTCTTACCTGATATATATATCCGTAATGTCCCGATTGACCTCTGCTCTCTGACACGCGCTCATAAACCAACTTCCCAACTCCCTCTATCGCTCAGGAACCCCAGACGCTTCAAAAAGCCACTGCATTATGAAGGTTAAGGTTGCAAAAACTAATAACGTGCTTTTCAGGGCCTACAATGCCTACCGCAACTACACCCCAATTCATGTTTTGACGGCAAATGAGACAATAATATTCAATTCTATCGTGTTTGCTCTAGTAGCCGGTCTTCTATACTGGGCAGTGTTTGTCGTTCCCTCATGGCTTGTCTTTCTTGGAGAGAGGGCAATCTACTATCTCACGGGCCAAACAATATCCATCTCGTTGGTCTTCTCGTTTATTGTTAGACAATTATTATTCAGCCCCAAGCAATCAGCTCTACGCTCCAATCTGTCCAACAATATGCCTGCGGACTTTTACCGTAAGAAGTGATGAGAAGTCATCGAATCACTAAGCCCCATTAATGCCTTCACGTCGAATGACAACTAATATAATTCAACTGAATAGATTCCAATCTTGAACTTTGAAAGTAGAAACCCAGTGTTTGAGCTGCTGGAAGCAGCGGCCGAGCTCTCCATCGCCACTAGTCACTTCCAGCAACTGTGCATGAAGCTGCTCTGCTGTGACATCGCCGCACTTCAATGGGATATTGAAGGTGAAAACACAATCACTCTCTGCCTTCTCTAACCTCAATAACGCAATTAGCACAAATAATTTGGTCTCATCTGTCTCCTGCTTGGATGGAGAGGGCTTCACAAGGAAGAAGTGTGCATCAAAGTCCTCTGCGGTCCTGGAACTTTCGAGGGGAGCTAGAAATATTGGAGGTCCGTCGATAATATCCTCTAGATGTATGGCGATAATTTCGGGGAGGCTGTTGGCTTTCACCATCTCCAACAAGTCAATGATGACGGAGCGATCAAGCCCATCTGGTCTTTCTAGTATAAAGACTTCTTGAGTGTCAGGGACTTCCCTAAAATCAGAGACATCAACCGCAACTTCTGGTAAGTCAGAACTTATGGCTCCTCCGTAAAGTTTCGTCATAATTGAAAAGAAGACTGACTATGGTTGGTGTGCTTAGCAGATGGCCTGCACGTGCATTTACACAGGTGACTAAATCTTTTGGTTTTGACCGTTAGTTATTGGAAAAATTTGTAGAGATGTTAGAGGCACGAAGGTTCTCGAAATAGTTCATGAAAATACTTGGTTCTACCTTAAAAACCTTTTTTAAAAATTTTCGACCAAAGCGTTAAGCAGCTCTTATTCTAGTGTTTGGCTTGTATGCCAGAATTCACGATATTGGTGGGTAGCCAGAATTTGCTTCGAAAGACGTAGATCGAGCCAGTGAAATGATATAAATTGTTCAAACTGATCTTATTTTTAGCTCACTTCACTCCCTTTTCCCCTCTACAGACCGAAAGCCCTTTTTGTCAACCCGTTCTGGAGGTTCTTTTTTAAGCTTCGCGCTTGATCCTAACCAAAATACTCTTCTATAACAACTCAACCAAGGTGCTTCTCCCATAACTCTTGCATAAGCCCATAGCATGAAATCCCGAATGACGAACAGGAGACGATTGGGGGTTGCCGCTGTGGCACTCCTAGTTGTGATTGTCGTTGTTACCAACTTTTCGGTGTCGAGACTGAAGAACCTTCGACTTTCTAACATCGACAACCTAGCTGGCATGCTGTCACTCATATCCAATGAAAACAGTAAAAAGCAAGAAGAGTTTTTTAAGAAGCTTGAAAAAATGCAGCAACAGTTGTATCTGAAGCATGAGGAGAGGTTGAGAAACTTGGAGAGCCAAAACGAGTACCTCATTGAGCAGATCAAGCTCATGAGGAGTCCGCCGGACAAGTTCCCACTTCGTGAGAAATTGGCTTTCATAACGCCATACGATCCAAAAACAAAATTCCCTGCGTACATCTGGCAGACGTGGAAGCATGGTCTCAACGACGATAGATTTGATGTTCAATATAGAGAAGGTCAAGCCCAGTGGGCTGTGAAAAACCCAGGCTTTGTTCATGAGCTATTCAATGATGACACCACCTTTGCAACCGTGAAGCATTTGTACCAGCATGCCCCAGAAGTTATTGAGGCTTACAAACTGATGCCTGAGGTAATCTTGAAGATGGACTTCTTCAAATACTTAATCCTTTTCGCTAAAGGTGGTGTGTATGCTGATGTTGACACTGTACCACTACAACCAGTTCCAAATTGGATACCGGATAACGTTTCTCCTACTGAGCTTGGCTTGATCATTTCCGTAGGATCAGACTCCAAACTGGCTAACTGGAGGCTGGACACGGTCCGCAGATTAGAGTTTGGAAACTTTGTTCTTCAGTGCAAGCCGGGCCATCCTATTCTTCGTGAAATAATTGCATCTATCACAGAAAACACCTTGCGTTTGAGGCGTACCCTCAAAGATGGTGAACAACTCGCTTTGGAAGGTCTGTCGAATCAAAAGTCATTGGCTATTCTGAAGTGGACAGGAAGCGGACTCTGGACTGATACAGTTTTGGAATACCTCAATGACTACGTGAAGCTGTCGATCTACCAATCAGTGACATGGAAAGATTTCCATGCCTTGGAAAACCCCAAGTTGGTCAGCGATGTCTTGGTTTTGCCAATGAAATCTTTCGCTTCTACTGTTGAAGTCTCTAAGGATGGCAAGATTGGGGATCCAATCGCTTTCGTGAAGCACTTCCTGGCAAATATTTGGAAGTCTGGATAAATTCAGATTTATGAAAGGCTTGCTAGCATAGTACTATCACACGGGCAAGGGCTAAGCAGATTCTCATGTGATAAGGCTTTTTGATCAGCGAGGGGATTAATGAAAGCCTGGTCCAGCAAGGGCAAACGTCAGGGTAGAAGTGTTTCAGAACTCGCTCTCACCAAATGTGATGCCAAATATTTTATGTATTATAATCTTGAGGCAATATGCTTCGTTCTATCACCTTGTGGGGTAAAAATGGTGTTCATATTACCTGCTTTTGTAGTGGCATTTCACTTTGCATTCGAATTGAACCAACTTCATTTTTTTATCATAAAGTTGATCGGAAACCAAGATCTACAATATCATGGCTGTTCAAGCCATCATATACATCCTACCTCTATGACTCATGGGGTAGATGCCGTATCGCGGGGACAGATAACGAAAGTTCATGCAGGGTGATTGCATAGTACTGACGTTTAATAACCTCGAAAAAGGCTCAATTTTTCACCTCCCTCAACAACTTATTACTTTAGAATCATGGTTAAAAAGGTTCTTCTCTTGGGCTCTGGCTTCGTTGCCAAGCCAACTGTCGACATTCTTTCTGCTGACAAGAACATTGAGGTTACTGTTGCTTGCAGAACTTTGGAAAAGGCTCAGCAATTGGCGGGCTCCGTTGCCAGTGCCATTTCCTTGGATGTCAATGACGAGAAGGCTTTGTCCGACGCTGTTTCCAAGTTTGACTTGGTGATCTCATTGATTCCATACATCTACCACCACTTGGTCGTCAAGGCCGCTATTGCGCACAAGAAGCATGTGGTTACCACCTCCTACATTAACCCAAAGTTGAAGGAGTTGGAGCCTCAGATCCTCGATGCTGGTATCACCGTTATGAACGAGATCGGTTTGGACCCAGGTATCGACCACTTGTACGCTGTCAAGACCATGGAGGAGGTGCACAAGGCTGGTGGTAAGATCAAGTCTTTCTTGTCCTACTGTGGTGGTTTGCCTGCTCCAGAGGCTTCTGGAAACCCATTGGGTTACAAGTTCTCTTGGTCTTCTCGTGGTGTCTTGTTGGCTTTGCGTAACTTCGCCAAGTACTGGCAGGATGGTCAGGTTGTTGACGTCAAGTCTGAGGACTTGATGGCTACTGCCAAGCCTTACTTCATCTACCCAGGTTTTGCTTTCGTCTGCTACCCTAACAGAGACTCTACCACCTACAAGGAATTGTACAGTATTCCTGAGGCCGAGACTGTTATCAGAGGTACTTTGAGATACCAGGGTTTCCCAGAGTTCATCAAGGTGCTCGTTGACTTGGGCTTCTTGAAGGAAGATGAGCACCCATCTTTCGAGAAGGCTCAGCCTTGGAAGGATGCTTTGGCTCAATTGATTGGTGCTGCCTCCTCTTCCGAGCAGGACATTGTTGCCAAGATCTCTGAGTTGACCAAATTCAAGAGTGAGGAGGACAAGGAGAGAATCATCTCCGGTTTCAAGTGGTTGGGTCTTTTGTCTGACAAGCAGACTATCCCAAGAAAGAACCCATTGGACACCTTGTGTGCTACTTTGGAGGAATTGTGCCAATACGAGGAAGGCGAGAGAGACATGGTCTGCTTGCAGCACAAGTTCGGTATTGAGTGGGCTGACGGCACTCAGGAGACCAGAACCTCTACCTTGGTTGACTACGGTGACCCTAAGGGCTACTCTTCCATGGCTAAGTTGGTTGGTGTTCCTTGCGCCATTGCTGTTCAGCAAATCTTCGATGGCACCTTGTCCAAGAAGGGTTTGTTGGCCCCTATGACTGGTGACATCAACGAGCCAATCATGAAGGCATTGAAGGATGACTACGGTATCTTCTTGGTCGAGAAGACTGTCGCCTAAATTGTCGGTTCGTGAGGACGTAAAAAATGCAATATATACAATTATGGCCAGAAGCCTTAGCCTCAATCTGACTCTTCTTCCAGTTCGTATCCCTGGGTATACTCATCAATAAGATAGGAGATATCCTCAATCAACTCTTGCTTGTCTCCCACAATTTCTATATCCTTGGGTGCTCGCACACGCTGAATAATCTGGCGATACTGCTTGAGATGGTCCTTGAGGCCAGTTGATTGAGCAAACTCGGTGTATAAATTATCGGTTTCAAACACAGCCGGTGATGAGTCCAATGAGGTGAGTTTACCAATGTCTTTGTTCACACAGACCTTTCCGTCAAGCTTCTCCTTCAACTTTTCATTATCAGGGATGATGTACTGAGAAAAGAACCGTTTACTTGATGACGAATTCGACAAGAGGTTGAGATCAAGTTGCCTCAACTCTTTCTTGGGAGGCGCTTCGCCACGCAAAACTGCTTCAATTATCCGTGGATCATCAATAACTGTGGTTCCGGTGTTCGTCTCGACTTCATTAAGACGAATTTCATTGACGATGTTTCTTTTGTGGTAACCTCTCAATAAATTGGCTTCATATTCTGCCATAGTAGTCTTGCCTTCCGATTGATTGTTCGTCGACCAAATTGAGTTGACGAAGTATGCATGCACCAACCCACGATGCCATAGGCTCTCTGGGTGGAATGTGCTCAGTAGAAGACTCAGCTGTTGATCAATTCCAAGTGGGAAAAGGAGCGAACTGTTTTTGGATAGCTCTATCAAGCCTTTGATTCTTGTCAAAGTATCTTGCTTGGTGAATGATTTGGATCCAATGGCATAACACCATAGATTGTACTTACTGCTGACGCCGTTATTAAAATATTCGTCACGAAGATGGACCAACATCTCGTTAGTGAACCCACTCCAACCATTGTCAAGCTCGCTGAACAAAGAAACTCCTTGTATATTATCCAGCGACTCGAGTAGTTTCCTGAAACTTTCATCGACATCATCTTCGTAGTTTTTGTATTCTTCGGCGCCAATTTTGAAGGAGTCAAATTTATATCTCTCAAAATGCTTGTGGGTACCTTCAGGATGGGTGTAGTCTTCGATAGATAGTAGCGAATAAGGTCTGTAGATCAACTTGTTATAGTCTGTGAAAAACTTCGTGTTTTCGATATTGAGCATCAGATTATCTGTTGGCTTACCCTCATCCAAGCTTTGCTGATAAACATTCTTATCGACCCTGGGTTTCTTTTCAAGTTCAATACCGTCAAATGCTGACAAATCGATGGAGGGATCTTGAAAGGTGTATTTTCCTAAGAACCCAAATCCACCGTTGAGCTGGACATTTATAGCCCTAGGGTAGTAGTTTACCCTTCCATTTTGTTTTGATGGCTCTAAAAAGATGTCATTCTGGTGTGTGATTTTGGTCTTTTTCAGGTAAGGGATATAGGATTCCTGAACGTTGTAAAGATGAGTGCAAAGATGACCCAGTGATGATGATGCTGCAATGCTGATAACCTCTTGCATCAAGCAGAATTGATCTATTATTCTAAGGAGCTTTTTCTTGAAGGTCTTGGTGGACCACTAGTATGTGCATACAATGTACAGGAAACTCATCAATAGTTTGATTCCACGAGAGGGTCGTCTGAAGAATGAAGCGGCAGGTCTCCATTGATTCTTGCATTTGAGCTACGAGTGCAATCTGAAGCATTCAAGATGAAGTAAATCTGTGGCCAATTGAGCTCACGAATGCCCCATCTTTCGCTGAGCATTGACATAGTCTTCAGATAACCTTGATGGGACGCAAAACAGAAGAATCTTGGAATAGAGATCATGCAACTGCTACGAGAAACTTTCGAACGACTGAATTTAACCAAGATTTCGGTGTTTTGGACTTTGGGAACAAAACTAATGACTTTTCTGAAATTTTACAATATGCAGGTTTTCTTGTGGCATATTACTAATGCACTATATGTCCATCTGGTGAAATTTCCTTTACATTATTACGGTTTCGTGGTCTAGTTGGTTATGGCATCTGCTTAACACGCAGAACGTCCCCAGTTCGATCCTGGGCGAAATCATGATTATTTTTTTTTTTCATTTTTTTGAATTAACCCAACAAAGCATCCTTCAAAATGAATCTATTGTCGTCTAAATTTCTCTCGGATCTCTGGCTCATCGAAAGGATTTGGCATTCTTCAAAGCAGAGATCGCGGAATTTGTCTGACGTTGTGCTACAATCGAATCACCCTAAGTTATACTAAACTCACTATGATGTTACCAATCAATTCAATGAAGCTTAGACCCAGAGGCGGTCGACTTTCCAACAACGTAGCTGCCAAAAACTTATTTGACTGCACATACTTGTCACGTACAAATCACGTGTGCGTATTTTCACTAGCGCGAGCGTTATGTACCTAATACGTGTAAGATCTTTCAAACCGCTTTGCAACCATCTAACTCATCAGTATAACAACAGCCATGATACTTCTGGTGTTTCTATTTGTTTGTCTAGCTTTCGTTGCGGCCATAGACCCGTATTCCGTCTTGGGAGTTCCCAAAGATGCCGATGAAAAAACAATTAAGACAGCCTACAGGCAGTTGTCGAAGCAGTATCATCCAGACAAAAACCTGTCGCCTGAGGCCCATGATAAATTTATCGAGATAGGAGAAGCATATGACATACTCAACGATCCACAGAAAAAACAAAATTATGATCAGTTTGGGGATGCCAACGGTGGTGGAGGTTTTGGAGGTGGAGGTGCTGGATTCGATTTTGGTGACATGTTCAACCAATTTTTCCAAGGTCAAGGTGGATTCCATGGTGGCCATGGACATCAAAGGCGTGTTCAAAAGGGCCCCGATACCCAAGTGAATGTGGAGATGACCTTGAAGGACGCATTCCTAGGCAAAGATTTAGAGTTTGACGTCGAGATGAACAACATTTGCAGCAAGTGCAAGGGTAGTAGATCTGCAGACGGCAAGAAACATACATGTACTAAATGTGATGGGCGTGGTGTTGTCATGATGAGAAGACAAATGGGCCCAATAATCCAGCAGTTCCAGTCCCAGTGTGACCAGTGTGGTGGTAAAGGGCAGACGATAGCAAAGCCCTGTAAGAAATGTGAGGGCCAAGGTACGGAGCGTGTTTCGAGACACTACAACGTTTATGTGAGTCCTGGTACGCCGCGTAACCATCGTCATGTTTTGGAGGGCGAGGGTGATCAGAATCCTGACTTCGTGGCTGGAAACATGAACCTTCAATTCAGAGATGCTTCTGCGGAAAATTGGGGATTCCGTAGGATTAAGAATCATCTCTACAGAACAGAGCTCCTCACAAGCAAAGAAGCCAACGCAGGCGACTGGAGTCGAAACATTGCATTCTTTGACGGAGAATCCGTGACAGTGAAGAGAGGAAAGAATGTGCCCGTGATAGACGGAGAGGTTGAAGTGATCAAGGGGCACGGGATGCCTCATTTCAATGACGAGCACGAATATGGTGACTTGTTCGTTGAATACAAGGTGATACCCGTTGGAAGGTCTTCAACAAAAGATGAGTTATAGGTTAGATGAGGAAGGAGAGGATGAAGGTGGTCTACAATATTGTTAATAGAGGTGAATTAAACTTATTTATTCCGTCTTCTTCAGGTTTGGGGTCTTTTGTGAGGACACTCTTCTGAAAACTTTGTACAAGATAATTGAGACCCCCAAAAGAAGTGAAAGTAATGTCACAATGTTTGTTGCATTTGCATCAAAAGTGGCCCTCGGGATGTCAACATCAAAGTATCCATGCTTCAGGGCATGGTAGAAAATGGTGTCATCAGTGAAGAACTTTTCGAAACTTCCTCCCGGTGCCCTCTTGTTATCGAACGGAGAGTTGTTCAAAAGATATGGGTCAACGAGAGCTTCGCAAGCGTAGAAAACGACAGGCTTATCGAGAGCTGTGTGCTTATGTTGTTCGGCATCTGGAACCTGGTATCGAGTGTGCAATGTGAGGTCAAAAGGAAAGCTAGTAGTATCTTTGTGCTCCACTAAAACCTCGTTACCCCACTGCTTGATAGAATACTCGGGCAACTCCAAATCCTTTGTACCATAGTTTGCAAGGATGTCAAAACCTGGTGGGATCTGGTATGGATCGAGGAATATCGACTTCTCGAGAGTGTAGTAGGAGTATAGGATGCAATTCTTGATATCCTCGTCAACTGGGTGTTCGGGAGCATCACCAAAGGAAATAACTGGGTGTAATCCATTTGGCTTGTAAGAAAGATCAATTGGCTCGAGATATCTGTGTCTTGGTTTAACGTGGAAAAGTGTCCTCTGGACCAAATCCTGATCAGGTTCGTCATTCATCACCACCCTCGCACCAGAGAGAATGATATTGTCTCTTGAGGAAGGTGCATCAATGGCAAAGATTCCCACTTCCGTGAAGTCTGATGTATTGCTTACATCGACGGTTCTTTCCTTCGCATCTGGGTAAAAGAGCTTCAAGGATGACGTCCCGTCACTCGAATGGTAATCTAAGCAAGACCAATCACCATTCACATCAGCTAAGCTGGGCTCGACGTTCTTGAAGGACATTGCCAATGGCTCTTGTACATGAAAGTAGAGAGCACTGAGAGAAGGGATCCAGGTCTGGACGTCTGGCTCGACGCCAAAGTAATCTTTAATCAATTTAGCACTGTTTTCGTAGAACTCCTCTCTTTCCTTGACAGAAGAAATCACAAGCGGCTTCACGTAGAAATGCAGCCCGATCTGGTAAGGATATGAGAACGGCAGTGTGACACGCGAGTTGTCGTAACCCTTGTTGACTTGCAAACGTAGCGACTTCACATTTTTGAATTCTGGAGCGGGAAAAGTGAACCGATCCTCACGAGCGACGTCCATATCTTCCTTGAGACTCACATAGGTATCATTGATGGTGTTGACGACCTTCTCCTCTGAGGATTTGGAATGGATGAAAGTAACTCTATGCCTCATTATATTTCAATTGTCTTCAATTCTATGTGTAGAAGTCGTATTATGCGTCGATTTTTTGGAATCCAGGTAGAAAGAGGGCTGGTCGATGATAAATTGTAGTCTGGAGCTATTAGATACAGTGTTCTGAACAAGCAAGAGCCATACCTCGAGCCGCATAGACGAGTGCGCGAATGGGTCCGAAGCGTATTCGAATGAAACATTCTAATGCTGACCAAAATGGAAAATGATAAATTGGCCAAAATGACATTGACCCAAGTAATCAATGCTTTGTATTAAAAATAGTGTTTATTTCTCGGCCTGTCGTGAGTAACTTTCGAAGGCTACTCAGTTTTCGCAGCCACTTGTCCAAAGTACATACATGTCCGCCATTGTCTCGCAACAGCTCCAAAACGCTCTCAATAAAAGTTGAGCCTTTGTTTAGCGATCCCAATAGCTCTGCTCCGTTTTTCGCCAAAAGGAACCGTTCTTACGTGAGGGCCAACATTTCCAGTGAATCACGTGAGTAAAGTCCACCTATCACATGCCAACGCTGCCCCATATATCAAGACCTGATTCAGATCGTTTTCTACACCGTGCATTCACATCCTAACAGCCATGGACAAACTGCAGTGGACAGAGCTTTACACTAATTTTGCCGACTACATCGACTTCAATTGCCAGCTCAAGCTTGCAATTGGCTGCATTGCCTTCAATCCCATTTTCTGGAACATAGTGGCCCGTCTTGAGCACAAGACCCACTTCCTCACCAAGGCCGCTGGAGGTGCCAGAAACGGTTGTTACTTGTTGGCGTTCACCATTTTCTCCTTGGGTATTTTCCGTGATCATGTCTACAACCAGGCCCTCCAGGCTCAGCCCACTTTTCAACCATTGGTTGAGTCTACCTTGGTTAAGGCACTTGCTGTAGGTACCTTCGCCTTTGGCAATGTTCTCGTTTTGCTGTCAATGTGGGCATTGGGCGTCACTGGAACCTACTTGGGTGACTACTTTGGTATTTTGATGGACGAAAGAGTCACGTCGTTCCCATTCAACATCAACGACAACCCCATGTACAATGGTTCCACTTTGTGCTTCTTGGGTACCGCTTTGTGGTTCGGAAAGCCTACCGGCTTGGTCGTGACAGCTTTTGTCTATGTCATGTACAAGATTGCTTTGCTTTTCGAGGAGCCATACACCGCTGCCATCTACGCAAAGAGAGCAGAGAAGAAAGACTAAGTGATACGATCTTAGAGTTTGGGAGGTCTTCAGTTCTTCAACATGTAATTAACCTAGCATCTTTTCTATTCCAAAAACGCTTATAAATAGACTTCAACAGTTGCATCTATCCCAGAAGAAAAAGTTCCCGTAAAATATTCGTCTCATCGTTAAACTGCTCTTGAGCAGCGCATTGCCCAGCTAGGCAAAGTCAAATGTGTAGGAGCTCTCCCTGTCTTCAACGTACCGCAAGGAGAGCAGCTGGAACTTATCGTTCTGGGTATGGTAGTACAAGCCGCTGATGGTGCCGGGAATGATGCGGGAGGAGAAGCAGTCGCCCGAGTTGGTGTTAGCGCCACCACCAATGTTGAGCACCACGTAGTAGAAACCCTCGAACGAAGCATTTTTCAATTGCTTGATTCTCAGGTCGGGCAACAAAAACTCCTCCTTCCAGCGCATGTAAATGTACTGGTTGTCCAGGTCCCCGGCATGAATGCTGCGCAACTTCGATAGAAGGTGCTCTTCGGACATGCTGCTGGAGGCCCGGGTGAGCGTCCTCCAGTGGTCAATATCGTTCTGGGGAAAAGAGCCCCAGTTTCTGTCTTCTGTGATGAAAGCATATTCCTTCATCTGGTAGTCCTTAGGGTGGTTTTGCCAGCGAGTGCTATTGAGCGGGTTATTGATGATCTCGCCCTTGAAACAGGTGGTAATAAGCGGATGTTCGTCCGTAAGGCCCAGGATCTGGAAAAAGCCCGTCACGATGGAGCTCACCAAGTCCACGCTCTTGAGCTCAACCTTGATGTCGTAGCGGTAAGCACCGCTCTGCTGTTCGCCCACAAACTTGGCGTTGGGCCGAAGGTACTGGTTCTGGAGACGTGGCACGTCCTTGTGAACAGCGGGATCGTTCATAAAAAATTCGGCGTACCTGTCGATATGCTTGTAGCCTGAGGCAGATGACCAGGTGCTCTTGCGGCGAAGCTGAGGACTATCTGCGACAGGAGAGGGACTCAGGGGCTCCTCGCGGCGGCTCAGGCGCTGAGAAGTAGCATCGTGGACACGAGGTTTCTCAGGCTTGTAGTCCACTGGCTTGAGGCGGATGATCAGGCGATGGGGTTTCTTGGAATCCCTGGGCTCATTGCCCGGCTTTGGAATGTGCTGAGTAACAGGCATCGGTGGCTAGTCAGCGGTCCTCAGGAGGGAAATATATGGGGATTATATGGGCAAAGGAAAATGTGGCAGAAGCAGTGGGCAGGTGGAAAAGACGAGAATTAAAGGATCGCGATATCTCAAATCACGTTGCCTTATCGCCAGTGGCTCGTCTTTTTTCTCTGCGGCCTCTTCGTTACCTCACCTCCGGTGTGCGGACTGTCGCTCGGACATATCGCTGCTGCAAAATCAGCCAGACAGCGTTCGCCACGGCATCCACGGGTCCATGATCGGGAAAGTCACTTTGAGCTGTAAAATGTATAAAAGTGGTAAACGCTACAATAAAATAAAGAAACCTCTTCAGTTATTATTCCGCCATGTTGGCCGCTCGGGTTTTTCTATTTTCATCTCTTCACCTCTGCTCACGATGACAGCAACCGCTGACGCAGGTTTCGCTGCAACCCTCACTACTCAGCTGTGGCTACACAAACCTGTTTCTTTTTTCGGCGTTGCTATCATCCATGTCACATCTGCCGCCTGATAGCCGTTTCGTAGTTTGCTCTTCGACATCACGTGGGCCAGATCTGCAAAATTGGTTTTGGGGGTTTTTTGGCCTTGTCCATCGCGTGACGACCCTGGAACCACTCAACTGTGGCCCGTCCTAGAATGGCTGCGAAATACGCTGCAACCTCGACTCCACAAAGCCTCGCGCCAGCATGCTTCCAGAAGTCGCCAAAGTTGCTTTTGGCAAATTTTGCCTCCGTTTATTCGTTTGAGCCGCCATCGCCGTAAATTGTTCGAAAGCCTGGCTTATCGGCTCCTGCAGGCATCGCATCTCCAGACTATGGCTTCATCAGCAGCAAGTCCGCCTAGTCCATCATGAGTGCTCCTCCTACACCGCTCCACCCTGCACCAGACCAGGAGGTGAACGAATTGCCGCAGGCACAATTGGCCGCCGACAACCTAGATCTCAATCCTGGCCTCGAGGACGACTTGTCTGACGATGACGTCAGCATGGCTCCGCCAGACTCGGGAGAGAATGAAAAAAGCGAAGAGCCCAGTGTCGAAATTGCCCTGTGGACTGTGCCCTTTGAAAGTGCCTACGATGCTGAATTGTCGAAGTTACTGAAAAACGCCCATCCTAGTGTGAATAGCGCCCAGCAGAGTAAGCTCGTGGCGTACTTGGATCATGAGCTTCTACAGGTCCAGCGGAAGTTTGTCAAGAACCAAGCAGAGACAAGAAAGGAGTACACTTTGCAGCAATTGCTCACTGACTTGGCCCAAATCGTCGATGTGCTCTGGGTGCTGGTTTCACCTGAACACGCCTTTTTCGGCCAGGAAGAGTATTTTATAAAGATCATGGGTGATTTGGAAGACTGGGTCGATTGGTACGACCTCAGTGCCATTGGCACAGACAGGACAACGGAGGTCTTCCTTTTCGGGCTTTTTTCCTTTTTCCAAAAAATGGATGTTCGCATATCTCTACTCATTGATGGTCTTTCCGAAACAAATCCACATCTGAAGTTTGACAGAACACAGCTTGTACGTCTCTTCCCCATCGCCAATAGGTTGAGACTAATCATTGTGAGTAAACTACGGCCCTTGAGAGACGAATTGGCACGCCAAAGAGACTCGAAAAACACCCACGCTGATAATCTCCTTAATCTTGTCGATGTTGAAGTCGGCCGACTTTTTGAAGGAACCCTCGAAAGAAGCTGATTGAAATTAGGGTAATGGCTGCAAAACACGGTTATAGGTGATGCACCTGTGCACCAACTCATTCTCGCATACATAGTAATCATATACCGGTACTCGAATCTGCAAAATACCTAGATGTGGCCCTTCGGATCAGGCGAACCCAAAAAGGACATCGCCGATGAGCTTCCCGAGAATTTGCAGGAGTTTTACAAAGAAGTGAGCCCGACAAAGCAGAAACAAGAGCTAGCTTCCAAAGATGCACAGGTAGCCAAGGTATTGGAGAAAAACCAGCATGAATACTCTTTTGAGCTTGATCAGTTCAAAAGAGAATATCTGGCACAAAAATCTTCGGCTATAAATTGTGCTGAACTCCAAGAGGCAGTCCTCAAATGCTACGATGGCTGGCTGATGTTTGGAATAGATAATTGTTCGGCTCAGATTAAGCGAGGAGCTAAGTGCAATGAGTTGCAGGAAAGAGCTTTTGTCAAACTAAGATACAACGACTGCTACAGTCAAAAGCAATGCAATGCTATTCGTTTTGTGGTAGACCAGCTATTCACAAAAAATTTCGGCCAGCTAGGCGAGAATGTCAATGATGAGCTGCTGGTGAAGTTCGAGAAGGACTTGGACGATGTCTTTCACAAACTTTGGAAATAATTATTTATATCTCATCCACAAGGGCATTCCAAAGAGCAAGCTTCTCGGGGAATTTCATCAGAGCCACCAATCCAGAGGTATTTGGAAATACATACACTGAGGGTTTCTCGGGGCAGCGCTTATGAAAAGCTTGGATAAGCGTTGTGGAGGCCTCTTGCTTTCCCCATGCGAAATTGGCTTTGGTAAGCTTGTACCCAGGTATAAGAAACTGCACCACGATTTCCCAAATCCCCTTGCCGATAAATACTACGAATGGTGCCTTGGACTCGTTGAATTCCAGCATCAATCGAGGTACGTTGGCTATCTTCTCCGCCTTGCTGAGTTCCTGAGCCGTTTTGGTGCAGCGTAGCACAAGGTCAGTGAACCCAATGCCATATTCTAGCAAATCGTTGTCGTGCCGGGCAGCAGCTGTACATATTTTTGCGTCGTTGCCGTAGAGCTCTTTGAGCAAACCATGATCTTCAATGTATATATCACGACGAGTCAAGACTTTTCTTAGTAGATCCGAAGCATTGAAAAGCTTCCAAAAGAGGTTCGTAAAGTGAGCGTAATGGTGCTGTTGTTTCGAAGATTCCACTCCAGGGTTGAACCCCACGAACACCACTGTGATTCCCGGTGCGATCGAGGGAGGGAGATCAAGAAGAGCGGTAGTCAGTTCCTTAGATTGTGCCTTCTTGCTCTTCAGAGCCTTTGGCTTTGCAACTTTCTCGGGCTTGAAATCGATATTGCCATCTTCATTGTATTTGTATGCTTGAAGGCGATCTTTCAAAGACATGGCATAATGAACAGAAGTGGGTGTAAGTTTGTGATTATAGTGCGAACGAGAGGAATTCATGAAATATGCGTTTTAAAGAATTATAAGAGTAAAATACACTGGAGTGTGAATAAAAAAAGTTTTACATTTCATTGTTTTTGGTTCATTTCACAGTTACTTGCAATATCTTCAAGTGATTCATTTCGAGTTTTGTGGGTGCAAACTCGATATTCCTTCTCGCTCAGTGGTTCGAGATTAGAAGCTTCACGGAATACCAGCGCAAGGCAAACCGAAAGGAGGGACAAAAATTAACCCAGGCGAGTTAAGAGTGTAACTTAAGCATTTGGCCCAGTCTTTTCAAAAATTGACCCACATAAGGTAGCACTCTCCGATTCTATACGGCTGCTAAAGAGCGGAGTCAAGCCCCGATTTTTTTCAAATGTGCTTGGAGACCTAAACGGGAATAGCTTCATAAATCTTCAATTCTTCAAATTATATTTCGGATATTCCTGATCTAGTGGTACGAATTGAGCACTGACGTCACCCAACGGTTGACCCAACGATTTGGCATAACGATAAACCATCGCGCGCCGCACCGCTCATAACAACAGCGAAATGAGGTCAATTCCATTTTAGTTACCAACTTTCACAAGCCTCACATAATTCCACACCCAATGCTGCCACAATTCAGGATCCCTTTTGGGAACCGAAATGAGGAAACGCAGTATGCTACCCCCGAAGCAAAACCTGTAATCGTCAATGACATTCTACCCGATGCCGAATCTACCCTCGATCAAGATCTTCTTCGATACGAAAATGGCACGGGTTGGTCAACGCAAGCTAAGAACGATGCACATGGAGCCCGCAAGAGACTACCGTCAATATCGAAAACAAGCCCGTCTCGAACTTTCACAGAGCCGGTGAATTCATCGTCAACTCCGTTACCTGGAGCCCATCCTCCACTGGGAACACCACCAAGAATGGGTAGGGTTGTCTTTTCTCCTACGAAAGAGGTCATGAGATACGAGGAGGATAACGGAGAACGTGTTTTCAGAACGGAGCCTGAAGGGAACACCACAGACGATAAGACAAATCCACGTCCAGGCTTCCTCAATAACTACACTATTCCATACATTCTACTGATGTACCTCCAATTGCTATTCAACGTTCTACTTGCACTGATTATTTTTTACATCATCTACCTTTTCATCTCGACCATCAAGGCTGATACAAGACACAAGATGGAGATTGCAACCACTGACGCATTGCGAGAAATCAGCTTGTGCTCCAGAGAATTCTACCGCAATAAATGCGCCACTGACCATAGAGCTCCTGCTCTAGAAATGCCTTGCTTGGAATGGGAAAAATGCATGAATAGAGACCCGGAGAAGATAGGAAAGTCGTTGGTCACAGCGCAGACATTTGGTGAAATCATCAACGAGTTTCTCAAACCAATTAGTTGGAAACTGGTATTTTTGTGCAATTTTTTGCTAATTGGCAGTTTCGTCGCCACGAATGTCTTACTTGGAGGGTTTAGGGGTGGCATGAGCTACGACCAATTGGACAATTTGAGAAAATTAAAGGCTCTAGAGGACAGGCTCAATGCAGCCGAGACAGAAATGGAATCCTTAAGGAAGTCAAATGCCGAGTTGAAGAAGCAGGCCCCAACTTACCTCTCACAACACGAGCTCGACCTCATGAACGAGAGTATAGGCTACTCCCCACTCATGGCGAAACTGAGACGATAGTGAAAACTGAAAGACACGAGACAACGACTTATAGACCTAACGCTGTATTCATAATTAAAGAAACTAATCTGAACAATAACCCCCTGCTCAAGCACATTGAGTCTAGGCGCATGGCTATTCTGATAGCTGCAAAAAATATATAGTCGAAAAATGCGCCTCACTCACTTAAACGATGATGTTTCTTAATAAGCCTCTTTGATAAATGCAGCGAATTTTGTCAAAATTAAAATTCCACAGTAATTCCGCTGGAAGTGAAATTTCCTCAATAGCTCGCCTACACACAATCTATCGCCTGTAAGTCCGGCGAATTTGTGCTTCCTATTGTTCGAAGCAGGTCACGTGCAAGATCTCGGCATGCTAATCGGCTCGATTCTCCAAATTCGATCAGACCTTCAATTTGAGTGCTTCACTTTTTTTCAGACACAAAAACTTCGCCAATAACTCATCTTGATGAGTCCTGAGCCGAGAAAGGTTATCGTCAAACGACGTTACTCTCGCGCTGGGTGCATTGAATGCAAACGCCGCAAGATCAAGTGTGATGAAGTGCACCCTACGTGTGGGAACTGCCAAAGAGTTAAATTTCCATGTGTCTACCCCACCGCTAATAGCGGCAACAAGCCTCGCCGGGCAAAAGAGGTTAAGAAGGAGGCTCTACCGATTTTACCTCAAGAACAGGAAGAGCATGACGATGATAGGATACGACAGGATCGGACTAACGTGATGCATCATGACTTTCACCAACAACCAGCCAACGCTGTGGGTATGCCCACACCGGCTCCCTCGGCAACAAATACAGGACTTCCCCATCACGCCAATGATCCTAGAGGTAGTTTCAATGGCTTCAGTCATCTACATGGGTCACTGTCATTGGGACTACCTACAACCACAGCCTCAGGAATTTCACCCCTACCCCATCTCAACATGATCCCCAATAATGACTCAACGAATTTGTCTGGGTCCCCATTGCCTCCCCTGTTTAGACTACCGGATATAGTACAGGATGATGGGCAGATGGATATGCTTTTGTTTGAGAACGTTCTCGATGATGCTAATACCTTGGTGCATGGCTTGGCTACATTTGATGTCTTGGGAAATGATGGGATTCTGCAACTTTCAGCTCAGAGTACGCCCGATGGGGCACATTTGAAGCCCTTCCACTCGGACATTATTCTCAATGAGGCAAACAGCGACAATCATCTTTTTAATGAAGCCCAGCTTCAGGACTATCTTCGTTACGGTACAGATCTTGACCGTAAGCCCGAGGGAAGTCAATTCTGGGAAAATATCAACGAACATATGCGTGATCCTATGCTTAACGAACCACGAAACAAGCCAAGTAACGAGGAACTTGTTGAACGTGTTAACGAGACTTACAACCTCTCAGCTGAGGAACTCGAATACTTTCGTGCTGTATCTTGCAAGGAGCTCTTTTTGTTCATATATCCGTTCGCTCCAACCACGAAGGATAACGAAATCATGCATGTTCTTCTCGAATATCTGTTGATGTTCAAGTATTTGGTTTATGCAATCATAGCTCTCGGAGCCTCATGCTTATTCACAATCACTAAAAACCCTAAGCATGATAGAAATCAGAAACGTTCCTCAGCAATTTGCATGAAATTGTTGGTGCAAGCCTTCACCGATCTTAAAAATAACGAGAACTCCCTCAGACACATAGAAGGGCTTATATTGACAGTTCTTATCCTTACAGTACTATTTTGTGATATCAGTCTCGTCGACGCAACTTCGGTTCCCGTTTCGTGGATCTCTCACCTCAACAAAGCTAGATCACTTTTGATCAAATACAAGCTAGTCAAGCAACAGGCAAACATCACCAAACCAGACTCCCTTGGAATCACAATTGCAAAGCTTTTATTCTTCCTTTTTGATTACATTTCGAAATTGGGGATGCTGAACTCGCAGATCACAAAGGGTAGTTTAAGAGATCTTCACCTTTTGATTGACATCACAAATACAGAGGGCCGTGAAGCTTTTGCCCAGCAGCAAACACTTCGTAAGTTGGGTGTGCTTATACCACCATCATCATCTCATTCGGGGTTCAATCTTTTCCTGACTTTGACAAATGAGGCATCTCAATGCATGTTCAAGCTTCTAGACATTATTGCAGGAGTCAACGAGAGTGAACTGAAACAGGCCAGCCCGGAGGAGGTTGGAGAACTTCTTTCACGAGTCAGTATCGTTGCTCAGCAACGTATTATACCAGGATTGAATCCCGAGGACCAATTTTTAATCCCTCGTGATCATCCAGCACATCCTGATTTTACTGACATGGCACGCAAAATTCACTTGCCCAGAAGTGCGTATGCTAAAGATACTGATGATCTCAATGATGTTAAGCATTACTCTTACTGTGATGTCGCTTTGAGGTCTCAGTTTTTGGTGCTCAACCTAAAAGTGTACACATCGCCAGGAATTTTACATCTACCTAAAAGTCATCCAATGATCAAGCGTCTTGTGGAACAGACCATGAAACTCATGTTCTTCTTGAAACTCAAGTCAGACCCCAGCTACGACAGGAATTTGGTGGTGGCAGAGCTGGAGCACTATTGGCTCTCTAAATCCCTCTTTGATTTTAGGGCGATCATGATTCAACTACCCTTCCGGGTCACGATTGATCTCACGGAAAGCGAGGACGATTTCGAGAAATTGGATTTATTTTTCAGAGGTCTTGTGAAATTCGGTGGAGGAAGCGGCATAGAGGCAGTGTCCAGAGCCAGGAAAAATAGAGAAGCTGCCAGGAAAAGAAAGGTAAGTGAGAAAAATACAAATAGTCTGGACGATATGGAATACCTGGCTACGTTATTTCCTATATACTGAGTCACAACCCCGACATGTTGTGTCTTTTTTATGTGGTATATATGCTAATGTCTTATACGAACATCAATAAGTGGTTTTAAATTAATGAGTGCTTGCATAATCGCCGATCTCTAATGCACCGCATATTATGCAGATAATATCGGTATTCGACACCATTGCGAGACCAAAAACGGTATACTCATGAAACCAAAAATATTTACAACGAAATCTATAAAATGGTCGAGGATGGATGTGGAAATAAGGTCAATTAATTTTCGAAGAAATGACAGTCAGTGATGATTTGGGGACTGGTGCCCCATCCAGAAAAGGCGGACTTTTGATGTTTGCAACCAAAAGCGATATTCCATTCTTCATTTCTGGACTTCTCACCATGGTGATCGCATCGGCTGGCTCACCAATCCAGACGCAAATCTACGGTAAAGCTTTTGACAAACTCACCAAATACATCACAGCGGGTTACGACGGAATGGGTGATTTTGTTGCAGATATAAGGCTTTTGTGCGGTCTCATTATGGTTGTTGGAGTGGTGAGGATGTTTTTTACCTGGCTAAGTATCCATTTGTGGCTTATCATTGGAGAAAGGCAACAGGAAAGAGCGAGATCCAGACTCTTGTCCAACTTGTTGGATCAGAATCTCGAATGGTACGAGCAAAAAGAGAACCTTATGGGCAGCATGGCCCAAGTGAACCGTTGCATAGAGGAGGTTAGAGTTGCCTTGTCAGAGAATATAGCGCTTTTGGTGCAAGGCTCTTCATCCATTGTCCTTCTCCTTGTCTCTGCCTTCATTTCGTCTTGGTCTCTTACCTTGGTCATTATGGCTTCAGCCCCACTCATGGCCCTCTCGAGCATTATCTTTGGCAGATTGACATTTCGTTTTGCGAATGAAGAAAATAATCTCAGTGCCAAAGCTTCGAAGATTTTGGACTGGTCCTTCGTATCTGGCAACCTTGTTCGCTTACTCAACGGCAAGTATCGAGACCTGGTGAGTTTCAACCAGATTGTGGATAAGTCTGCTAAAGCTTTCACAAAAATGTCTCTTTCAATCAGTTCCAACCAACTGATTTTGAGGGTGTTATCTTTTCTCATATTTGTTCAGGGCTTTTGGTTTGGCGCTTACATGGTTCTGATCGGGAAGCTCAGAGTGGGTCAGGTTTTGACAGCTTTCAGTTCATGTCTCATATTGGGAACACATGTGTCGACCGTTGCAAATGTGTTAGCTTTACTCAATAAAGGTCAAGCTGCAGCTGCCACAATTGCCGAATTCATGGAATTTGAGGAAGAGGAGAAGAATAAAAGTATCCAAGATCCCGAGGAGACTTTCGATCCAATCGTTTCAGGCAAACTTTTACAACTTGAAGGCGTGAGCTTCAACTATGGTGCTTCTGAAAAACAAAACATCAATAGCGTATCGGCTGAAATTTCTAATGAACATTTCACATTCATTGTGGGTCCCTCAGGTTGCGGCAAGTCTACACTTGTCTCACTTTTAATGAAGTTTTACATTCCTTCATCAGGAAGAATCATCGTTGACGGTTTAGACATCTCCCTGTTGAGCGAATCCCAGGTATCAAGCTTCATCACCTTGGTCGAGCTGAACGCACTCGTGTTTGACAAGCTGCTTTATGAGAACATTGCACTTGGAAGTAGAGAGATACTGGAAGAGAAAGCTTTGGAGGCCTGTGACTTTGCCGAGCTTGGAACTTTTGTCAGATCTTTGGAACATGGGATTCATCTGAGGATATCATCCTCCCTTTCTGGTGGTCAGATGCAAAGAATTGGGATTGCCAGAGCTTATTTGAAAAATAGCCCAATTCTTATATTGGACGAGGCCTTGAGTGCTGTTGATCAGATAACGAGACAAAAGCTTTACGAGAATATCAGAAAATGGAGGAAGGGTCGGATGACAATAATTGTGTCTCATGAATTGCTGGATATAACTGATGGGGACTACGTGCTTAGTCTCATGAATGGCGAGGTTGAGAAATATGAGCAACAAAAAGGAGATACTTCAAAAAAGCAGGAGACTGGCTCTCTTGAGAAGTTGACCTCTTTGGAGGAGGACACTGAGTCGATTTTCACCGATGGGCTTAACTATGGACCCAACAAAGCCAAGGACTTGGAGCACGGCTCTAACAGTGATGAGCTTCAGATCCTTAGTGTGTTTGCAGTTTTGAAGCATTGTTACCATTCCATTCAAAGCAAGCTCTTAATTATGATTGGCTTATTTTTGTCGTTGTTGAGTGGAGTCATCACACCAGTCTTGTCATTCTGCTTTTCAAAATTGCTTTCGAATGTTGTGGACCAATCCACCAAGCTCACTTCGAAGGGAAAAGGAGCGGTTTTTTGGTCATCATTAGTAATTGGTCTTATCGTGTTTGATGGTGCCATTTACTTTACTTCACATTTCTTGTTGGCCTTTTCGTCTGAAAGATGGGTCGTGGACCTTAGAAAGAAGGCATTAGTTATCATCAACGACCAAGACATGTCCTTCTTCTCAAGAAAATACCTGAAACCAGCTGAGTTGACTGCGTTATTGATGAATGATGCTAGAGATTTGCGCAACTTGGTTTCCGAATTCTTATCTGCTGTGCTTTCTCTTATCGCCTTGACACTTTTGGGTTTGATTTGGTCAATTGTCTCGGGCTGGAAATTGGCTCTTGTTGGCACAGCATTTGTTCCGCTTATTTTGTTGGTGACGGTTTCATATGGCTTGTTCTTGCTGAAGTTTGAGACAAGGTATAAGGACAAGGTGGGTGAGGTCGAGAAGTTCAACCATAATGCTGTTCTGGGAGTCAAAACTGTCAAAGCATTTGGAGTTGAGAATGACTTCCAAGATGGCTTGAAAACGAAGTTGAGTGAGCTTTCTTCTGTGGCAAAGCTTCGTGCTTGTATTACGGGTCTTGGGTTTGCTCTTCTGGAGATGTGTGTCAGTATAGCAACAGGTGCTATCCTTTACTACGGCTTATACCTAGTCGCCAGTATGGAATACTCGTACGAGTCTATGCTCCAGGTTTTGACGCTTCTTACATTCACCATGGCATCTGCTTCGACCTTGATGAGTTCGCTTCCTGAAATTGCAAGAGGACAGAGAGCTGGAACCTTATTTGCTCAACTTCTTTCGCTTACAGCTTCGCCAATCGAGACCTCTGGTACGGACCAAATTCATAAGCACATGCAAAGCGAGAACGTCATGAGTTTCGAGAACGTCAGCTTCAGCTATCACGAGTCTGACTCAGTGCAAAAGAAGGTGCTTCAAGACTTGAGCTTCAGCATCAAAAAGGGTGAGGTTGTGGGTATTGTTGGTGCTTCTGGAAGTGGTAAATCAACCATTGCACTGCTTATGGGCCGTCTCATGGATTGCGATAGAGGTCTCGTGAAATATGAATCAAAACCGGTGAAAACATTAGATCCATTGAGTTACAGGAGAAATGTTGCCGTTGTACCACAGCGCCCAAAGTTCTTCGAGGGCTCGATTTGGGAGAACTTATTGTACGGTGTGGATAAGGCCTTTATCGACAAGGCTTTTGTGGTCGAATGCCTCAAGCTTTGCAACATTTGGGATTTGGTATCTTCAATGCAACATGGATTGGATACTGTTCTCGACGAGAGAACCGTGTCGTCTGGTCAACTTCAGAGATTGTGTATTGCAAGAGCTCTTATTCGTGAACCTAAGATGATCGTGTTTGACGAATGTACGTCTAATCTAGACCAAGCAAATGCCGACATCATTACAGACCTCATCATATCCAAGCTTCATCAGTCAAATCCTGCCTTAGCAATTGTGGTCATAACTCATGACGTTGAGATGATGTCGCATCTTCCCAGACTTCTTGTTCTTAAAGATGGCGAAGTAAATCAGGATGGCGACTTTGAGACACTAAGTTCTCAGATGGGTGAGTTTAGGAGACTCACTACATAGCAAACTAGCTAATTCTCATCAGGCTTCTGTATTAAATTCTAGACTCATAACTTCAAATTGATGTAAGGAACCTCAACATCTTCACCCTCCTTGTCGTCGCAACAGACCTCGAGAATCAAACTCTTTGCGTGAGGGGGCAAATCCTTCTTGCTAACGGTCTTGATCAAGTCAGTGAACTTCATACTCAATCTCTCGTTGACCTTCTTTGGTGGGAAGAAAGAGGCGTACAATAGCGTGACACCGTAAGACAACATGGAGATCTCCAAGCCCTCCTTCTCTTCGAAGTGAGTGAGCAACTCCTTCAAAGTGATGTCTCCCTCAAGCTCGAAACGGTCCCAAATTTGATCAAATTCCTTGCCATTGTACTTACCCTTTGGAGACTTAACTGGTTCGGAGAAGCCGAAGAAAGGAAGGGCAAGGTTGACGAAACCATTCTTGTAAACCTCAATATCGTCGTGCTTGGCCACAACCTTGTAAAGTTCGAGACAGACCAAACCTGTAACCAAGGCGGTGGTGGTAGCAATAGCAGGAATAATCTTACCTGCAATGAATTTAGTCTTCGAGGCGTCAGCAGTCTCAATGGCGTAGTTCAAAGCTCTACAGTTGGAAGCTGCGGTGATGAACTCGATGTGGTGATTCGTGTCATCATCCTTCTCGAACTCAATAGGAGACAATCTGTAGCCTGCCAAGCTTGATGGCTCGGGCAAAGTTGCAGCGATCCTCTGGATCTCTTCCTCATCAAGGGAGCCAGAGAGTTGCCTAGCCTGCTCCTCAGCTTCTTGTTCGTTGGCAGCAATCTTGACGCCAGATTTAGGAGTGAACTCAGGGACATCGATGGAATCCAAAACCTTCTTGTAATCCTCAGGAGCAACACTTTGCTCCTTCAACCCATAGATGAAGGCCAACAAGTTGGCACCACCAATGATGAAGTTCAAGTGATCTGGGTTCTCAATGTCAAACTCCAATGGCTTTGGAGCTCTCTTTGGACCAGACCAAAATGGTGCACCATTGGAGGTCTTTGCATCCTCAGGGAAGTTGTACAATAATTGCTTGATCTCATGGTTGAATTTGGTTTCAAACTGAATTCTTGCCCACTTGATACAGTCCTCGAAAGTATAAGGTCTGTTGTTCAAGAGCTGAGCAATGTTGGACAAGGTACCTTTGATGTCTGGGTTCTGCTTCAAGGTTTGCTCAACATAGTTTGGTTGACTCAAGTACAAGTTCACAGTTTCAGGAGAGTCGGCAAAATAGTCCTGGAACAATGACTTGGCCCAGGCAATGGTGTGGTCGATTTTGTTGGGGAAAGATCTCAAAGTACACAATGGGATGGACTTCTCAGGAGGGTCTTGAGAGCTCGAGTAGGACTCAGTCAAGTTTGGAATCACAACCTGGGTGTTACCCTTTGTACCAAGAGTTCCAGACTCTAACAATGGCTTCTTGTAGAAGATACAACGACGATCGACGTACGTTCTCGCATCAACGTTATCCAAAGCATTGGTGACAAGGTCCAATCTTTGCCAGTAGGCATCATCGAAGATATGCTCGGTATCAGGACCAACTTTATCTAACTTGGACTCGATCTTACCCACCAAATGTGGGTTCATGGCTTGAACTGCCTTGGCTGCAATCTCAGACTTGTTGCCTCCAACATCTTTTGGTCTGAACAAGAACTGTCTGTTCAAGTTGGACTTTTCGATGGAGTCCATATCGGTAACAATAATATTTCCGTTAGGACCAGAGCCCAAGCCCATCATAGCCCAGTTCTTCAACATCTCGCAACCAATTGCACCAGCGCCAACCAAGAATACCTTAAGGTTGGAAATGGCCTTTTGGAATTCAGAACCAAAAACAGCAATTTGGCCATCATATCTGGAACCAACTGGCTGGGTGGTTTCAGCAGTTCTGGGGAAGTCTTCTGGCTTAGGCAAAGATTCCAAGGAGTCGAAGTAAAGGTATTGCTTTACAGGTCCGAACTTTGAAGAGCAGCATTTCAATACTTCTTGAGCGATCAAACCTCCAAAGAAGGCTGACACGCCTGGCACATCACCAGTGGCCTGGAAAGACAACTCCTTCAAGAGCTTCTTGTTGATTTCAGCCTCACCCAAAATAGATGGGTTCTGGGCATTCAACTCTTCAACGTATCTCAAAAACTCGTTGGCATCTTCTTCATGGCATGGGCGTGGTAGTTTGCCTTGGTGCTTTGTCTGGAACGCATGAAGGGCCTGGAATCCCAAGTGAAGCTGTGGTGGACGGTCAAACTTGGCGAAATCCGAGAAGACATACTCTGGCTCGGCCAATTGCTCTTTAAGAGACTTGAAGTTAAGTTTGGAAGGCATCTTAACCTGCGTGTACAATCCACCCTTCTTGTAGGTACCGTAGGATTCGTCAATCTGAATCTTGAAAGCGTAAGGCCCAAGAACCTCGATCTTGTGGGGAGAGCCATCGTTAAGCTTAGGCATGCCTTCAACCTCGGAGAACTTGACGTAGTCGCCATCTTGCAAGCCATGTCTGTTGTCATCCAACATGGTGACAGAGCCGTTAGCCTCAATGTCTGACACGATACCCGTCAAGGGCTCTTCACCAGTCTGGTCAATAACAGGGAAGGCCTCGCCCAAGTCGACGAACAATTGACCGAAAAGACCTCTCGTGTCGGCTGCGATGAAACCGATGTCGTTCTTGTGGGTGAACTCATTGATCTTGACCTGCTCTTCCAAGGACAAGTTTGTTGCCACCACAACCTTATACTTGACCAAAGTCGACTCTGAGATGTCTGAGGCCACGGAAATGGGCACGTACAGATTCAATTCCAGGACTTTGGCGGCTGTCACGTCTGCGATTGGCTTGCCAATGTCATCTTCGGACAAGAAGAATTGAGAGGACAAGTCCTGGACTTCGACAGGCTTAGGGTCGTAGAGAGCCAATGACTTGACGCCAGCAAGAGCGACGTTTTTGGCGATCTCCACACCGAGTCCTCTAAGACCGATTATTAATACGTTGGCGTTTTGCATTTTGAGCATGGCTTCCTTACCCAAGACATAGAGCTGTCTCGAGTACAAGCTCTCGTCAATTACAGGCAGGTCGACTTGCATTGATTCTGCCATATTGTGGGATTATGAAAGTAGGTGGTGGTTCTGAAGATCGAAGCTTAAGGAAGACAGTCTGGTTGCGGTGCGGAACCTTCTCTGTGTAGGAAGAAGCCTTCATTCTGGACCATTTGGTAGTGGAAGAGGGCATATTTTGGAACATGTGTGCATAATTTTGCATTCTACCCATCCGATTTTGCCGAAAAGACGTTTGTCATCAGTTTTTGAAATTTACGAAAACGGCGCTTGAAGGTCTACCTAGTACTCTATACGGAGTCTAGGCTCTGTTTAGGGGACCAACATGTGTTCCCATATTTTTTTTTGTTAAACAACTCATCTTATGAAACTGAAGAAGGAAAATGACACGGGAAAACCAATAATCAGGAAAGCAGAATCTTATCCAAAAGGCTCGAGATAATCCAGTAGATGCGTTGAGACATCGAGTGAGCATTAGTGTCTTGCACCCATGGCTGCGAAAGAGCAGATCCTAGAACCGAAAGGTTATCTCTTCACAACAAGATAACCTGTAAAAGTTACTAAAAAATCACAAATAATAATAAATTTCATCTTGCAGCCGATTTGAAAATTGCCCTTGGCAAAGGTCGCCTAGAAGTCACGTGTTCAACTTCCAAGTTCCAAAACACCTAGATAACCGCCCTATCTTTTTACCTCCGAAAGCTCCAAGAGTCAAATGAGGCTCTCTCTTCTAGCATGCGTGCCTTTGCTAGCTTCTGCTATAGCGAGCCCAGCGGCCATCAAGCCTGATTCTGAAGGCAAAAAGTCCGAGGCCGAAAAGAGTGAAAATCAAGATACCACCGGAGAGGCACCTGATGCAAATGCTGAGGTCAAGATGCCCGAGTTGCTCACAATAGAAACGTTTGATGAATTTACTTCAAAACATTTATCCTTCATTGAATTTTTTTCTCCTTACTGCCACCACTGTCAAGCGTTAGCACCCAAATGGGAACAAACTTTCAAGGAAACAGTCGAGAGTCAGCAGTCATCGGGCATTCATATGAGACAAGTGAACTGTGTTGAAAGCGGTGATCTCTGTGAACGTGAAATCGTGTCATACTATCCGAACTTGAGAGTCTACGTGCCAGAACTTAATGCCGAGGGAGAGCATACCGGTAAGGCCAAGATCGTGGACTCATTCCCCCGTGCACTCAAACAAAACCCCGAAAACTTCAAAAAATTCATGAAGAAGACAGCGGCTGAGTTTGGTGATGGTTCCGGTTCGATGCCCTCGTCGTCTCAGCTTCTAGACACTGACACCACATTGAAAATCGTGGCCGGAGAAATGGAAGAGCCATGGTTCATCGGCATGTTCTCCTCTACTGACGAGGAATGGGAGTCTGGAAAGTTTTCTAGAACATGCATGGACTGCTTGCGAATCAAGAGTGACTGGGACAGATTGTCTAACTTGATCGTCAGCTCCACCAAAGCAGGCCATCTCAATTGTAAGTCAAACCCTGCCTTGTGTGAAAAGCTCGGCTTCCCAGAATTGAGTTCCGACTTGCGTCAATCACCAAAATATGCCATGTTTTTGCCAAAACACACTGGTATAATCAGGTTCGATTACAACCGGGGAATGGATATTGATGCAATGAAGAGATGGATTCAGAAATTAGCGCTCAATTGTCAATATGAAATTGCAACAGCCGGTCACTTCGAGGATTTGGATCTTTTTGTCACCGAAAAGCCAGCAAAGCCTTTGGATATTTCGCTTCCATTGGACCCCCGAGTTGCCCTCATCTTTGCGTTCGACAAGAAGAAGATTACCAAAGAGGACAAAGACATTCTTCCGCACCTTCTTGAAATGGTGACATCCCTGCCATTCAACATACGTCTATACGGATCCGGATCGGTGAAGTTCGAGGAAACATTGGAATATCAGTCCAAAGGGTTGGTTGACTTCATTCGCACAGACGAAGACCTCAAAGATGTGCAATATAATCGCCCTCTACACATTGCAACCACATTGACGAACAAACCAACCCTTTATATGTTCAAGGAAAACTCCATGGTTCCAACAGTGTTTCAAAACTATGCTCCGGAGGACATGAGAAATCCTGAAAAACTCGAAGCGTGGGTTATGAAGAACATGTATCCTTTGTTCCAGGAATTGACCCCAGAATACATTGAATGGTACTTCAACGTGAAGGACCAGATGAATGACAAAATTGTCGTCACATTTGTCGACAGTGACAAGGAGGATCAGTTTAAAGAGATTTTGTACGACATATCATTGGTGGCTCATGAGTACTTGTTCTTGAAAAAAGAGTACTACTTCCAACTGTTGACCGAGGAGAGAAGCGCAAAATGGGATAGGATCAATGCTCTCAAGGAGAAGGGCGCTGAGCCGCTTGAAGTGATCAATGCTATGAAAGCAGAGGTTCCACATCTTTTTGACCATGACGATGCCCTTTTCGTTTACATTGACTTGAAAGCACACCCTGGTTTGGCGAAATATGTTGGATGGGATATCGATGGAGAAGGCTACAAGCCTGGCGACTCGATTGTCGTCACCAAAAATACCAAATACTACTGGGACCGTTCTTTGCAAGGAGAAAAGCTCACGGTTGAGCCAGCAAAGTTGCGTCCAGTTTTATTGCATCTCCTAGACACTCAGTTAACAAAAGGCATTAAGATCTCGGGCTTCACGCGCAAACTTGCGGCAAGTCCATTCACCAGCTGGTTCAGAACACTCGACTCCGTCTACCAGCACGGTCCCCTCGGAGTAATTTTCTTACTCATTGGCTTCTACGTCTTGTACAAGATTGCCATGAGGTTTATCAGAAGAAGCAAGATCGGGCTGAAGGGAAGAGGCATCATTGGCAATGTCACAGAAAAACACGACTAGATTATCCCTGAACTTGTCTCAAGCGAGCATTATTCTCCAAGAGTTTTCTGTAACCAGGGCTAATTCCTTCCACCAAGTGTGAATGACCAGGCACTCCCAATACTTCACTGTAAGGGGGTATCACTGCTTTGGGCGGTATAATCGTCCCGTCCGCTATTCTGCAGCAATCACTGATAATGCTGTGGTCACCCAAAATGCAATTGTCACCCACGCAGACCCGATTACCCACCTGTGCCAGCCTGACTTTGGTATTCTTGCCAATGACGGTGTAGTTGCCGATGTAAACCGCGCTGAATACACCCTGGTGTTTAGTTTCTGCTGGAACGACGGAGCAGCCTTCGTCAAGAAAGCAGTACTTCCCCAAGGTGATGGTTGACTGATCTGGGGTATCGGTGGCAACGTCGCCCGTAATTACCACTCCTGGCGATATAGTACATTTCTCACCAATCGAGATCTGTTTGGTTCCATTTAATGTAGCATCTTTTGAAATCCGGTTACCTGATGCCGTCTCGACCCATTCTGATCGCATGGTGGTGATACCTGCAAAGAGAATGTTGATGTTTTGAGTGATACCTGCAGGACAAACAATTGCAGCCACCACGTTGCCTCACGGACAAGACCGGAATAACACCAATCGAGGAATAAGATTTAGAGATTTCCATATCGTCGAGTTCAAAAAATAGCCGTTCTTGCCTTTGAGGGCGCTTCTTTGACGCAAATACGCGCACGGCGACGCGTCGGACTTGTTAGGACCCAAGCGAACCACCTTAATAGGTCTTAATGATTTTCCAAAACTTCATTCTATTGTAATTCTGCTCGGAAGGTATGACAGTGAAGTCCGATGCTATAGGCTATGTTAAGCTGTCAGGAGTGCATGCGTGCATGGGCGCCAATACCCACGAAAAATATACCATAACACTTTTTTTAGTCTCGCGTTTTACTGACACCCTGGGACTTTCCCTTTAAATAACCAGAAACACAGCATATCTTTCGTCATGTCCAAGCTTTTCAGAATCGACTGCGGCTTTCAGAACTACGACTGGGGTAAAGTCGGCTCTTCTTCAGCCGTGGCTCAGTTCGCTGCCAAGTCGAACCCTGAGACCAAAATCGATGAGTCCAAGCCGTACGCTGAGCTTTGGATGGGCACTCACCCTTCTGTTCCTTCGAAGGTCGTGGACGACAATAAGCTTTCGGGCCAGGTTTTGAGAGACGTTGTTTCCTCTGACGCCAACCTGTATTTGCATCCCTCTGTGGTGGAGAAGTTTGGCTCTGACAAGGAGTTGCCCTTCTTGTTCAAGGTCTTGTCTATCGAGAAGGTCTTGTCGATCCAGGCTCACCCAGACAAGGCTTTGGCCAAGCAGCTTCACGCCAGCGACCCCAAGAACTACCCAGATGACAACCACAAACCAGAAATGGCCATTGCAGTCACTGACTTTGAAGGTTTCTGCGGCTTCAAGCCTTTGGACCAGATCGCTGCCACTTTGAAGGCCGTTCCAGAGCTTTACGAGATTGTGGGCTCTGAGATCGCCACCGAGTTCATTAACAACATCAAGCCAAACGTCGAGGTAGGCTCTGAAGACGACAAGCTGAACAGAAAGCTTCTTCAAAAGGTGTTCGGTGCCTTGATGAACACCGACGACAAGACGATCGAGGAGAAGGCCACCAAGTTGGTTGAGAAAGCAGAGACGCAACCTGCTACTTTCGACCAATTGGCACCAAACTTGGCCAACTTGATCCTCAGATTGAACAAACAGTTCCCCAAAGACATTGGCTTGTTCTGTGGCTGCTTGTTGTTGAACCACGTTTGGCTCAATGCCGGCGAGGCCATGTTCTTGCAAGCCAAGGACCCCCACGCCTACATTTCGGGCGATATCATCGAGTGCATGGCTGCTAGTGACAACGTCGTGAGAGCCGGTTTCACCCCCAAGTTCAAGGATGTCAAGAACTTGGTTGACATGTTGACGTATTCCTACGAGTCCGTGGAGAAGCAGAAGATGCCATTGTTGCCATTTGAGCGTTCCAGAGGTGACGCCGTCAAGTCGGTCTTGTACGACCCACCAATTGCCGAGTTCGCTGTTTTGCAGACCATTTTCGACAAGAAGGCTGGCCAGAAACAGGAATTCGATGGCTTCAACGGTCCTTCTGTGGTTATTGCTACCAACGGTAACGGTACCATCCGTATCCAGGGCGGTGAGGCCAAGAAGGTGGAGAGAGGATTTGTCTACTTTGTCGCTCCAGAGACGGCGGTTGAGTTGGAGTCATCGTCTACCGACGAGCCATTCACGACATACAGAGCATTTGTCGAGGCATAAGAGCAAACGGAGAAATTAGGGATATTTAGGAGAATACCATACTCTTGGGACCTATTCGTAGCCGCACCTTGAACTCCACTTTCAGGTTGTGTACCGGAAATCACGAACTAACCAACACGGTTCTTCCTAACAAGATGAGTATCATTGAAGATCTGACGGCTGCGAGTTCGATTCCTTCCGGAGAATCAACTGAATCACAAAATCCAGTCATCGAGGAGTCCACTGATAAGGCTGACGAGTCCCTCAATGGTGAATTATCCAAATTGGATCTCGACAACTCCAAGGAGAATGAAGTCAAAGATGAGAGACCCAATGGAGAAGGAAAAGATTACAAACAATCCAAGATGCCAAAAGAGTACAGACCTGAGCTTGCGGCCAGGACAATCTACGTTGGAAACTTGAATTACAGAGTCGAGCCCCGCCATGTCGAAGATCTCTTTAGCTTCGCTGGACCTATAACAAAAGTCATGCTCGTGATTCAACCCGTGACGAGACGGCCCTGTGGATACGGCTTTGTCACGTTTGAGAAGGAAGAGAGCGTTGAAAAAGCCATCGAGAAGCTTGATAGAGCGGAATTCTGGCATAGGCCACTTCTGGTGAAGAAGAAGGAAGTCGTCAGACCAGATCAGGAGTGGACTGATTCTCCTAGAGAAGGAAACCCTGACTCTAACAGAGGCTCTTTTAGAGGAAGAGGCAGAGGAAGAGGTAGAGGTAGAGGCCGGGGTAGAGGATTTAGAGGAGGATTCAGAGGAGGCCGTGGCGGCAGAGGGAACTCCGCACCCACTGAAACCACGCCTAATGAAACCACGCCAAAAACTGAAGAATAATCAGCATCAATCGCTTAGATCATTGACCTAATGCAAATTTACGTGAAACCATTGTTGTAGACTGGGCCTTATCGGTAGCACACCCGTGCACCACACAGAGCATCGCAGGCTCATCGAAAAGATGCTCAGGAAATCTCCATTCAGCTTCTTATCTATTAATTCAGCATGGTTTCGGTCAGAAAGAGAAAGATGGCCCGCTCGTCGGTGGCCAAGAACACGAGACGTACAAAGGACTCACAGAGAAAACCCAAGATTGCACACCATCCAGTTCTCGCTGCCAAGTGGGACAAGAAGCTCACGCTTAAACAGAACTATGAGAAGCTAGGGCTCACCTCTCGATTGGGCAAATACAACGGTGGTCAAGAGAATGTTTACAAGACAGTTACAGAGCTGCGGGAAGAACAAAAAGAAAAAGAAAAGATCAACCATGTTGCTCCTGAAGATGTGGCAGTCGAGACTGATCCACTGAAGATTCCAGAAGGTGAAGCCCGTTTGATCCGTGATCCAGAAACAAACGAGGTGGTGCAGGTCATCTACGGTACCATGAAGACGGCGCCGGTGAAGGAGGAGAAAACCGAGAATAGCGTCATTGACGATCTCGTGGAGTACAATGAGAAGTATGGTGGTAAAGTCAAAGCACCCAAGCCTCAAGAGGAGGAGGAAGGTATCCTACAAAACCTTTACGAGAAATATGGTGATGACTACGACAAGATGAAATGGGACAAGAAGCTCAATCCTTTGTTTTTGTCGGAGGGCCAGTTGAAGAAGAAGATTGCCGTTTGGAAGAAGGCCAACGGTATCGAGTAATGTACATTATAGTGCCGGCCCCGGGGCGGCAGCACAATCATCCTATTTGCATCATCTATAAACTGTAGTTAAACTCTTGCAGGTAAGTTCTTGGCCAAAATCTTGTCAACGATTCCATCCATAACGGGGAACAAGTTGGCAGCCTTGTACAACTGCAAGAGCTTCTTGTCGGAGCGCTCGGCTTCCGTAGTGTCCTGGTTTTCTATCATCTCAACAAAGGTAGGGTCTATGGGTACGGAGCCCAAGAAATCTAGCTGTAGCGACTCACAGAGCTGCTGGCCTCCTCCACTCAGAAATATGTTGGTGCACTCGGCACAGTAGGGGCAGATGAAACCGCTCATATTCTCGACAATGCCGATAATGGCAAAGTTGACTTTTTTACAGAAATTAATCTCTTTTCTCACGTCTGCCGTGGCCACCTGCTGCGGTGTAGTAACAATCACAGCTCCATCGACCGGCACAGCCCACCGTAGTTCCTCTGCAATGGCAATATGCTCGTCTGACGTGCCGGGTGGCGTATCTATAAGGAGGTAGTCCAAGTCTGGCCAGACCACGTCTTTCAAAAACTGGCGGATCATGGCTGTTTTCTTGGGTCCTCTCCATACCACAGCATCACCTCTTTGTTTTAGGAGGAAACCGAGCGACATCAACGAGAGAGATCCCGTTTCTTGGGTTTTGGGATTCACCAGTACAGGAACCCAGCCTGAACGGGACTGATGGACCTGTCTTTTTTCCACGCCAAACATTCGTGGAAGGGAAGGTCCTGTGAGATCGATATCGAGAACACCAACGTTCTTACCCTTGAGGGCCAAGGCTAGGGCAATCTGAGTGGTGACAGAAGATTTGCCCACCCCTCCTTTACCAGAAAGAATGAGCATGATGTGCTTGACCGAGGCCAAGGACTTGGGCGGCTCTTGGGATTCCATGAAGAAGGTGGTATCGTGAGATGCTTTGTAAGCGCGGGTCTGATAAGAGATGACGACGGGTGGCATGAGAGAAGGGTGATGGTGTGAAATTTGTAAGGAATATGATTTTGCTGGGCATGAATAGTTTATAGAAGCTAGGAGGGATAATTTGGATATAAGGTCAAAATTTCATGGATCTACTGAAGCGAAGCCTTCTCCGAGACGGCTGCGAAAACGTCAAAGCCATTGTACGAGTATTGAGAATCGCCCACACTAACATTAGTGCCTTCAAATTATAAGAAATTCATTAAAAGGCACTCAATAGTAGTGGAGTATAAAGAATTTGCCGTTTGAGTGACGGAGTGGCGAATCGACTGGGTGATATCATCACTATACTTTGTACTGGTTTGTCATACATACCCATTTTTAAGTCTTGCTGAATTCAATTCTTTGCCCATAAGTTTAACAATTAGAAGTAAAAGGCAGCCATAGATGCTTTTTCTAATTTCTCGAATAGCTGCTGTTCCTGACCTTGCCCCACATTTAGCCTACACCCGCATTTTGCAACCATTTCTCGAGGTCCTGAAGAAAAAGAAAACACGGTGACCAAAGAAAAGAACAGCATTTCACGCAAAACCCACACTTTTCAGCGATTAGTAAATTCAGTTTTTCATCAGAAAAACGAAAATTAACGGAGTCCCCAGTGCTTCATGGTACATCACAAGCCTTGTTTCACCTATGCAAGGCTTTAAACACCTCGACAAAACCACAATACAACTTCCAACAGACAAAAGCCTCTAGCACTTCCAAAAAAAAGACAATCAGAGACCTCTTACTACAAAAATCCTTGAATACTTCTTTCAACTCACTCGGCTCCACAGAAACTTACAGCAAATACCCCGCTGCACACAGGTCGCGACGTTACAGTTACCATCAACTCTTTTACCGACGATAGTTGGAAAGAACAACACATATGAGCTCCCGCTATTCCACCGCAGCACACCTGCGTGAACTAAGAAACCAACTTTTTGACACGCCGACTCCTGGCAGGCTGAGGCTGCAAACGCCTCAGAGAATCAGCTCGCCTTACGACAAACCAGAGTCAATGTCTGCCAAACACAACGAGTCTTTCTTGCTGTCGCTCGAGAGCCAAAACGAGGATGAAGTTGACTCCATGTCCCAAAAAGTCGCAGCACTCAAGAATCTCGGCGTCAAGATGGGCGGCCAGATCAACACGTCTATGAAACTTAACGACGAAATCACGAACAACTTTGAAAAGGGTAAAGTCACCTTGAAGAACACTTACAACAAAATGGTGGTCATGAGCCAACGAGCTGGAATCTCGTGGAAGATGTGGCTTGCGTTTTTCGCCATCTTTTTCGTCTGGTGCTTCTACGTCTGGCTCTTTTAGCATAGCATTAAATCATCCGGTCACTGGCCTTCACCGTGGCCTCCCATTTGCATTAAACTAATAAACTCCGTAACCGATCAATACTTTTGTAGTCGCCGCCGTCTCTGTTGTCAGACTTGGCGCTTTCGTTGTCGAGAGACTCCTCATCTTCGATGCTATTGTCCCTGTTTTCGTCAGACTCCTCTGCTCTGGGCGGCTCGCTTCCGAGTATCATACCCAAGGCAGATACCTCATTAACAAAGGATGCTCGTGGACTCGCTCTGTAAGGAGTGTGAGTTGCACTCTCGGGAAGCGGAGAGCTGGCTTTCAAAGGCAGCCCGTTGACCAGGGTGATGCAGTTCCTAGATTGACTGCGCAGAAACGACGTAGCCTTGTTCTTGCGCCTTGTGCCATTGGATATTTTGAGAATAGAACCCTTGGGTTTGAGCGTTCGATGAGAAGGCTGATGCTTCGGTGTGGGCGAGAACTCTCTTATGGGACTTTCGATAACGCTTCTTTGGCTCTTCTTCTTACGTGCTTTGGCCAAGTCCTTTCGAAACGACTGATAATCTTCGGCAGAAATATCGAGGGGATTATCCACTGATGCATCTTGGCTCTCTGTATCGTCTGAGCTGCTCGTCGCTTCCTCATCAGTGTCTGTCTGATACGCGGAGGAATTCCATACATCGTCGTCCAACTCATTATCTTGATCTTCCGCAATTGCTGAATCCAGAAAATTATTAAGCGTTTTTGTGAGTGCCTCCTTTGCTGGCGATGAATCGATACTGGCTTCTCCTTCTCTCTCAGACTCCTGACAAGAACAATTGTCGTTCTTCTTATTATACCTCAATGGCTGCACTCTGATCCTCAACTTTTTATGAAGAGAGGTTTGCGGGGTTGGCAGCACTGTAGCCACAGATTTGGAATTGACGAAAGGTGACTTGAGCGATTCCGCTTCCACAGTGCGTGCTTTGAGCATGTCGCTATTGGCCAAAGCCAGTGAGGAATAAAGCAATCGTAAAGGATTGGACTTATTTTTGGTTGCCGTAGATGGCTGTGCCAGGGTGACTTGAGGCCCGAATAGATCAAGCTCGTCGTATTTGCGTTGTCGTTGCAGCCTATACTTTGAAATGTTCAAATCCATGATCTGTTCGAACATTTCGGCAGTCACTTCTTCAGGACTGGGCTCTTTGACAAGCTTAGCCTCGGTTGTTTTAGGCGACGGTGGGGCACTTTGCTCTTCCTCGGAGGAGGAAGCACCTAGCTCGTTATCATCAGGACTAAGATCGCCCGAGTTCGAGCCTTCCCCTGTGGCATTTTTCGGGAATGCAGGCTCACTGAATGCCGTCTGGAATCCGTTGGACACACTGTCGAAGTTATCGTCAAAATGGGACTCATGACTGTCCCTGTGGTGTAGCTGGTGATCTCTGTTGTCGATGTACCCATCCACCACCTCGCTCTCTGTCGAGTCCACATCGACCGATTCGGTGCCTGTGCCGAAAAATGATGCTAGTCGTGGGTATTTGTGAGGATCAGGTCCCGAAAGTGGGCCATTTTTCGACCGCTCGTATTCTAGAGCCAGATTCGCTAAGCCCTGAACTTGAGCACTTACCAGCACTGCCAGAGTCATAAGTTCCCTTATATCAGCATATAGCGATCCGTCCTTGTCGTTTTTCAAACCCTCGATGGCTTTTTCTAGCCTCCTCTTTCTGCTTGCGACCTTTCTTCGTAGTAGATGTGCTCTTTTGGCGACATCTATATTAAGGTATTGGATTTTCTGCTCAACCGTCAACAGGCGCCTGATCTCTTGCTTGAGATCATTCTGATGGCGTTCGGTGACATTTAAAAGTGCCTTCTTGACAGCCTCGTTCTCCTCATTTACATGCTTCAGAAGGATAGTGGATAGACGGAAATCGTCTACCGGGGGGAGTGGCACGGGATTGTGAAATCGGGGCCGGAAGTCATTGGGCATATTGTGAAGAACAAGTTGTATGGAGCAAAATTCTGTAAGGGTCTTATGAGCTTTGAGAATGTGTTGATCTTTAAGATTTGCATACCCCAGGTAGATGCGAATAGGCCTATACAAGGGAAAAAGTGCGGTTATCGAAATGTGCGTCTATTGTCGATAGGGAATGGTTTTTACGGTCTACCTACGATATTTGGGCATTGTTAGCTGTGAGTTAGCTTTGCCAATCGCAAATGCATTAGGCGATCATATTACAAGGTGGTGCATCCTCGGCACCTAGTATGTACTGGAAACCTCATGCTTGTCACCAAAGGGGTCCTCACTACCCACAGAGACTCCTGTGGCATCCGTAGCAACCCGCTTGAGTTTTGGATGTTCTGGGATAGTCAGGTCTTTTGAAGGCTGTGCCGGTGCCTCCTTGGTTGGCTTCTGTGGCACTGGGGGTGAGTTTCTGACTGCCTCCTGTAGCTTCGAGGAAGTTCCCTCCAGAATACGAGCCGATTCGAGCCTCAGCTCTATAGAATCCTCCACAGGCTCCTCCTCTTCCTCAGAGTCACTCGAGTAGTAGCTCTCGTCGGAATCACTGTCACTAGCTGCATCGTAATGGTGGGGACCCGGGTTTTCGGGAGTGTAGCCAGAGGCCTTGTCGAATTGAGTGAATGTGCCGACGAGCTGCTCGTTTGCCATGATCAAGGAGCCCAAAAACTCCTCTTCCATTTGAATAGTCTCCCTGGATTTGGATGACTCGTCGCCTGCACCCACAAACTGCAAGTATTGAAGAACCTTTCTTCTGATCTTCCTACATTTCTCAAACTCTTTTCCAGCCTTTTCATCGTCCAAAGGATCTGTGCCAGGTGGTATTGTGAGAAGAGCATTGTTCAACGCACTGGTGTGGGTTTGGCACTCCGAGAGGATGTTTCTGATTTTTGGAGCCTCAACTTTATAGTTGATCTGGGGGATTCTGAATTGCTCGTCAGCATACACAATGCCGTTTCTGGATCTCTTTTTCTTCTTCTTAGACTTGTCCTTCTTCTTCTTGGGTTTATCCTCGACTGGTCTTCCTGCCGAGTAAGGCGAGGCCAGCACAGGACGTGGGGGAGGTGATTTTTTGGCAGGTCTAGGCGGGGGTGGAGAGCGAGTTGTCCTTGGAGATCTTGGAGATCTGGTGGGAAGTTCATCGTCCCTATCCAAGAGGTCTGGTTCGTCCAAAGCATTCTCGTCGCCAAAAGCACTAGTAGTTCTCCTATGGCCACGTTGGTGACTTCCCAGGGCCCTTCTTTTGCCTCCAGCCAGTTTCCACAAATTCGCCATATACTTGTAGCCATCCAAGCCTTCAAGCTCCAGCTTCCAACCAATTGCAAGGCTTCTTGCTTTGCTCTGAACAGCCTTGTCGTACTTTGATCCAGTACCCGTGGAACCTGATCCAGTGATAATGCCCTTCAAGACATCAAGCAACTTATCATCTGAGGCCAAAACAGGGCCGATTTTCGGACCTGAATTGAGCACAAGAAGCTCAAGAATTTGCAAAGCATTCAATTGAGTTTGCACCGTTGTACCGTACTTGATATTCTTACGAATTGCCCTTGCAGCTTCCGAAGGACCAGGACCTGGCTGAAGCTTTATGAGCAGAATCAAGTCAGACAAGTAGAGCTCAATTGAGTCATCTTCATTCCTATTTGGTTTCGAGAGTTGGTTCACTTTCACCGTAATTGAGGTGTGTGGTTTTTCTCCAAAGATGGGCATGTTGTTGAGTTGTCCTAAGGACTTGAGACTGTGGTGGGGCAGTTTCGTTATCTGGGGATCAGAGGGGTGAGTGTGAGGCTGAGGAGTGCATGTAAATTTCTAATTTCGACGAAAGCACCCGTGGGATTAAAGAAGGGGGAATAATTTTTAGCGGAATACAAGGGCAATGGAAACATTGTTCTTTTACTGATCGAAGTTTTCGGTTTTACGTGACGTGGGGGTGGCTTGTTGGGTTCAAAGGAACCTAGTCACGTGATCACATTTGGAATATCGACGAGTTTCGTCCAAAATTCAGTACGGTAGACCATTTGCACTTCGAAAATATTCAGTTGCCCAGTTGATAAGGTCTATTTGTCATATTGAGGGCGTGAGCGGCGATTCCCCATGAACTTCAGTTTTCGCAGCCATCAACAATGGGCTCGGAGTACGTTGATCCTTGAGAAAGCTTTCGGTAAGAAGCTAATATTTTTTATCCATGGAAAGGCAGGAGTCAAAATTTGCTGAGGAGCCGAAATAACTTGTAATTGACACTTTTAATGTAAACAGCACTGTCATGTTGAAACAGTCTACAATTGAGCAGAGGTAACGCACGGCTTTAAAAACAAAAGACACTACTCAATTGAACGTGAATTCAGTGAATTGTAATAGCCCAATTCTTAACTTAAACATCTAATTGATAAATATACTAACATTTTCGCCAAATGCCGGGGATCACTATCTTTCGGTGTCCGAATGCACGGTTTTCTCACAGTAAGTCAGATCCTCTTCACCAACCCCTCAAACAGGGCAATTGAATACATGGTAGACAAAAAAACCCCAACAAAAACGTAAAAGCAATCGAAACCCCTGAAATAATTACCTTCAAATCGAAAGTGGATCTGTCTTCGTAAATCTCCACCGGAGCTCACGTGCCTGCGCAAGGCATAAAAAATCAAAAAAATTGTCCAGCTTCATCGCTAAAGCTTTCAATGTCGGACCAGTACAACCAGGACAACTTGAACCAGGACTTCAGCAAGCAGAGCTTGGACGAGAACCAGCAGGGTTACAACCCTAACTCCCAGACATTTGTGCCTCAGGGTGGCTACAGCCAGTACCAGCAGGGACAAGGCGGTTACAACCAGTACAACCAGGGCTACAACCAATACCAGAACTACGGTAACAGCGGCCGTGGAGGCTACAGTTCTGGAAGAGGTGGCTACAACAACTACAACCAGGGTTACAACCAATACCAAAACAACTACAACCAGGGATATGGTGGCTACAATGGAGGCTACAACCAGTACCAGGGATACGGTGACTACCAACAACAACAACAGCAGCAGCAGCCTCAGGGCATGTCATTGGCTGATTTCCAAAAACAGCAGCAGGCTTCTGCCGCTCCAGCTGCCAAGCCTAAGAGAACCTTGAAATTGGCTACCAGCTCATCTGTGAAGTTGGTGAACAACACCAAGGCAGCTGCTGTCGAGAAGAAGGACGAAAAGAAGGAGGAGAAGAAGGAAGAGCCAAAGGAAGAAAAGAAGGAGGAGAAGAAGCCCGAGGCCAAGGAGGAAAAGAAGGAGAGCACGCCGGCTCCAACCCCAGCTCCAGCCAAGTCTGCCTCTTCTTCCACAGTTGCCTCTAAGGCCGCATCCAAGGCTGCTACTCCAGCTGCCACCAAGGAGTCTACTCCTACTCCTTCCGCCGAGGCCGTTGTGAGACAGCAGGAGGACGAGGTCGACGAGGAGGTCATCAAGGACATGTTCGGTGGTAAGGACCATCTTTCGATTATTTTCATGGGCCACGTTGATGCCGGTAAGAGTACCATGGGTGGTAACATTCTTTTCTTGACTGGTGCTGTCGACAAGAGAACCGTCGACAAGTACGAGAGAGAGGCTAAGGATGCCGGTAGACAGGGCTGGTACCTCTCGTGGGTCATGGATACCAACAAGGAGGAGAGATCCGACGGTAAGACCATTGAGGTCGGTAAGGCATACTTCGAGACCGACAAGAGAAGATACACTATCTTGGATGCCCCAGGTCACAAGATGTACGTTTCCGAGATGATTGGTGGTGCCTCCCAGGCCGATGTCGGTATTCTTGTTATTTCTGCCAGAAAGGGTGAGTACGAGACCGGTTTCGAAAAGGGTGGTCAGACTAGAGAGCACGCTCTTTTGGCCAAGACCCAGGGTGTCAACAAGATCGTTGTCGTTGTAAACAAGATGGACGACGCTACTGTTGGCTGGTCCGAAGACAGATACAAGGACTGTACCACGAAGGTGGCCCAGTTTTTGAAGGGTATTGGCTACCAAAAGGATGACATCCTCTTCATGCCAGTTTCCGGTTACACTGGTGCTGGTCTCAAGGACAGAGTTGATCCAAAGGACTGTCCATGGTACGAGGGCCCATCTCTTCTTGAGTTCTTGGACAACATGAAGACGGCGAACCGTTTCATCAACGCTCCTTTCATGTTGCCAATTGCTGCCAAGATGAAAGACATGGGTTGTGTTGTCGAAGGTAAGGTTGAGTCTGGTCACGTCAAGAAGAACTCCAGTTTGTTGATGATGCCTAACAGAACAAGCGTTGAAGTTTCCAACATCTACAACGAGACTGAGCAAGAAGTCGACACCGCTCTCTGCGGTGAGCAGATCCGTATGAAGATCAAGGGTGTCGAGGAAGAAGACGTTGCTCCTGGTTACGTGTTGACCTCTCCAAAGAACCCTGTGAGAACCGTCACCAAGTTCGAAGCCCAGATCGCCATTGTCGAATTGAAGTCGATCTTGTCTAACGGTTTCTCTTGTGTCATGCACTTGCATACTGCCGTCGAGGAGGTTACATTCCTCGAGTTGAAGCATAAGTTGGAGAAGGGTACGAATAGAAAGTCCAAGAAGGCCCCACCATTCGCCAAGAAGGGTATGAAGATCATTGCTGTCTTGGAGACGCCAGAGCCTGTGTGCGCTGAGACCTACAACGACTACCAGCAGTTGGGTAGATTCACCTTGAGAGACCAGGGTGTGACTATCGCTATTGGTAAGATCACCAAGTTGTTGTAAATAAGGGATAGGTGATGTTTGTAAACTAGGTAATAAGATTATTTACAAGCTTCTAGAAGGCGACCGAAGATGTCGATAAGGTTTTCAACCCCCACAATAATGTTTTCATCTGGACCTTTACCAGGTGTATGTTTAGCGTGAGCAAAGTCAATCACATGTAGGCTGCTAAGGGGGATACCAATGTCCGTCGATTCGGTATCGCTATCTTCATCGTCTAATTCCTGGATTAGAGGATCTAATGCATAGTATGTTTCTTCGTCCTGTAGAGCTTCCTTCCAACGCTTTGGATCGTTCTCAAACAAGAAAAAGAGCGAGCCTGAGATGATTCGAACCTCTGAGTCCAAAAGACAATTATATAGGAGCTGGAGACGCTGGTGGAAGCGTGTGAGAAGCCATTTTTTCTGCGTGGGGTTCTCCACGAATGCAAAAAACTGGGCAATGCCCTTTTCGATGTTGGATGTATCTAGCGAGCGCCCATAGAACTTGTTGAAATGTATACTGTCGTCTTGGACAGCGATTGTTTCGTTCATTTTTGGATACACTTCAGGAAGCGGTTTGTCACTGCTTTTGAAAAGCTTCATGCCGCAGATCCGAAAGTGTAAAGATCCACTAGTAGTCGATGCACTCACAGCAGCCAATCGTTCTCTTTTCTCCTCCGTGACCGTATCGTCCACCAAAACCTTTCCAAGCTTGATGTCGAGAATTGAAGGCTGTGAGAATCCATGGTACAAGTTCAGCAACACGACGTACTTTTTATCGCTCTTTGGTGTTTTCTTCTCCACTTCCTCTATCGTCTTTACATCGTCCGCCACCATCGTCGTAACGTCAGAATTCTCGGGTTTCATGACACCTTCGTTCAAGGTTCCCATGTACGTGGGCATCCAGTGGCTCAAATGGGCGCCCTGATCTAGGATCTCGTTTGAGCTATGAGTCTGTTCATAAAAGTCGATCTCCTGTTGAGTTGTGAGTTTGGCAAATACTGCCCCTGCAGTCATGCAGCCGTCGTGGCCGGCCGCCTGGTGTTTCAGGGGCACGAAATCATGTGATTCCATAGTAGGTTGTTGGTTCAATTGTGGAAGGTGGATCTAGGATGGAATGTGTAGCAGATCTGCGATGTGCGCACCGATAAGAATAGAGGTGGATTGGGGAGGTGAGGCGTAGGTTATGGAGGGATTTTGATGATGGCGAGAAATGCTTTAAATAGATGGAGTTTTCTTTAACTGCAACGATAGAATAAAAAAAAAGGAGAGGTTCCTTGGTGGATGTGAGAATGGAGGTAGACATCGGCTTTTGCAGCCATTACAGTAGGCATCAACCACATCGATCAAAAACAGTCCTAGCGGTGAATTGTGGAACAATAACGAGAATCGATTACCATTGAAGTTGAAAGAGTGAAAGCTGTCGATCTGGAATCTTCAGACAACTTGGTCCCATTGAAGCTGGACAATGGATAATAGATGAATAGCGAGCCCCAAATATGACAAATCAGTTGGCCATCCAAGTCATTGACTACTCAATTCCTTACCTCCACATTCCTTCACATATTTACTACGACGGTGATGACTTACGAAAATCAGACGTACGTTCAATCCAACAATCACACGAACAAAGGGAACTTCGAACTATCTGCATACCTCTGTCCACCGTGAACACACAACACAACCAATTCCAGGTCAATACGGCAATTTTCTCTTTTTTTAGTCAGCTTCTAGTCAGCTTTACATTCGTTCTCTCCCCTACATTCTGTCAATACCTAAAATCCCATTATCCCACTTCATCGACCGACTCATCGGCCCACTTGCAGTTTCTGCGCTTCAGCCTCATGGTCATGTATTCTGCCTGGAACGGCTGCAAATTGACCAAAATTTGGCGTATCCACCGTTCTGCCTCATATTATACGAAATACGCCGCCGTGGTCATTTACGCCTTTACTGCCTCGAAGTAAGGCTGTGAAACGGCTCACGTCACGTCAAGGCGGTGCCGAGAAAGCCCCATGGACAGATTTAGACAAGATTCTTGAAAACGCACCGTTTTGAGAATTATCACGTTTTGCAAGCTCAATACGGTCGAAACACCATTTTGGCCGATTAGTACAACAAAATTTTCCGGCGATGGCTGAGTCAGTCACTTTTCGTAGCCGGCCGCCGGCCCTGCATTAGTGAATTTCGGCACATGCTACGATGAATGGTTCGACATCACGTGGAACTCTCCAGAGCTCCAAATTGAAAGAATTGAAGAAAAATCACGAAGAGCAGTTTCATAAACATATGCCGTTCACGAAATAAAAACAGGCTTTGCATACACTGGTATCCCCCTGGGAAGTGAAGATTTGACGCCAAAATGCGCCAGTTATACGCGAAGTGCATGCAGGAACACAACATAGCCATAGCTGGCAGGCAACCAAAAAAAAAAAAAAAGGAAGCATACATAAGGCCGTTTCAGCACCACCCCTCCAAGAAACCCAACCTTATACCATGAGCAACCCGTACTACAATGGCGGCGGCCACAACGCCAGTCTGTACGAAATGACCAGCATGAAGTACAGCAACGGCGGGTCTGCCGGAGAAGACGACTTCGTGGCCTTCATGAATGAGATTCAAGATATCCACACCCAGCTAGACAACTACTCCAACTTGGTGGACTTGATCTCGAACAAGCAAAGAAACTACATCCAGGAGTTGGACTTGAACGACGAAGACACGGAATATTCGTCGAAGCAGATTGACGCGTTGGTTCTGGAAGCGCTGAGTTTGCAGTCTGAGTTGAAGCTGAGAATCAAGAATGTCCAGACCCAGGCGGCTCAGCTGAGAAACCCTCAGAAGATCGACCAGGCCGAGGCCGCCAGAAACAAGTTCTTGGAGTACATCCAGAGATACCGTTTGACTGAATCCAACAACAGAGAGCAGACCAAGGCTCAGCTGGCCAGACAGTACCAGATCATTAACCCCAACGCTACCGCAGAGGAGGTGGAGGCTGCCGTGGAGGACGGCACGCCCAACCAGCAGATTTTCCAGCAGGCGTTGATGCAGTCGAACCGTAGAGGTGAGGCCAGAACCGTGCTCAACGAGGTGCAAGTTCGTCACCGTGAGTTGCTCAAGTTGGAAAAGACGATGGCTGAATTGACTCAGCTTTTCCATGACATGGAGGAGCTTGTCATTGAGCAGGACCAGCCAATCCAGCAGATTGAGGAGCAGGTTGAGACGGCCCAGCACGACATTGAGCAGGGTGTGGGTCACACGCAGAAGGCGGTGTTTTCGGCCAAGGCCATGAGAAAGAAGAAGTGGTGGTGTTTCATCATTCTTCTTATTGTGGTGATTGTTTTGGCATTGGTGTTGGGTATCCACTTTGGTACCAAGTAATGAGACCAGACGGCTGCTTCAGGTCACCCTGGCACTAATCCACCGGTGGAGCATCTTAGAGTATAAAAGCCAGGGCCACGACCTCGCGTGCATCAGCAAGTCGACTGGGCGTGTTGTAATACATATGTGCAAAGTTAAATTTCCTAATGTGATTCTACTAATCGTGGGCGCAGATCAAGTGTAGCCTCGAGCGTGCACTTCAAGAATAGGGACTGGCCCAAACTACCAATCAATTGAATGGAATTCCTATTTTGGCAAAAGTATTGAAGATCTGTGACAAGGATGGTGCCGACTTGTATACGACGCTACGTCCAACCACCTAAGTAAACTTGACGTCTTCGCTGAGGCGGAACAAGACTTGTGCATTGAACTTGGCACCGTAGAAGCAGACTGACTAAAATCATCGGCCAATGTATTAAGGGGTTACAAGTCAGAGGGCTGGTTTTAGCTTCTAGGAAACTCTCATTGGTTGTAAAGTAAAGAGAGCTCGTTTAAATAAACTCTAGCGATCGTCCAGATCTACTCAACAAACCCTATTTGAAAAATTCTCTAATAACGGCCCGTCAGCCTCACGCAACGTCAACCAGGAGTCAAGCAATTTAAAGCTGCAATTAGGTTGACTCTAACTTAGCAGAGGTCATGAAAAAACCGTTACGCCGCTCGAGCATGCATACCGAGTGGAACAAGGTCGGTGAACAACAACAGTAAGAGAAATGAATAAAACAAAAGAAAGCTATTTCTGAAGATCCGGCAAACCATTCTGTAATTTTTTCCAACCACCGTCCACAATTCATCGCCCCAAACCCGAATTCCAGGGCTCAGTTCGTTATCTTTAGCTTTATCCAACTTCTCAAACGCCGTGGCTGGAATACAGTACTAGACGCCGACGAAAATTACCGACCGGAGAGGCTCCGCGGAAACCCTCGGCGCCACCGCGGCTTTATTTATATGGTTTCACAAAAAGCAAGATCTACCACGGTGATCTCCGAAAACTGTGGGGAACTTTTATATAAAAAGGGCTGCTATCTTGCTTGCTCAGATAAGCTGAGATAAGAGCGCTCGAATTGGAATAGGGCGGATTCGTTAGGTAAGGCCCTGTGCATATAAGAGACGACCGGATGCATCTCCCATAGTTAGTGTCGCTCAGCGCGATGTCGTCTGCAGTACCTGCGTCGGCTCAGGCAATGAGATCGATGCAATTAGGCAAAGAAAAAAAAGAAATTGCCCTCTACGCGGTTTCTTATCAAGACCATAAAACTTTTGCAATAGCAGCATTCCGTGCTTATAAAACAGCCGAGCAGCACAGACTTTTGAGTCACTTTTCACCCATTGCCATAAAAGTCATCTGAGACTCCCAGGTCACAAAGCACCTTTCTTTGTATCTACATTTTTCGCCTCATCGCTCATAATGTCGGACCAGGAAAAATCATTAGGCGATTCCATAGAGAAGAAGGTCTCTGCCAATTCATTTGAAAAGTCCTTGGAGGAGTCCGGCCACGCCGAGACCTCTGAAACTTCTGTCAATATCTTCGACAGATGGGCCGCTAAGCTCAATGCCGAGACCAAGGGTGTGGACTTGGTGCTTGACGATGAAAAGACAGACAGTTCCATTTGGAACGCTGCTTCCATGTGGTTGTCTGCCAACTTGGTCATTGCCACCTTCTCCTTGGGTGCTCTTGGTGTCACTGTGTTTGGTCTTTCGTTTTTCCAGTGTATCATGGTGATCATCTTCTTCTCCCTCTTGGGAGCAAGTACAGTGGCCTTTTTCTCCATTTTCGGTTGCCGTTTGGGTCTTCGTCAGATGATCGTCTCCAAATACCTCCTAGGAAACTACGGTATGAGAATTTTTGCATTTATCAACATGATTGCTTGCGTGGGTTGGGGTGCTGTGAACATCATGGCCTCTGCTCAGTTGCTTAACATCGTCAACAACGGCGCCCTCCCACCATGGGCCGGTTGTTTGATTTTGGTCGTTTGCACCATCTTCGTCACTTTCTTTGGCTACCACGTCATCCACATGTACGAGAGATGGTCGTGGATTCCAAACATGGCTATTTTCATTGCCATCATCTGCCGTATGTCTATGGCTGGTACTTTCACTTGGGGCGAAACCAAGGGCGGCCAGACCACCGCTGGTAATGTCTTGTCCTTCGGTGGTACCGTTTTCGGTTACGCTACTGGTTGGACCACTTACGCCTCCGACTACACTGTCTACCAGCCTCGTAACGCCAACTCATTCCGTATTTTCTTCGGTGTTTTGGGCGGTCTTCTATTCCCATTGATCTTTACCTTGATTTTGGGTGCTGCTTGTGCCACTGGTACTTTGACCGATGACAACTGGCAGCAGCTTTACCAAGAGAAGGCTGTTGGTGGTCTTGTTTACTCAATTCTTGTCCAGGACTCCCTCCACGGCTTTGGTCAATTCTTGTGTGTGCTTTTGGCTCTTTCCACTGTTGCCAACAACATTCCAAACATGTACTCCATCGCCATGAGTGCTCAGGCTTTCTCTTCATACTTGAAGAAGGTGCCTCGTGTCTTGTGGACAATTTGCGGTAACTTCGTCACCTTGGCTATTTGCATCCCCGCTTACTACCACTTCGAGTCTGTCATGGAGAACTTCATGAACTTGATTGGTTACTACTTGGCCATTTACGAGTCCATGTGTCTTTCTCAGCATCTTATATGGAACAGAGGTCGTTGGTCTGCCTACGACTATGAGAACTACATGGACAAACGTGCATACCCTGTTGGAATTGCCGCTATCTTCGGCTTCTGCTGCGGTGTCGCCGGTGTTGTTCTCGGTATGAACCAACAATGGTACAGCGGTGTGATTGCAACACAGATAGGTGAGAGAGGAGGTGACATTGGTTTCGAATTGGGAGCTAGTTTCGCATTTGTTGGGTTCAACTTGATGAGACCACTTGAGATCAAGTATTTGGGAAGGTAATTGATGAGGCATGATGATAGAGTTTGTATAATAGAGACGTTGCATATGAATCTTGGTACGCTGTAGTTACTTGTCTATAATTCTCTATGTCCGTTAGTATCAAACCAATGTGACTTTGCCCTGATAGTCTCTGACAGCCCACCTAGCTATTAGAGAGCATTTTGAAGCCATAAATGCAAGTAAAGCAGCGAAGACAAATGGCATTCCTGGAAACCCATGCCTAATGCCGCTCTTATATAACGCTGTTCCAACCATAGGTGTAAGAAGATTGAAGATTCCCAGGGCCAATGAAACTGCACCATAAAATTCACCTACTTTGGCTGAAGGGAAAAATTTTGAAGGAACGGATGCTGCAACGGGACCAGAGATGGCGCCCAAGGTGCTGATGATCGAGAACACCACAAATGAGGTACCACTTGGGGAGAATGCAACGCCTAGCTGGGCAAAAGACATGGCGATCAAGCACGCATACATCAACAGAAAGTCCAAAGAATCAAAGGTATCTGCCTTTGGTGTGAGGCGCTTGATCTTGGGAAGGGCAAACTTGTAAAGAAGTGGCAACAACGCTCCCACACCTGCAATGTTCACCACAGATTTAGCGACCTGGTAGTTGGAGATGGTGATGGAATCCCACTTGTACTTGAAAATGCAATATTGTAGTTCAATGAGCATTGTCAGCATCATGAACACCGACATCAAAATCTCCCCCAACGAAAGGCAGATGATACACTTTCTTATCTGAGAAAATCTATCAGCATTGTCCACCGTTTTGAGCTCAGGGGGAAACGTAAGCATTCTAAGGGGTCTGAAGTAAGTCTTGACCACTTCCAATACCCTGGATTTGATTGAAGCCACCTTGGGTTTGTTGATCTGTAAAGCATCGGTCATTGACCTTGACTTCATCATCGATTTGCGAGATCTCAGCTCAGGCAAAAAGAAAATGGAAAATACCAGAGCCAACGTGAGCACCACCAAAGAGAGCTTGAGGGGTATGAGTTCTCTGGAGGGAATGAGGCTAGTCGACTCTGAGTTTGTGTCAGCTGAGCCACTGGTTTCGTCAGCTCTGGATAATGCATAGGACGATAACAGAGGCCCGACGATTTGGCCCAAGGATAATGCAACAAGCGTGCAACTCATTCCGATGACTCGGTTAGTAGGACGAGTAACATCGGTGATGTACGCTCTGAAAAGTGCCAGCAACGCCACCACACCACCGGAACAGGACGTTATGGCGGTCACAATCCACATAAAAACCATGGGGAACCCATCTGTGGTGGTGACGAGGAAGTAATTGGCGTATGAGCTGATGCACAGCATAATGACGAAAAATGCAAGGAACGGTTTTCTTCCGTACGTATCGGAGAGGGTACTTATGTACGCCCCTGTAGCCAAAGAGACGATTGAGCTGATCACATGGCTCCACATGAGGTAGGTGGATACGATTTCCTGGGTATGGACAGAATCACACTGCTTTTCCTCTGAAGCATCTCCATCTTTGATGAGAGCCTGGCAGGCTAGCTTGTAGTAAATCACCTCCATTGAAGGCGCCGATATGGTCATGGCGATTCCAACAAAGAACAACACACAAGCGATCCGACCTAGTGGAGCTGCCCATATAGGAAGGCTACCGATATAGGAGAGCCATTCCTCATCTAAGTCGTCTGCATCTGATATTTCAAAGTCCGTTGGGGGACTCACGGAACGCAGGTTATCTCCAGAAAGCTCAAATGACTCTTCAAATGGGTCGTTGTCGGTTTCTGGGAACCCAGTGAACTTGCGATGATCTTGCAGAGTCTTATCAGTAGTGGGATCGGCATGAGGCGATTTGGATAAAAAAGCGGCTGTGTCCTCGCCATCGGAGCCTAGATCGGCTAGTTCGTGATCCATCTTCAAAAAGGTAAACTATCTCTCACTTGAGAGAATGTTCGCTAGTGCTAGCGTTAGGATATCTGTCCGCCTAGCGCCGTTTACAGCCGCTTCCGAATGCACACTCGGTGCTGAGAGCGCTTTGTATGCAGTGCGATAGGAGTACTAGCAGAGGGACTAACTTTAGCACCGGACATAGAGGCGGTGTAATCTTTATTTTTGGAATTTATGGAGAGTGGATTTAGTAGGCAGTGGAGTGGGACGGGGATTTATTAGGGAATTGGTTTTTCGAACTGTGTCAGGAGGCTTTTGTAGCGTTGCTTCGATCGACATGTAGGAATTATGGGCGTTTTTGCAAGAGCATTGTGTAATTGTTTAAGCTGTCAATCGAGCGCTAGAGTAAGCACTTGGGTGCATGCAATCGATTGTGGTGGCTCGTGTCGAGCGAGAAGTCGACCACAATATTATCCAAAGTAATCCGTTTAAGTAGCAACGCTGAAACAAAGTTCAGTCAGCAGCAGCACATCGTCTAAGCGACATAGCTACCACACTTTAATGAGAAGATTTTCGCAGCCATTATGTTGTGTAAGTAAACATCCATATGGAAGAACAAGCACCCATTCCCACCAGAACTCCGATAATCATTTCTGATAGTTGAGTGGAAAGAGCAACAAACGTTGATTCGGACCATCGGTGATGGGATAGTGATGCGGTCCAGGGAAGTGGTCATAGCGCATAGATTCTGATGTTACTTCACTTGCAACGAACAGTGATCAGAACATTGAGCTTGATCTGCAAATACGAAAATGCCGTAAACCTAAGCTATATTTCGATGTCCGAATATTTCTCATACCAACTCTTCTATTTCTATTAATCCAACAGAGGCAGTGCAAAACTGAGCCCGAATGCGAGTCGAAAACACATAAAAATGTTATTTTGAACTCGAAATCTAATATCAACTAACGGCAGAGAAAGCAAAATACTCTATTCTAAAGAGAACTTGCTGAGCCAATCGACTTCAGTGCTGTGCTTTCACTGCTACCTGTGTAGAGAGCCCTCCTAGTAAAGCTACCACACGCGCATCCAGATATTCACCCCACCGTACATCACACTTTGAAGCTATGATTCTTGACGACTTGAAGCCATTCACTCTCGGCTACGATCCACGACTTCTTGTCTCGGCGACATTTGTCGCTGTCTCGATTGCCATAGTGTTGATGCAGATATTCCCGCAGTTTCGCCTCCTACTCAAATACGGCAAAACGGCACAGCAGAAGCAGGTTACTCCTGATACTCCATTGGCCAAATTCGTCGAAAAGGTGCTGACTCTTCAAGTACCAAAATCCTGGTTTGCACATTACTACGTGTTTTATCTGATTCTTCAGTGGTCGCAAGGTGCATACATCTGGCTGCAAAACCCAACTGTCTCCAAGTACACAGTGATCTGGGCACTTTTGACACTCCAGGCTACAAGAAGAATGATCGAGAGCTACACGTTGACCAAATGGAGCTCGAAACTGAAGATGCACTATACGCATTACATGGCCGGTCTTTTATACTACCTCGGTGTTTCTACCAACTGCTTTTTAGGTTTGCTCGAGGGAGGGGACCCAATTGAGTGGAGCTGGAAATACCACTTGCTCATCACCATTTTTATTGCCTTTTCCGTCGACCAGTTCAAAAACCACCAGCACTTGGCCTCCTTGGTCAAGTACTCAGTCCCCACATTCAACTTCTTCAAGCTTGTGGCATGTGCACATTACTTCGACGAGGTGATAATCTACCTTGTTGTGATATTTATTTCCTTTGTTCAGGAGCCCTATACGATTCCCGACTGGAACTTCATTGGCACCTGGGTGTTCGTCATTACCAACCTCAGCGTATCTGCGCACGGTACCAGATTGTACTATAAGGAGAAGTTTGACAACTACGACGTCAAGTACGCCATCATCCCATACATTTTATGATTGTTTATGACCAAAAATAAAATATGCATCGAAACCATCCATCTTCTTGTAAACAACGGAATACACGTGACCACATCAGCTCTACCCCGGAGTTACATCCTCGTACCGAACAAATTCCGATACTATGGCACCTCCAAAATTAGAGTGTCCAGTCCATATCGGCCTACGAACCGACGGGCAAAGTATCGTCAAGGGTGCACCTGGCGTTCCCCACTCCATAGTATGTACTCATTTAAGCTTTCCTGAAGATTTATACTAACAGATCAGCCGAGGATAGAAACAACCATAGAAATACGATGTTCGAAATCGAAACACTTCACCTGCCGACTGATTGGGGTTGAGCTTAGAACCGAGCAAAAAGCCGTTATCTCCTCGAAATTGGGCTCCAGTGAACCTATGAAAGAATACATGCTCTGTAAAGATCCGATGGTCTATGCTCCTCCAATGGGAGAGTTCTACCAGAAATTAATAGCCTTGGACATTCCCCTCCTTATACCGATACCCAGAACAATAACGTCAAGTGGGTTCTTTCCATCATGGAATGCCTCAACCGTTCATTACCTATGTGTCCGCTTCACAGGTGGAACCTCACCACATACCGAGTTTTCATTCGAAGAGAAATTCGCCATCCCTATAAAATTATACGATACGCTTCCTTTGTATCGCCAGTTCAATGAGCCTTTGGTGGAGCAGCGGCCCACCTCCGATAACCAGGTCTTGGTGGATCTTGAACTACCGATCAGCTCATTAGGTCCGCTGGATCCATTCCATCTACGAGTCAAAATTGGCGCCAATCCCCTACATAACAAAAGGAAAAGGAACCTCCGACTAAAGCTGGTGACCATGCAAATCAAAGAGTACATGCAAGGCTTTGACTCGGGTCTTCCAGTAAAGAGAGAAATCAAGTTGCGCAGTGACACTGATGAATGCGATAAACCCATCACTTCAGACGGCACGACGCATATTTTTGAGTTTCCTTTTCCATATGATAATGACTTCGTGCATCACTTTTCTTTATCTGATGCACAGATTAACAACGAGGAACTCTCGGTCAAATTCCCCAGCGCTACATTCAACAAAAATAGAAACCTACCTAAAGCGGCAGAAGGCATTCCAGTGACACATACTCAGGGATTCACAACCCTGGGAAGACTCTTTTCCATTCGCTATGAGATTATCGTGAAGGTGAAAATCAGTCATGGAAAAGACACCGTTGTCACGCTTCCTTTGACGGTCTCTCCCTTTGACCGAGACAGCTGCGAGTACTTGCTCAGCTGGATCAAAGGGGAATGTCTTTTAGCTCGCGATCGCTTTACTAAAGAGACTGTGAATCGTATTGCAGCCTCTTTCAAAGACGAAGAAGTGCACATGCTTCTCCAACGCTTCTGTCCCCCACCCGTCGTTTACAGAGTCAACAAGGCCGATTGGGAAGCGCTTGGCTACACAGTGGACAATTACGGCCAACTGATAATTAAGTGCATCGAGTAAATAATACAAAATAGACACTCCGTTGCATCCCACTCTCACCAAATCCGTTGATTTTCCTGCACCACACTAACACACGACATATACCACCATGTCTGGTCTTCCTGCCTACGCCCCAACGGCGAATACCTCATACCAGCCGGCAGACAATCCAAATGTCAATTTTCATCAAGAGTTCTCTAGAACCTCTTTGCTTACCACGACGGTGCACAAGTCAGTCTATGAATCCCTATGTGAGATATATTCCATAGCAACGGTAATGGAGATGATCGAAAACTCCTTCTTGAAGGATTACATCACTGATAAGGAGAAGTACACATCCACAGTCATGCGCATGATCAACCAGTATCAGATGCTTGTGAAGGGATTCGGAAAGACTCCCACACACAAACAGGTTCTCGCTGAGATTCTACCTGGTATTGATGACACACACTCCAATCTTTTACAACTAATGCAGCGAGCTTTCAGAATGCACGTTCCGCTTGCAGTGGAGAGACTTACATCTGGCGTTCCAGCAACTATACAGCATTTTCACACCGTGGTGGAGAGTTCTTCCGAACCAAAGGAAGAATCTACAGCCCAAGGACCGGCATCAGCGCTGGCGCTGGCAAGACTTGTGGCAGAGGCTACAGGCAGTTTCATCACACTCATGGATGCATTGAAGCTTAATTACAAGACTAAGTCCCAGCTTCACCCGCTTTTAAGTGATCTAGTCGTCAGCTTGAACGACTTGGTGCTGCGGGAAAACGACGCATCTAAGCCAATCGACTTTCCTGGGAAATCGAAGCTTGTTGGCTGGCTTATAAAGCTCAACAATTTGGGAGACGACGAAGAGTTGGCCCAGCATGAAATAGACCAATTCTTGGACGAGCTCGACGAGGCCTACAAAGGCTTCTTCAACTCTCTAGAATAAATCTCATCAAACGATAGACTCAATCTGTTCTGCGTAGTCCAACACATTGCTGATGATGGAGGAGTTGTCGGCAGTGAAGGCGCCCTGGGACTTCTTAGTGTTGAAGTAGATGACACCGTTTTTGAACTCCCAGTCCTCAACCTCAAGATCCTGCTTCAAAGCTTCCTCAAACGCCTTATCGGACTGCTCCTGTGGGAAGTACAACAAGGTTCTGCAGTTCGAGACGGGAATGGAGTCGTTGGTCTTTTCGATCGACTTGGCAATCTCGAATCTCAAGGTGTTGATCAAGGTTTGCGTAAATAGGTGAAACTCCTTTGAAGGCAATGAGGACTCATTCTGGAGCAACTTCCAGATCTTGATGTAGTTACCTTCCATCAAGTTTCTTTCTAAGTCGATTGGGTAGTTCAAGTATTTGTCTTGCTCAACATTGTATGAGGGGCTGTTGTAAATGGTTTCTAACTCAACGTGGAACTTGCTTATAAGACCCTGGGAAAGCAAGTATAACAAGTACAATGCAATAATCTTGGTTGCGTCGGTGTTGGTTTCTAACTTGCCGTGCAACTTGGAAGATGTGTAGAATGGACGCAAGGAGGCGAAGAAGTTCTCAAAGCCAGCGTAGTCGTGAGTCAACAAAGACAGCAAAGCGCCGATTTCAAGAATTCTCTCAGAGATCTTCAAATCGTTGAGCTGGTCCTTCGTTTGCGAGTTGGAGGGTACCGGAACAAGCAAGTTGTGCTTGATCAATTCCATCTTGAGTGGAGGGAGGAGGCGCTGGCACTCAGAGTATTTGTCATGGTCGTATAATTGATACAACTCACCAGCGAGTTTGGAAAGGGCCATTGTGTGATTTAATGTGGATGTGGGTTGGTTGTTAGTACGATTCAAGTCGAGATATCAATGTGCGCCACTGGTCGTGCAGACACCGCACAGGCAGAGGCCTCCAGAATCCCCAAGAACATGTATATGGATGATCTATTTTCACGATTTCAAAAAGTAATGAATTGGAATTCTTTTTGATTCCTTATATTCTGAAAAGAACTTTAAAGGATTCACGAGGGCGTACGTACCACTTTCTGGGTGGTTAAGGTCTAATGGTCAGGTAAGTGTACCATTTATGGAATTGAAATGGGCTTTTTCTTAAATTCTCTGTCCTAGTCGAATGTTAGTTTAACCTTGTAAGAATGTTGAATGGACCTTGCAACTCATAGTGTTTGTCGATTTTGATGGGGAACTCATTGCTTTCTACCCGCATAGTTTGTAGTCTTGCGACAATTATTGCATCAACTGATAGATCTCGAGAATGCAAATATCTCGGGGAAATAATAACTTTTGAAATTTCGTCTCTTACTTCCAGTGTCACAAACATAATCGATTGTCCATACCGAAAATAATCCAGAACCCAATTGGGATTCCCAACACTGTTCTAACTAGATAATGCATCGCTTTGCAATATGTAAAACGCCAGATAGCACTCATTGCAGCAACGAATCCGAGGGAAGATTAGCATTCCTTCTCTTTTCCTCAAAGATGTTGAAAATACATTGACTACAAAACCTGATGGTAGTCAGTCGTATTCATGCCACCCCCGGCCGCCTTATTGCATACCACACTAAGACATCAATTTTTGATGTATCAAATTCAAAAAAACCACCCCTATCTTCATAAAACTACAATTGTCCAGCCTTCCACACCCTCTACAACTTCTTTCGTTCCATCTGCCCAAATGCATCCTCAACCTACTGTCTCACTTGCAGCCCGGTACCGGTCTATCACCGTCTCGCGATACCTACTCCGAAATTCGCAGCCAACGTCAAGAACACACTTCCACAAACTTCAACCGTAAACGGCTTTCTCCATCCCAAACAGAGTCAAACTCAAACCAGCAAAGTCAACGGCTGCACAAAATAAGCTAACCGAGCCACCATCCTACAGCAGATGCACAACGCCATGTGCTGACTCATAGCAATCCGAGGGTAGCATCTCGACAAGCGCAGCTTAAGTAAGAGCGACATCACGTGCCACACCTCATCAGCCCCCGGAACTGGGATGATTCATTGAAAAATTCCACGAAAACTAAAACACCTTCAACAAGCTACATGTGTGGAATCTACGCTGCGTACAGACAGCCCGAAATCGAGAAGTTCAAGGGTGTTGCCCTCAAGAACACGAAAAAAATCAGACACAGAGGTCCAGACTGGTCTGGTAACGTCATCGCCAACAACACCATCTTGTGCCATGAAAGATTGGCCATTGTTGGTTTGGACTCCGGTGCCCAGCCCATCGTGTCCAAGGACGGCCGTTACTCCCTTGCCGTCAACGGTGAGATCTACAACCACATCCAGTTGAGAGAGCAGTTCCCCGACTACCCTTACAAGTCTCACTCTGACTGTGAGCCCATCATTCCAACTGTCCAGAAGTACGACATCGATGCTCCTAAGCACTTGGACGGTATGTTCGCCTGGGTCTTGTACGACAAGCAGGAGGACCGTATCTTGGCTGCCAGAGACCCCATTGGTATCACCACCTTGTACATGGGTAAGTCTTCCAAGAACCCTCAGGGCCGTTACTTTGCCTCTGAGTTGAAGTGTCTTGTTGACGAGTGTGACGAAATCACCGCCTTCCCTCCAGGCCACGTCTACGACTCCAACACCGACCAAATCACCCGTTACTTCACTCCTACGTGGTGGGACGGTGCCCAGGTTCCTGAGAAGCGTGTGGACTTCAAGGAGGTCAGAGAGAGCTTGGAGTTGGCTGTCAGAAAGAGACTTATGGCCGAGGTGCCTTACGGTGTCTTGTTGTCTGGTGGTCTTGACTCCTCTTTGATTGCTTCCATTGCTGCCAGAGAGACCCAGAAGGCTGCTGCTGCTCTTTCCCAGGACGGTATCGATGCCAACAAGGAGCTTTCTGGTGTTGACGCCGACGGCTCCTTGCACTCCCTTGGATTCACCCGTTTGCACTCTTTTGCCATTGGTCTCCCCGGTGCTCCAGACTTGATCGCTGCTGAAAAAGTGGCTCACTTCATCGGTACCATCCACCACTCTCACACCTTCACCTTGGAGGAAGGCTTGGACTCCTTGAACGACGTCATCTACCACTTGGAGACCTACGACGTGACCACCATCCGTGCCTCCACCCCTATGTACCTTTTGTCCAGAAAGATCAAGGCCCAGGGTGTCAAGATGGTGCTTTCTGGTGAGGGATCCGACGAGATCTTCGGCGGTTACTTGTACTTCGCCAACGCTCCTTCTGCCAAGGAGTTCCACGAGGAGTGTGTCAAGAGAGTCAAGAACTTGCACTACGCTGACTGCCTCAGAGCCAACAAGTCCACCATGGCCTGGGGTCTTGAGGCCAGAGTGCCATTCTTGGACAAGCAGTTCTTGGAGGTTTGTATGAACATCAACCCAGAGGACAAGTTGATCGACCCCAAGCAGGGCAAGATCGAAAAGTACATCTTGAGAAAGGCCTTCGACACTTCTGACGAGCCTGACGTCAAGCCATACTTGCCTGAGGAGATCTTGTGGAGACAGAAGGAGCAGTTCTCTGACGGTGTCGGTTACTCTTGGATCGACGGTTTGAAGGATGCTGCCGAGGCTGCTGTTACTGACGAGCAGCTTGCCAACCCTAAGCCTGAATGGGGTGACGACGTTCCAACCACCAAGGAGGCCTACTGGTACCGTTGCAAGTTTGACGAGGTTTTCCACGGTTCCAAGGCTGCCGGTACAACTGTCATGAGATGGGTGCCCAAGGCTGAATGGGGCTGTCACGCTGACCCATCTGGAAGATACGCTTCCACTCACGACCACAAGCTCGCTTAAACAAGCGGTGCAACCCATATTCGCTTACATAGACATTGCTTACTGAAAACTTATGATAGTACGTAGATTGGTACAAAGAGATTAGAAGTCGTGCTCGGTCAACCACTGCTTGACACGATCCTGGTCTTTCTTGAGCCAGGCGGCGTTGATCCTGATGTAGTCCAACACCTGTGACAAGGATCTCTCGAATCCGTTGACGTCCTTGTCCTTGAAGAAGTTCTCGACGTCTTCTGCCATGGCTTCCAGCTGGTAGTTGCCTAGCGTGAAACGAATGAAACGGTCCAACACAACCATGTTCGTGGACATCAACTTGTGGATGGTGTTGTAGTTGTCCTTGATAAAGTCCCACAAAATGTCTCTTACAGCAGTGTTCTTGGAGAGGTTGCCAGCCAAAAAGTGGGCATCCATAACAGGCACAACATTAATGTCGATAAGGGTGGCAATAATCTTCTTTGCAAGCTCCTTGCTGGAGATGTTACCCAAGGCACTCAAGGCAACCTCTCTGGAGTCCAAAGCAGATGGGTTGATCACCTCGTCCAAAACCACCTTCACGTCGTCTTCAGTAACGTCCAGCGACGAGAGGACAGACGAGAAGGTGAAGTATCTCAAAGCTGGATCAATGGTCCTTGACTGTTTCCAGCTTCCGAAGTAAGAGTGCGCTAGCTGCTTCACCTCAGGGACCTGGTAGGTAGCAGCACTGTTCAAGATATGTGCCTTGAGTTTAGTCTTGAGAACGTCATTGGCATCAACTTCCTCACTGAGCAATTTGATGGCCAACTTGGAGTAGACCAGGCGGATGAAACGAGTGATTCTTTCGCTGAGATCCTTGTCCTCACCGCTGAAGGTCGTCTTCAAAGCAGACAAGCGGGAACAAAGCTCCAACCAGGCGACATACAGCTCTCCAATCAAATCGTCGTCAAGAACGATAGACTTGACAAGGTCGAGGAACGTAATGGTGTCCGTCTTCTCGTCACCAGAAATGGCGATTGAGGCAACGTCGGCAATAACACCCACCTTGTCCTTGGAGGAAAGTTTCTTGAAGTATGGCAAGATGTGGTTCGAAAGAATTTCCTGGGAGTAGTCCACTCTCACCACAGTCTGTGAATCCTGGTTGAGCTTGAAAAAGCCTTCCAAGTTAAAGTTCTTGACTGTAGTTTCCTTTTGGTCAACGGAGTCTCTACCCAACAGCTCCACATTGTCGCCGTCAGCGTTGAGAGGCACCCACCAGATGGTCTCATCGTCCTCGGGCTTCACGCCGCCTCCGTTCAAAAATCTAGTCTGTTTGAGGACGAGGTCTCCATTCTCATGGGTGACTTGGATAACAGGGAAACCAATCTTAGTGATCCAGGATTCCATCATTTCATCCACCGGCTGACCAGAGGTCTCAGAAAGAGATTTCCAGAGAGCTAGCGAGGTGGCATTTCCGTACTTGTGGACGTTCAAATAGTGAGCAACACCCTTAAGGAAAGTTCCAGTTCCCAAATATGCCGAGAGCATAAGAATCGTGGATGCACCCTTCAAGTAGGAAATCTGGTCAAAAAGCTGGTCAATTTCAGAGGCATTGACCACGGGAACCTTGATGGGGTGGGAGTTTCTCAAACCGTCCAACTTGAGAGCAGTCTGCAACGAGGTGGAGACAAAAGCACTGAAGATATCCCACTCAGGGAACAAGTAGTCAACAGCAGCGTAACCCACCCAGGTAGCGAAACCTTCGTTAAGCCAAAGCTCGTCCCACCATTGCATAGTCACCAAGTTACCAAACCACTGGTGAGCAATTTCGTGAGCCACAACGTAGGCCACCTTCTGCTTGTATTCTGGATCAGAAGTGGAAGGGTTGTACAAAAGAGCAGTAGATCTGTAAGTGATCAAACCCCAGTTCTCCATGGCATTGTGCGAGAAAGCATGCACTGCCAAAAGGTCCAACTTAGGCAAAGGGTACTTTTGTTCGAAGATTTTCGAGAAGTAATCCACGATTCTGGGGGCCAAAGAAAGCGCAAATTCAGCGTCCTTCGAGTAGCCATTGGTAGTGTAGATTCTCACAGGCAATGGCTTGTCGTTGTAGTACTTCTCTTCAGTGAAGCCCTCGATAAACTCAAACTCACCCAAGGCCCACGCCAAGAGGTATGTCGACATGACAGGCGTTTTCTGGAAAGAGGTGATTTTCTGGTCACCCTTCTCCTGGACCTTTTCCACAGGGGTGTTACCCAAAACGGTGTAGGCGTTATCAGACGTAATGTTCACCACAAAGGTAGCCTTCAAAGCAGGCTCGTCCATACAAGGAAATGTTCTTCTGGCATCGGTGGCTTCGAATTGCGTCAGAATCATGTACTTGGTCTGGCCATTGTCCTTGTAGGAGGACTTGTACATACCAGCCATGTTTGACTGAATAACACCCTTGAAGCTCACGGAGGCTTGGACGGTTGAGCTTTCTGGCAGCACCTTCTCCGCAAGCTTAATAACAAAATACTCCTTTTTTGGGAAACGGTCCGACACGGTAGCATCAATCACACGGTCACCGACGCTAGCCTTGATATCGCCGATCTCCAAGTCTCGGTAATGCAAGTGCAACTCATCCGTCTCCTCCACAATGTCCAAGTCGATCACCACTTCACCATTGTAGGAGTCATGTTCCAAGTCGAGGTCAAAGACAGACACATCGTAGTGTCTGGGCTTCAAATGAGGGGGAAGTGCCTCGTAATAAGGTTCGGAGGACATGGTTAGTTGAGATAAGTTTTGTGCGAAATGAGAAGTGGAGGTGGAGTGGGTGCAAATTTCAGAGTCGGAGGGGAATAACGTTAGGAGCCAAGGACAGAGAAAATTGTGAGGCGCTTATACGAATTGAGTGGCTTTGTTGTGTTTTTTTTGAAATTTCTGATTCTGACAGAAATTGACCGTACAAGGTGAACCAGGTGGCTGGTGAGTGGAAGGCTCGGTAATGGGCGGTGAGGCGCTGCTGACATCAACGTGGTTCGGAATTCCAGAAATTTTGAAAAGTTGGTCTGAGGGGTGGAGTTTTTGGTTGAATTTTGTGATTATCGGTCCATTGAGTCTACGGAGGCCGTGTGGGGTCTGCAATGGTATTTGGGGAATATGCTCTATGGTGGACCAGCAATGATGGTGCAATGGGGCAAGGAAGTCAATAATGTTGGAACCGAGCGGCTGGACCCTACCACACCCCATATAACAATTCTGATTGAGAATGACGTTTTTTCATTAATTGGCCATTTTTACGATTCTTCAATTGTCAGCTACACTTCACCATTGCTTCAATACCTTTGCATTCATTCCAGACGCTTGCGCCATATTTTCACTATCCTTTTGCTCAGAACTAAAGCTTCTCTATAATCTCGTTCACATATTTTGCTTCTTTATCATATTTTTCATATCCTCTTCTGCCTCACCTAGTAGGCCTGTGGCTTCTCATTGCTGGAACTCTCAGAGTTGTCCAAATAAGGCTTCTCACCAATACAAGTGACTCTGAAATGGTGTCTGGCCGTGGTCTCGTGCTGCAAGAAATCGTTACAGTGAGAGTGCATCAAGATTCTGTTGTCCCACAAAATCACAGATCTGGAGTCCGTACCCTTGTGGGCAGCTCTCACCTGGATCTCTGGGTTGTTGTTGACATGGTCCTCGAGGAAGTTGAGGATAGCATCGGACTCGGTCTGCTTCAAGCCCTTTACTTTCTGAACAAAGAGTCTCGAAAAGAACAAACTCTTCTCACCAGTAACTGGGTGGGTTCTCACCAACGGATGTTCTGTGAAGTAGTCGGCCTTGATTCTGGCCACCTGGTTACGAAGAGCAGCAAACTTGTTCTGACCGTAGTTGGAGTGGATCACCGTGAGACCCTCCAAGAACTTTTGCATTGGTGCAGACAAACGCTTGTAGGCTTCTCTTCCATCAAGGAAAAGAGTATCACCACCGCTTTCTGGAGCTTCCAAAGCGACAAAGATGGAGAATGAAGATGGATACTCCTCAAAGGAAACATCCGAGTGCCACGCAATAGTGCTGGTGGTGTGTCTGAACTGCTCGTTGTATCTGGAGCCATCACCAGCTTTTCTGAAAGTCACAAACAATTCAGGGTGCTTTTCGGTCGAGTAGGCAACAGGATGAATGTGCAATGGGCCAAAGTATTTGCCAAAGTTCACCGCAAATTCAGGACCCTTGTCACGGAAGTCCTGGTTACGGAAAATAGCCAAACCTCTGGTTTCAAGGAACAAAGCCAAATCGTTCTTTCCCTGGTCGTCAAGCTCACTGAGCTGGATCCCGTCGATTTCGGTACCCAAGTTTGGCGACAAGTCGAATTTCTTATGATCTTTGTTGAACAAGCTCTTGAACTCCGGGTCTCCTAGGTGACCTTTATCGTTTTTGGCACCATCTGGGTTTGTTTGGTTGTTGTAAGCATTGGAATCAGCAGGAGTGGCAGAAACCAAGTACTCAGGGTATAAAAGCTTGGAACGTTCACTGACGGTTTCCTTAGCATCTGTGATTTTTCCAGCCTTGATGCTCTCTTTAAGTTCAGCATAGTGCTGAGGGTTGTCAAGCTCCGAGAAGAAGACCTTGTATCCGGGGGCCATAATAAATGCTATAGACTAGATAGATGTCACATTTTCAAGAAAGCTGCAAAACTTATATAAGCGCTTCATTATATGAGGAAGATGTGGCTCTCGATTTGCAATAACTGTGGCGGCTAGACGGCGCAAGACGGCTAAGTTGGAGATAATCGAGAAGATAGAAGGATTGAAAATTTCAAAAAGCTTCGATGGCAGATCATTCAGAAAGACAGCATTTTGCGGATTCAGTCTCTACAAATTTCAATTATAACGGCTTTTCATAAAGCGCAATACCCCATATTCCGTGAAAACTTGCTCGTCATAACCGCTTCCACACCAGTTATATAGAGTCCAAACGGGCTCTTCGGAGATTGACTCGGCTACCGAGACCCAGGCCATACATTAATCGTACATTTTTGATATCTATTGAACGAAGTCTCCATACAGCTTGTCTCTCGAGGCGGGCCGCCTATTTACCCACCTTGCCCTTGTTTCTGTTTTTTTTGCCCTTGTTTTTGTTCTTGTGGCCACGGTGCTTCTTGAAGTGTCCCAAGCCCAGGTTCACCTGCTTGTCAACCAAGCCGATCTCCTTGGCCAATGCAGTTCCGGGATCCACACCGAATTTCTCCACACGGCTCAAATCCTTACGGGCAGCCTCAGCCAGCTGTTCGTCACCAAACTTCTCGGCTCTCTGGATCTTCTTCGTAAGAAGGTCCACAGCCAACTGCTTTCTTTCCTCTGGAGTCAACTCCTTTGGCTTCTTGCTTTCTTCCAGAGGCTGCAGCTGATCGCCGTTTTCAGAAGTCGTGGGCTGGGTGGTTTCAGTGGTTTCCTGCTTTGGCTCTTCGGCCTGAGGAGCAGGTGCTGGTTCTTCTGTCTTGGCTGGTTCTGGAGCTTTGGAGTCCAGTTCCTCAAGACGCTGAACCAAGTCGGCTTTTTTGCCGTCCAAAGCCAATCCCTTGGCCTTGAGCTGCTCTTTCAATTGGGCCACCGTGAGCGACGCGTAGTCTGACATAGTAGGTGTTTTGTGAGTATCAACAAAAGTACCAACACTTGTTGTTGCTTGGTGTTTTTCGTCCAACGCGCATCCATACATTTTCACCGTGCCGCAGATAAAGCTACAATGGATAGATGGGCCATGTGGCTGATAGGGCCGGGGAAGGTGTCTTTTAATAATTTTCGTATCGTAATGTCAATTGTAATGTTCCAGTTGTAGTTGCCTGAATAAAAGCGTTAGAGATCTAACAGTCTGGCTCGCTAGTGAATGGCTGCAACAAAGCTTGAAATTGCAGTACGGTGGAGATGAACAACCAGAATGGAGAGAAACCTTCAAATATGAATATCCGGCGTTTTAATAATGTGATGAATTCTTGTGATTATGCCCAATGAATGGACAATAAGGCCCAATTGGTTCAGTACCAAACAAGGCTCAACTGGGTCAATTGGCACTGGCCTTCGGGCAAGTTGTGACATCTTAATGCTATGCCTTATGCCAATTCGGCCATTTTCATCAAGAACCACTCCTGAGTCCACCTGTAGTCTTAACTCGACATTTTAATGGTATCAATCGTGAATAACGACGCAGACCTTATCCACCGGTTTTGATAGCTAGCCCAAGAACTAAACCTAGCACCACCAATGCCAACAACACCACCGTAAGCGTGAATGCCCGACTCACAGGAAACTGATTCTTGGTCATTGCATGCTGCACCCTGAGGTATCGCCAATACCCAGCAAATACCATGAAAGCAGCGAAAACAGCACAGATGATAGATAACGGTCTGGCCAAGACGTCAAGACCAGCATTCTCGTGGGTCAACTTTTGCCTCAACTTCTCGTCTGCATCTTTCACCAACGCATGCGTGGCTCTGGAGGAAATTGAGTACATCTGGATGAAAGCGACACCCAAAGTAAGTGTCATAAGGGCGCTTCTCATCCAGGCCAAAAAGGTCCGTTCATTGGCCATGTGGTCTCGTGCAACGGAGCCCTTGTTTTCAAGAACCCACGGTTTTAGCTTATCTGTGACTTTCTGCTCATTGGTTTGTTCAGGTTCTTGAGATGCTTCACGATTCGTGGAAGCAGGGTTTCTTGGAGCTTGATCATGGAGATCTCTAGCAGAACCTCTTCTTGAGAATTGCTGACTGGCATTGATGCTTTGTTTCCTCTTTTCGAGGATCCCTGATACAATTGGAGCAGTCGGGTTGGGGAGGTCTGTAATGTCACTGTGTCTCAGATCACTTTGATTGTCTGGATTGTCTGGAATTTCTGATCCTGGTTGATTCTGGCTCTTGTTTGCGGTGCCTACGTTCACCATCCTGTTATCTTTTTTATTAGCTCAAGGTAAAATACATGTGTAGGCAACTAGACGTCCCGATACGCTGTCAGCCTTATTATCAATGTGCGCATTCTGCAACACCCTTAGTCCACAATCAACAACGACTCACGGTCGTCCACAAGCTGCACCACACCAAGGTGTGCATACTCGTTGATGCACAGGTCAATCTGCTCTTGCGTGTAGCCCATACCAGCCAATCTGGTGTACAATTCAACCACGTTGATGGTGTTGTTGTCGGCATCATTCTCTCTGATGAAGCGACGGATGCTGCCCATGATTCTGGTGGTCACGTCTTCTCTCTCCACGTCATCGTTCGAGTCCATCGAGGATTTCGACACCTTCAAGAGTCTAAGTGCCTCGTCCACATCTGTAGGTCTCACCACGTTGTCGAAACGGATTCTTGCAAGCGCCTGCGAGATACGCAAGATACCCAACAACGTTCTAGGTGTAATGTGTGCAAATTTCTTGACGGAGCCTTCATTCCTCTGGGCCTCCTTTCTCATTCTGATGTACAGTTGAACCACGTGGTCACCAACCTCTTTGGGGACGACGGGACGGAAGGTTCTGGCAACTGAAATGTACTGTCTGATGGTATGAGGGTCCAACGGCGTGAAGTCCATCTCAGGCTGCTTTCCTTCTCTGTGAACGTAGGTGACGTGCTCTGCAAGCTGCTCGTCGTTCTCCTCAGACGCCTGGTCCAAGATCAAGAACATGATATCAAAACGAGACAAGAGAGCAGCTGGCAAGTTGATGTTCTCGTGGGGTGATAAGCGAGGGTTGTAACGACCGTACAAGGGGTTAGCAGCGGCCAAAATGGAGGTACGGGCGTTCAATGTGGTGTTGATACCGGCCTTCGAGATGGAGATGGTCTGTTGTTCCATCACCTCGTGGATAGCTGTTCTGTCACCCTCTTCCATCTTGTCGAACTCATCAATGCAACAGATACCATTGTCTGCAAGCACTAAGGCACCACCTTCAAGCACCATCTCGTCGGTAACAGGGTCTCTCATAACGGCAGCGGTCAAACCAACACCGGAAGAACCACGACCGGTTGTGTAGACGGATCTTGGGGCAATCTTGTTAATGGATTTAAGCAATTGGGACTTGGCCACACCAGGGTCACCCATAAGACACACGTTGATGTCACCACGAATTCTCATACCGTCGCCAATCTCCTTGGTGACACCACCACAGAGAAGCAAAAGTAAGATCTTCTTCACGTCCAAGTGACCGTAAATTTCTGGAGCGATGGACTGGGCCAAACGCCTGTAGATGGTTCCATTACCTTCACGGTTCAAAGCCATCATCTGCTCTCTGATTTCTGGCGTGATTTCGAGGGACTCGTACTGCTTCTTGTGCTGCTGAACAAACTGGGCCTCCAAGTAGGTTTCGGTCAAAAGACCGGCCTTGAGTGCTCTGAAACCAGTGTATGGAGAAGGCAAGAAAATACCAGAAACATCAACAATATCACCTGGGTTCATCAGTCTGACCAAATCACCGTTGACATGGATGGTAAGTGTTCTGGGGATATGGCCCACGGGGACCTGGGAAGCCATCTCCTGGATCTTGACCTCCTGGAAAGACAGGAACTTGGACGCCCGCGTCAGCATGAACAATTGGCCTCTCTGGTTGTCTGTTTTGCACACTTCGGAGGTACACTCGGTCAAAGGCTGGAACACCTTGGAGTTGACCTCCTGGAAAATCTCGTAGCCACACTTGTCACACGTGTAGGCGTTCACAAGCACGGAAGGCTTCACATCGGTGACTCTGGTGACGATACCTCTGACGGTGATCATCTTACCAACGTGGCTGCCCTTGACATCTCTCACAGCCAAAGCCTTGGTTCTACCAGTCACAGGCTTGAAGTACAAATGGTAGCGTCTGGTCAACTTGGGTGGGAACATGTTCTCCTGCAACAAGCCGCCCAGCTGCTGGGAGTTTTGCCAGTCTGTGTTGGTCTGCTGAGACAAGCCCGCGTTCAAGGAGTTGAGCTCATCGGTGTTCTCCTGAGAAACACGCAAGTTTCTCAACTTTCTCTGGTGCAAGATCACGTCCAAAACGTCGTCCTTGTAGGAGACATCCTTGGTTGGTTCGGGCATCAAATCGTCCACGACAGAGGAGAAGAGCTCGGTGAAGTGGTGTGTGTTCTTCTGGATCTGGTTGACCAAGTCCATCAGGCCCAATTGCGAGGGCTGGGACGAGAAAAACTGGTTTTCCTGGTAAGCCTTGATATCGTCCAACTCCACATAGAGAGTGGAGACGTCTCTGTTGGCAACCTTCTGCAACAAATCCAAGTACTTGATACCCAGCTCCTGCAACTCAGGTTCCACATCGAGATCGACATCGGAGGAGGCCTTGAAATGAGTGAAGAAATCACGAATCAGCGTTTTGAGCTCATTGTAATTGACATTGATTTGCACGGTGGGGAGCACCGTTGTCGCTGACATTGGAGATGTAGGTTTTTCTGAAAAGACCGTGTGGTTGATGGGTATACCTTTTTTTCGGCCGCGCCATATCTATTCCTAATTGGGTGAAATACACGCGTCTTCCAGCATCGAACGGCCCTGCAAGAGAACGTCCTACGGTGTTTGGAAAGTATGAAGGAAATGTTAAATTTATTTGATTTAGTATCTTTTGGCTTTTGTGGTTCATTTTTGTATATTTGCTTTTTCTCATAATGGTTTCTGCTTTATTGGATTGGAAAAGCCTTGGTGGGGCACTGGCTGCGAAAAGCACGGTCCGAAGGGGTGTCCGAGAATCAGGGATGGACGTTTTGGCTGAATATAGAAAATGTGAATTTTGAGTTGGAGTCAAATTTGTGGGGAACCTTCATTTTCTTACTCCATTTGTAAAAAGTTCTCCGAAGTGGCGGTGGTATTTGATGGTTTCCTTTGCATGCTGCTGGTTCGATTGCATGCCGCTGGTTCTCTTGCATAGTTATAGACAAACAGGGAGACCTAGTTCTGCTTCGTTTTTAAATCTAAGTCATATTTCCATAGGCCAAAAATCAATTGCCAAAAATGTTGTCAAATTCGAAAATAGATGTTGAAATCACTGACCACGCTGCTGTATGGTGAATGACAATAGGCTTCTGCGTTCTCCACATTCCGTCAACTGTCTGTTTTTGCAACTGTCTAAAAATGGCTACTTGTAGATCTCTCTCAATAGAGCGAATATTCGACGTTACCAGATTTTGAAGGCAACTCCCTATCTCTATCCCTCCACAGCCTACTCTGACTCCTCTTGGTTGATACATTTTCTATACTATGAAGCTGCCAGGACCTGCCCTGCAGCGGCCGCAACAACCCAGGCCAGCTAGAGGAGCTAGATCGACATCAAATCGACCAACGCACGAGCAGCCCGTTTCTCGTCGCTACGTAGGGTATCCTCTTTGCCAGGCGTTGTCAGCGAACCAGCACTGTGTTTGCGCAAAGACTCGGCGCCAATTGTAGCCCAGTCCTCCTCGTCGGTGTCGGAGGCATCCTGCTTTGACATTTTGGGATTTGCACCGTTGCGTGGGAGCGACGACAGCAATGTAGAGCGGATACTGGACTCGTTGAAACTCAGCTTCCTTCTGCCTCCAATGTTGTTGCCGAAATTGTCGGGCGACACGGTCACGCCGGGGTGGAGATGGCCATTAGAGTTCAGCCACGAGCCAATTGGCGATACTGAAAGCACCGACGAGGCAGGAGGAGGAGAAGACACCAGGATCAGCAGGCCACGAGCAGAAGACACAATGTAATTGTCCAAATTCTCAATGGAGTTGAGTCTCAGGCGGCTGAACAACTGGTGTCTGTTTGTGTAGCCCGTGTGGGTGTTTTTCGTGACCGAGTTGGCTCCAGACAGCTTACGGCGAGAACCTTGGAGATGTGGAGGAGGCAGCACTTTCAAAGGCACCCTGTTGGCAAACAGCACCGGAGGCAGCTTCTTCCGCTTCTTGTCCTTGGATTCGTCGTCAAACTGGAAAAGCCCGTCCTCGGCGGTATCCATATCGTCTTCGTCCGAGTCCTCCGCAATAGCATTGTCGTCCACATCAAAACGGGCCATTCTGGGGAGCTCGTCATCGGAAAACGGCGAGTTCTCGTCCTCCAGCTCCAGCTCAGACTCCAACGCTGCATCTAGCGGCACACTCACATTGTGAAGATTGTGTTTGCCATTGGAAATCGAGTCTCTGCGAGTGCCAGACACCAGCTCCTTCTTCTTCGACCAACCAAGCTTGGCCTTCTCTTTAAGCTCCTGGACGCTAATCTTGGCTTTATCGTCGGTAGCACTGCCCTCAGTAACAATGTAGTCTGAGTCTTTCCGACGCACGGCCCACTGGCCCCAGCCGATTTTCTCAAAAACAACGTTATTCTCCACGTCGCCGGCTTCCATAGCAGCCATGATAAGTCTACGCTGCTTGGAAAGCGAAAGGAGATCGAAGCCAGGCACCTCCACGGCCAACTGAGACGTGATTAACCGAATGGGCAAGGGACCTTTCTTAATTAAGAGGTTGGCGAGCCTTGTAGGGGTAATTTCGGCGGCAACACGGATAGCCTCGGGAGAGGACGTGGACAATTTGGTGACATGTTTGGTGGGACCGTTGGACTTGGAATTGGCGGACTGTGTTGTTGGTTTTGTTGAGTCCTCCTGGACCCCGGATTCCGTGTTCATGGCGGGGGGACTTTAAAATCTGGGGTAGTCGGAGGGGTTTAAATAAATGAACGGTAATAAATTTGTAAGGTTGGTGTGTTTTTGTTGTTTTGTTGCAGGGGGTTGTTTTTTATGACTCTTGTTTAGCAACTGAAAAATCCATATGTATTTTCGTGAGACACCGGGCTCGATATAAAGAGGCTTCCTACATTCTGGTGCGTCGCACCGTGACAAATTCTGTTGTTTTTTCGGTAGTGCCGCCACAGGCTAGCTCGGAGAAAAAGCAATTTTGTCAAGGCGGGGATAGGACACATGAGCACGTGACGCGACCCCGTCCGCCAAAAACCCCAACACAACGCCCAACTCTCCTCCTCATTCGCTGATTTCCCGACAAACATGGGCCTCCCACGCTGAGTCACTTGCCTCGAGAGGGTGCAAATTTCCGGCAGACAATGGTGGTACTGCACATAGCGCAGTTTCCGCTCCCACGCTGTGAATGACAGACAAGCCTGAGACCAGCCCACGGTGTGACCCGCACCTGTGTTATCCGGATCCGGATAAGAGGCGCCATAGCCTGATAAGGCCGTCAGTCGGTCAGTCTAGGACGATTCCGAGGTCGGCTGAAAATCGAGATTTGGAAAGAGTCGATTATTATGGGGATTCTTTCCCAAAAATAGAAAAAAATGCAGATCGACCAAAGTTGGTTGTTCTGCTGGGAGCAATGCCGTAAAGGGTCACTGAAGGTGAAAAATAAAAATGGGGCACGGTGGGGTGCCCAGGATAGCGTGATTTTGGCAGAGGTCATGAATCTGATAAGATGACATTTTTGGGTATGGAGGCTTGGAGCCGATCTGGACGATTGTGAGTCGGTTGTTGAAGGGTTCTCGAGGAATGTCGATCGTCGAAGGTGCTAGAGGTGTGCTGGATTTGTGTGAAATGGGGTCGAAAATGGTGGATTTGAGTTTTTTGATTGGGTGTTTTGGCTCAATTGGTATTGTAATGTAGGGGCTTGTGTGGCTGGGGAATCGTCGGCTAAGGTGTGGTAATATGAGGAACCATGAGGACCAGGACCACAACCTCGGCTGATCAAGGTGAACGAAGGACGGGGACGGAAATTACGTTTTTTGGATTCGATGACGGCATTGTTGGAATCACAGTGGTTTTTGGGTCTACGGTTCTGGAACTTATCGTAAATGTCGTGCTTTGTAGCTGGGCTGTGTTCCCAGACATTGCTGAGGAAATGGGTGCAAAACGTAAATCATGCAAGTGAACAACCTTGACCGACCTCACACCGTTGCTTTTTGGCGGCCAGGTAGGTTTCACAACCAGCCCGTTTAAGAAATTGAATGTTGTATAGTTACGCTTGCAATATGTTTCTTGATGATATTGAAATTGTGTGATCCACAGTTACCAGTGTCTCAGAAGCGCCCTCTACTAGACCCGTAGATACACCTCCAGAGCCCAATTCTGACTTTAAACCTCCAAGTAACTTGGCCCACTGCCCTACGTCTACTCTCTCTCGCTAGTGATTCGTGTATTACTCATACTGGCGTAACTGCTCCGCTGAAATCAAGAACCCGGGAACGGCTTACTTCAAAGATGGGAAGTTCTTGTCGTTCACAGCAGGTGGCTGGGCCTTCTTGGCGTTGTTGCCGCCCTTACCGCCTCTGGCTGGCTTGGGGCCTCTGGAGCCCTTGAAGCCGCCTCTAGCAGAGTCGCTCTGAGGTCTAGGAGCCTCGTCAGCGAAAACAGCGCTGAAGTCCAAGAACTTCTTCTCCTTCAAAGCCTTCTGCTTCTGCTTTCTGGCGTGAGTGGCCTTGACAAAGTCCTCGGTGTGCTTCTCCACAACCTCACCCTCGGCCCACTTCTGCTCGGCACCCTGGTTGGCGGATCTGACGGTTCTCTTACCGTCCAAGTTGTTCTCAGCAAGCTGCAACTCGTTCAAGTAGTCCTGCAAGGACTTGGCAGCTGGAGGAGCTGGCTCGCCCTTCTCGGCAGCCTCCTTCTCCAACTCCACCAAAGCATCGCCGGTGGCGTTGGTCTCGTCGTCCAACTCTCTCTTGTCGTCAGAGCCCCAGCCCTGCTTCAACTTCTTCTTGGAGTCGGTCTTGCCGGTTCTGGAGTGACGGTCAAATGGCTTCTTCTCTCTGGAAGAAGGCGTGTTGGATGGAGGAGCAACATCCTTGTTGTTGCTCTTGTTTTTGAGGGCAGCCTCGTTACCAGTAGGGCCCTTCTTGTTCTTCTTAGCTCTGGCTGGGTCGGCCTTGGCTGGAGGAACGTCACTCTTCTTGGAAGAGGTGGTGTTCCTCACAATCTCTTTTGGAGCCTGAGGAGGGAGCGCCAGCTCGTCCTCCACATCGTTACCCAATAAAGCGTACAAGTTCTGGTTTGGTTAGTAGCTGGTGGGGTGAGGTCTGCGAAGGATTCCGGAGTTTCTGGGGTAGCAAGGGTTGGATGGAACCGCCACGTCAGGGCCCGTAATTGAGACACAGTTGAAAGCAGTGAGTTGTCGGAGAGCCAATCAACTCCAATTGACAGGAAATTTGGTCACCCACGTCAAGATCGTTTCAAGTCGGCCAATTTTGCTTCAGTGCCCAATTCGGGAATACGTCTTCCGACGAATTGAGGGCCAATTCATCGGTGCTCCAGTTTGCAAAAATGGATAAAACATACCTTGTTTTCAAAAGACATGGTTGTCGTGATTCGACAGCGTTCGGAGTTCAGCAAGGAGAAGAAAGTCCCAAAGAAAATTTTTCATAGAAGAAAAAAACCGTCAGAGCGAACGTCCAACGAGCACACCCGTACCTCCAAAAGTGGCATACCTGGGTTCCTAATTATGTCAGCATTAATAAAAGATTATGTATCCGGGTCGGCCTTTGCCAAAGACCGCCCTTGTTCCCTCGAAGTCTCTAATGACAAGCTCCAAGCCTTTTCAATCCATGGCGACCTGCGGCGTCATGCTTCACCAGATCTAGGTGCGCACATTGTGGAGCCTTGCCTAACAAATTGCTGCGAAACTTCCCCAGTCTCACCTCGCCAACCACACTGAGATCTTTTAGCTTTGGGCTCACGTGAGGCGTGACCGACATATGGGGCTCTTGTTGCATACACCCCGATACCCTTATTTTTGCAGCCACTCCCTTTTTAGGCTTGGTCACTGCCCAAAAATGTGTCCCCGACTCTCGTGAAAAACATCTGCAATGCTTTTCTCAATTCCTGCGACATGCCCCTGTCAAACAACTTCAATAAGAGCTTGTACATGGCCGGCGCGTGCTTGGAAAAGTCCGAGTCGTCAAACTCCACATAACCCCTGAGGATCTCAATGGCAACCGGCTTCCACGTAGAAATGCTCTTTTGCTGGTTGGACTCGTCGAGATCGGCAAACCTCGAAACGATGTCATTGGAGAGTGGAACGACAGACTTCAAGATAGTGTCCTTAGCCTCGCCACTCACCTTGCTATTGTCACAGTAGAGTCTGAACATGATGTTCAAGAAGACAGCCGAAGACATGCTCTCTTGCTTGAGCAAGTTTGGAAGTCTCTCAATAACACCAGCGTTCCAGAGTCTGACTCTGAGCTCGTAGTCGTCGTTGAAAGATCTGGCAAAGTTGTAACTCGACTCCAACAAATGAGCAAGCTTCATCAAATGTTGGTGAGAAATGTGATCGTAGAAAGCCTCTTCAACAGAGAGCTCCAGCAAGGTTTCGATCATCAACAACTGAAGCACACATTTGATGACAATCGACGACTTGTCCTTAGATCTTTGCAATCTTTCTTCAGCCTCGTCAGTTATAGGAGAGGCCATCTCGTGTGATTGCATCGAGCTGTCATTGAGGTCAAGTGGGACATCAATACCATCGTCTTCAGCACCATGCTTCTTCAATGGGTCCAAGTTGAACAACTCATTGGCAGTAGTGAGGTCGAACAACGAATCAAACGCATCTGTGATCAGATCCCATTGCTGGTCATTGAGTCTTTCGGCATTCTTGAGCAAGAAGTCTTGTAAACACGATTTACCCGTACGGGCGATTGTATCATTCTCTTGACAGATACAGTTGATCAACAAGTCCAAGAACTCCTTCAACATTGGCGTGAGGTTGTCAAAGTACTGAGTGAAGAGGGACACCATGCTGTTGAGTGCCTGAATCAAAGTTGTGGACACCCAGAAGGAAATTCTATCCCTCTCTGAAGCACTGTTGTCTTCGTCATACTTCAACTTCCAAGGGTCGGCCAAAACGCCAAAGATAGGGAACAAAAGCTTGTGGCAGATTTCATCCCAAAAGTCCTCCTTGAAGTTGGCACCGTATTTGGAAAGCACGTCGAAGAAATGGGTCAATGCTCTTGATCTCACTTCAAGCTCCTCGCCAGTCATGATGATATCGAAGAATCCAAACAAAACTGGGAACCAAAGCTTTTTCAACGAGTCTGCATTCTCAGAGCCACGGATGACAACCTTGCCATTCTTCTCCTCCTCTTCCGCGAGGCCAGCAATTTTAACAATCATTCTCAGCAAAACCTCGAGAGAAAGAAGACCAACCTTTTGGAACTTTTCGTTCTTGGCGAATTGAGTAAAGCATTCCACCTTGTCAGAGAACGAGTCCTGCTGGCGAACTTCTTCACTGTACTCCTTGTTGATTGTGAAAGCGAGCTTGTAGGACTTGGTCACAATGGAATCCTTCTTCTCACGGGCACCAGCTGTGAGAACCTTAAAAATTGTCTTCCAACCAGACTTGATCTGAGAAGCATTTGCCAAAATCAAATTGTTCATGCATTCGACCACCATATCCTTGACATCAGGGGAGGGGTTGTGAACAATAATATGCTCAAAAGGTTTCAAGAACTCCTTTTGGAACTTGAATTGTGCCAACTCTTCAATGTTCATAAATCTGGTGGACAACTGTCTAAGAGAATCCAAGGCAAAAAACGAGACATTAATATTGGCATTGCAGCCAACAGTGTTGAAAATTTCACCCATGATTGCCCACAATTGAGACCATTCCAAACGAATTCTGCTCATGTTGTAGTAACAGATGTCAACGACCTTCTGAAGCGAGAACATTCTAGGATTGGCTGATGAGCCCGAAGACTCGATCTCCTCGGACACAACCTTACTGAGAGCCTCAATAAAGTCTTTGATACCTTCACCTGATAACTCAGCACTGTTCGTGAAAACCTTATCCATAGCGACACTCAACTCAGTTCTGGACAAAAGCTGTGCAGCTTGAGGGCTAAGTTGTTGGTTGTGGAATTTCATGGACGCGGATTGCGATGGAGTGAACAGGCTGAAGAAACCTGATGAAGTGGTACTGTCAATGGATGTTCTGTTCACCATTCTTGCAGCCGAAACATCAGGAATTGAGTCCTGGTCCACACCTTGAGCAATCAATTGCAAACGCTCGAGCTGAGAAATGGATGTGAGAACTTGTGTCCATGCGGACTTCAAGTGGTTGCCCTCACTAATAGCAATGTCCAACATGATGTGAACGGCAGCAACGTTCTTGGGTTTGATATTTTCCATGTTAGTCAAACTTTGGAATTGCACCAAAGCGCTGATGTAGGATTTCTTTGCGTATGAGATATCAAACATGCACGCGATCTTGATAGAAAGCTTGATACCCTCAAGGCAGACGTTGGTGATATCATCCTCATCATATTCCTTGAAAGGAGGAGTCAAACCAGCCAAAATAGACATCCACAATGTCTCAAAGATGGTTCTTACGTGAATAACATGCGAGGCAGCATGGAACACGGAACCCAGTGGATCATCGGACTTCATCTTCTTGCCCAAATTCTTCACAAGCTTCTCAGTTTTGGTAGACATTTCCTTGGAAGCATGCAAATATGCCTCTCTTGTCAAGTCTCTACCGCCGAAAAAGCCAACTGATGTGACTGGAGCCACGGAGGGGTCACCAGAAAGAAGCGCCGCATGTTGCTCAGATTGCAACTTGATCTCATTCTGCTGGATCTCGTAGTAAATCTTTTCGAGGAATTCCCTGTCAAGATCCTTTCCGTCATCAATACCACTATTATTGGCAACAAAGCTGTCCACAGACATACGGTTCTTGATTTGAGGGGAGTGCTGATCGGTGTTCAACATCACAACGGAATAGGCTAAAACATAAGCCGTGTCTGCATTCGAGAAAATACCTGGATTTCCAAGAACATATCTTTCAGCAAACTTCAACATGAATCTATCGATCTTCTGAGCCTCACCTGGCAATCTGAAAGACTGCAAAAATGTCCTCATGGCATCCACAAAACCCGTACTGTTGAAGTTCATCTGATCGACGAAAGCATGCATGATTGCGACGTTCTTCTCGTCGCCCTCACCAAGGAACTCGCCGATAGCTGCCTTGCTTAAATTCTCTGAGTTAAGAAGGAATAATGCAATTTCTTCAGGATCATCTGACTTGATGAAGCCGTTCTCGATGAATTGTTTGATGCCTTTCTTTGGTCTCTGATTGAATTGTCTTACACCTTCCAAGAAAGCCTTCTTTCTTTGCTTCAGGTTCTGAAATTGTTCGGGGTCGTCGTTGATCTCTGAAGGCTCGGCACTACTAGATGGTCCAACAAATGAAGCATTCCTTGAAGTGATTTGGCTGGAGTTTGGAGACTCACCGTTCGAGGTCCTGCCCGCGTTGAGACTGGTTCTAGAGCCATTCAAGCCATTGTTGAGCTTGTTGGAAGTGCTGATACTCTTTTGAGCCCATGAATAGAGTGATCTCAAGAATGCCACGGTACAGTTAATGGAAGACATTTTCATGGCGTATTCGAGGGGGAAGCTGTTGTAGATATCAGGCTCTGGTGGCTTGGAAGACATAGTTGAACTTGTCAAATTGGCAATCTTGCTGATATCGTACAAAGAAATACCCTTGCGGCCGTTCTCACGGTAAGCAGCCTTTTGGGTAGATGTGACCTCAACACGGGACAACGACAACTTTGTCAACAAATCAATGATCTTTTCACAAATATTAGGTTGATCGCTGTCACAGTCGTAATTGAGGTAGAATTCTATGAGGCAACGCGAGTCACTGCAAAGACGCTCAATGATTGAAAGCAAGTAGCGTTTTTGGTGAGGCGTTGATGTTTTCATCTCGGCAACAGGCATGTAAATCTGTTCCCAGAAGACAGGAATTTCCATCTTGAAGTCGGATCTCAAGTTGGAGATCAAAAGCCAGTAGATCTCAAGCGATAATTCGAAGATAGGAGCAAGAGGAGAAGCGGCGTTCTTGATCAAAGCTTGACACAAGTATGAGCGAACTGCATCGATCAAGCGTGTTCTGTCGTCAGAATTGGACGAAAGGATTACCACGTCTTTGCTCAAGAAGATATCAATGTTCTCTTTCAAGATGGTGTGGATAATGTGTAGCGAGAGAAGCTTGGAGCGAACAGAGTGTGACTTCATGTCGACATTGTCGGTATCAAGGTCCTTGATGGAGAGCTTGCACATTGCTCTGAAAATCAAGAATGCATCTTTCACAGCCAAGTCCTCGTCATTTTCAGAGGCCAAGTTAGCCTCATTGACGCGTTCCAGATCTAGGCTAGAATTGTTCTCCAAAGCAGCCAAGGTGAGTTTCTCTTTGGGCTCATCGTCTTCTGTTGGGGCCTCGTCCAGCTTGAGATTAAAATTACTGCTGGACTTGGACATCCTTGACTTGTTTGCCAAAGACTCCTGAACTCTTTGGAAGATGGCGCCAATCACCTGAGTCAAAATACCCTGCGCAACAGCCTGGTTCCGTGGGGTGAGCGAGAAGATGAACACATTGTAGATTTGCCTCACTGCTTTTAGAAGAGACGCGCCGTGGGTTGGCATTAGTAGAATGCTGTGCATCAAGGCTCTGACCACTTGCAACTCCACTTCAGGATCGGTGCCTTCGCCCTCGAAGCAAGCAGACACCACGTCAACCGATGCATCGGTAAGCTTAACTCTGTCGCTCTCGTCCTCAAACAGAGCGTAGTCGAACAACTTGGCAAACAAGTCAACAGCGTTTTTCTTCAATTCGTGGTTTCCCAACTCACAAGCCATTTTCAAAGCGTCGAACATAACGTGTGGGTCTCTAGAAGACAGGTTGTTCAATGAATCGATGGCCTTCTGGGTCGCGTTCTTCAATTGATCGTTCTTTTTGGCCTCCTTGCTGCCAAGGATATGCTCAAATGTCTTGTTGAATATCTGGATGTTATCAACGGTGGCGTTGAAGTACTTTTTGGTTGGAACCTCGGGCTCCTTGGTAGCCTCTTGGGCCTGTTCCGAGGTTCCAGCGATGTTGATTTCAGGCAATGGCTTGTCGTGTGCAAAGCCGTTTTCCTTGGAGGCGTCGTCGTCCTGAGCGTTCTCGGCGACTGCTTCCTCAGCAGGTTTGCCGTCTTCCTCGGGCTTAGTCACCTCTGGGGTCAGTGTTTCCTGGACACCATTCTCAGCAGGACTGGATTCGTCGTCTGCCTGCTCGGCTTTAGCCTCTGCTGACTCGACGGCCTCGTCATTCTCTTCAGGAGCCTCCTTCACGTCTTCACTCTGGGTGGGTTCGGTTTCTTCATTGTCCTTGGATTCCAGTTGATCCTCTTCAATTGGGTCAGATTTCGAAGCAACCTCTTCTTCTTGAGGCGTGCTGGTCTCTGCCACAACTGGGACCTCCTCGGGTCTCGATTCCTCGTTCAGAACCTTCGGTTGTTCACTTTCACTCATGGTATTATTTGACCCAAAGGCTGTTCTAAGTTAGTCAGCGCCTCTTCAATGTGTAATTTGAAAATCACAGATCGTTCAATGGGGTGAATTTAGTTGAGCGGCAAAGTTTAGTCGCGTGGGAAGCCTTGGGCAATATGGCCTCTGTGTTGGAATAAGGCCGATCTGTCCTTTTAGATACCGCTTTTTTTCTGTATTTTGTCCCGCACTCTGGGGTTTTTCTTGTGTATGTGGGCCGGCACTGCAGACAGCACGGCACCCAAGAACCACCCACCCCGTACCACCACGAGTTAGAGTCACTTTTGTTGTTTTCTGTTGATTCTGTTCACTTTTAAGTATCGGATAAGATGTGAATTCAATGTCAATTGAGGGGATCGCTTGCAAAACCCAATTGGGTGCTCTGGGCTATTGGCCGTTGTTATCCGATTATCACAGCCCTACACTCCGAAATCCGAAGCATGGAAAGACTTTCAGGTTAATTGAGGATTGGCGAGTTTTGATGAAATTAAACCAAATCATGACCGTAAGCGAAACGAATAGTGTGTTAAATCGTATCTGGTTGGCTTTTCGCAGCCATTCCTGGGCACAGTATACTACAATGGAGTAGCCGTTCCGGTATTACAATTGACACGTAATTGGGAAAGTTTATTTGTTCGGTAAAAATTGCTCACATGAAAAAATCATCAATTGAGTTGTTGAGAAGAGTTCTGAGGATTGTGTTACCTCGGCCGATGTGGATTACCCTAGATCTCATCAACTTCGATCTCATCAGCTTCGATCTCACCAGCTTCATGCTTATTGTAATGGTTGCAACACCAAGCTGAAAAATCCACACATATCGAGTTATTCTCTATTCCATGACATCCATACTTTTAAAACTCACAATTTTACACCCTCTAGATCCCAATTCTTTAAATCTCTCCCACTAATCACTACACTTGCTTATATCACACTAAATTCACATACATAACCTAGAACTCGCTGAGGGCAACGGCGGTGGCCTGGAAGTCATCGTGAGAAATAGAAACATTCACATTCTTCACGCCCGCAGCAGCAGCAGCCTTCTTGGCCTCTCCAGACAAAACAACCTGAGGAGCACCGTTGGAGCCTCTCACAATCTCAATGTCCTTCAAGGCTGCACCAGCACCCTGGGACTTGACGCCCAAGGCCTTGAAAACAGCCTCCTTGGCAGACCAGGTGCCAGTGAAGCTGGCCTTGGGATGAGCGGCCTTGTTGGCGTAGGCAATCTCTGCTTCGGTGAAGTTTCTCTCGATAAAAGTCTCATTCTCGAGGTTCAACTCCGAAAGCAACTCAACATCAACACCAACGCCCTTGGAGCCGTTGTTCAAAGTGGCCAATGCCTTGGCGGTAGCCTCGGAGTTGGCGGAAACATAGGCCTTTTCAGCCTGGACGCCCTTCTTGGAAAAAACAAGGCCGGTCTTGCTCTCCTCAACTCTAGCCAATGGGTCCAAGTACACAGGCTGCTCCAAGTCGTCGCCATATGGCGCCTTGTCCTTGGCCTTGAACATGGAGTTTCTGGTGATGGCATTGTGCATGTACCTGTAGGCTCTCTTGTTTCTGGCAGTGACTCTGGAGGCATAGTCGTTGTAGGTGTTCTTGTCCAACACAGCGTAGAGGTAGTCTGGGTGGACGACAATGGCCTGGGCACCCTTCTGGCCGAAACCGAAGGAAGTGACCGAAACAGCCTTGATGCCGTCGGTCTGGATGGATCTCAGTGGGTACAAGACGTACTCAAAGTCCTGCAACAATTTGTCGACATTGTCGGCGTTTCTGTTACCAGGCACAATACCCGAGTTCAAAATCTGGATGGCTCCGTTCAACATCCACGCTCCAGCAGCACCCTTGGGGTGACCGGTCAAGTACTTCTGGAAAACACCAAACACTGGGTTTCCTTCGGCTCTGCCCAAGTGCTTCATCATTTCGTTGATGGTGGCACTCTCGTTCTTGTCGTTGGCCTTGGTGGAGGTACCGTGGAAGGAAGCCACACCCAAGTCGTCGATGGTCAAGCCAAAAGTAGCCAAGGCTCCTCTCAATGGAGCAATACGAGGGTCGGCCTTGTAGAAGTTGTTACCCCACTGCTTCTTAGCGTCAGCAACCTGTCTGGCGGCTTCACGGCGGATCTCCTCGGCTCTCTCTCTGGTGAAGTCTTCGATGGAAAACTCAGCACCAAAGTCCTCTCTAGCCAACTCGGCCTCGTCACCCAAAAAGTCGATTTCAGACTCCTCCCAGGCGGCGATCTGGGCCAATCTCTGCTTCAACTGGCGGTTTCTGTACTTGATGTTCATCATGGCAGATGGGTACTTCAACGAGCCGTGGTGCTCTCTGGCGGTGGTCAAGATACCCTTACCTGGAGCAGGAACAGAACGGCCAATCTTGTCGGTAGCGGTGGCGGTCATGGCCAAAACGGCGTAGATAGGAACACCCATCTTGATGGCCAAGTCGGCGGTCATGATCACCTGGATACCCGAGCCCTGGGCCTCCATGAAACCGTTTCTGGTGGTGGTGGCTGGTCTGGACATTTCCGATGGGGTTCTGCCGTGGGCAAATTCGTCCACGGCGTTTGAAGTAGCGTTCATGTTGGCGAATTCGTATGAGCCTTCCTCCTGGAAATCGTCGTAGCCTCCAACAATACACACCTTGGCCTTACCAGACTGGATGGTCTCGATACCGGTATCCACCGACTCCACAGCGGTAGCACAGGCACCGACGGGCGTCTTGATAGGACCGGAAGAAGAAAGCAACAACATATTCACCCAAGCAGACATGGTGTTGATAAAGGATTCCTGGAGAATGTCGTTCTGCACTGGTGCATCCTTGTAGCGGTCCTTGAACATGCCTCTAAGAGCAGAAACACCACCCATACCGGAACCAGAACAGTTACCGACCTCAGAAACGTGGACGTACTTGTAGAACTCGTAGGGGTCGGTGATACCAGCAGACAAGAGGGCCTCCACGGTCGAAACAAGCACATACAAGGTGATGGGGTCCACCTGGGAAATGGTGTCCTCTGGAATACCGTAGTTTCTGGCATCCCAACCGGTTGGAATCTGGCCAGCAACCAAACGGTCGAATCTAAGCGCCTTTGGCACGTACAAAGTAGCACCGCTCAAGATTCTCACCGTGTACTCGCCAGTCTCTTCAATCTCAAAGATCTCACACTTGTCGCCGTGCTGGTGCTTGTACTGCTCAGCGGTCTCCTTAGAAGCCTCGAATGGCTCCATGTCGTGCTGAACAACCACCTCCTGGATCATCTGCTTCTTCTCTGGATCGTAGCCCGCAAACAACTCAGGCTCAATAAGACGGATACCAGAGTGCTCCAAGATCTGCTCCTCGTACTTGGCCTTGACGTCCTTGTCGTCAACAGGCTGCTGGGTCTTAGCGTCAACCCATCCAGCGTAAGGCTTGCCCTTAAGTGGACCGTTGTGGTACTTGATCAAGCCCATAATCCAGGCCATCTCAATGCACCCTTCCAAAGAGAACTCGCCCTTGGCCTCCATCTCCCAACGGGTTCTGGAGTTACCCCATGGACCGACTTCGGCAAAACCAGTCACCACAATCAACAGCTCGAGATCCAACATGCCCTCCAACTCAGGAGCGACCTTCTTGACCTCTTCGTGGCTCTTCATGTCAGGGAAGCTGAAGGTCATGTTGGCACGAGGCTGGACGGTCACCTTGGAGTTGAGAGCATCCACAGCGTCACCGTGAACAACCTTCTGTTCAATGGCCTGCTCGATGGAAACAGCTCTACGCACATCTGCATCCTCCACCAAGTCGGTTCTCAACTTGGAGGTGAACTCCTTGAGGTTCTCGATAAACTGGAGTCCACCGTTCAAGTCGGCCATGACAGGCTGCTCCTGGCACAAGTTGACCACCTGTGGGGTCAACAAACCCAAGATGTTGAAGGCCATCTCCTTCTGGGAGAAGGTTCTCACACCCATCTTCTCGATACCTTCGGCAATGATGTTGTTGGCGCTCATGAGACCAGTTCCTCTGGTCCAGCCGATAATGGCACCGCAAATGGTGAGCTTGGTGGACCAGTCCTCAGAGTACCATCTGTTGAACAATGTCTCCAACGAGATCTTGGACTCGGAGTAGAGACCGTCGAAACCAAAGGTACCGTGGTTAGGCGACAAGGGCAACACAACCTGGGCGGGACGGGTGTCGGTGGTCTTCTTGGCCTTGACGGCACCCAAAAGACGCAACAAGTTGGTCAACATGATTCTGTGGGCCAACTCACTCTTGGAGTCGATGTTGTCCAAACCATTGCCGTTCTCAGGAATGGCTGCAAATGGAATGATGGCGTCCAAGTCCCAGCCCAAACCGTTCTTGGCGTCGTAGATGTAGTCCACAAGAGCATCCACATCCTGCTTGGAGCCCTGGTTGAAAGGAACCACAATCAAGGTGGACCCGGAGGCACCGTAGCGGGAGTACATGGCCTGGTAGTACTCGGTGACCTTCTTGGAGAATCTGGAAGTGGTGACGATAACCTTGGCACCACCGGAAATCAAGCCTTGCAAGATCTCAGCACCAATAGATCCGGCACCAGCTCCAGTGACCAAAACGTATCTGTCCTTGAAAGTCAAACCGTTGACGGCACCGCTCTCCAAACCGTCCAAGTACATCGAGGACAACTTGGGGTCGTATTCCCAGCCCTGCTTGGTCTTTCTCTGCAAGTGCAAAAATGGAACGGTCTGGGAAGGAATGGTGGAGGAGACTGGCTGCAAAATGGAGGTCTTGTCAGGCAAAGAGGCGATTTCGTCGTCGCTGGAAGCCGTCTCGTCCTCGTCAGTAGGAGTCTCGGTTCCAGAACGGCGGCTCAAAGCATCCTTGGTCACCTGGGCAGTTTCAATCTCCTTGGACTGGTCCATGAAGTCGGTCAATTGCTTGTACAACTTCTCGAGCTCGAGCTTGGTGGACTTGGAAACGGACGCCTGCTTGGTCATGGCCTTGTACACTCTGGCCAAATCCTCCTGGATCGTGGGCTGGGCGTCTCTCTTGGTCAATTTTCCACCTTGAGCCATCTCATAGACGTACTGCTCGAACTTACGAACAGACTCCTTGTTGACCTCGTTGTAGACGATCTTGCCCTTGGCGTCAACGGTGGTCTTGGGTCCGGTGATTCTGGAAACGTCCTTGTAAACGGGATCCACATCCAAAACCTGCTTACAGTTGTCCACCAACTGCTGACCGAGTCTCTTGGCCAATTGGTATGTTTCACCCTTGTACTCTGGCGTGTGGTCAATGTGGTATTGCATGAACTTGATCAACGTAGGGGAAGCTCTGTTCATGATCTGGATACACTGGCTGATGGTCTCTCTGTCCACAGAGGTCAACTTACCGAAAATGATGTCAAACCACATCAGCAACACATCCTGACGGGCCCAGTTCCAGTACGAGTCGTACGTTCTGGCTTTGAGGTTGGAGAAAATCGGCTGGATACCTTTAGCGTAGTATTCGCCGTGTTCGGCTTCCCACAAGTCGAGCTCCTTCTGTAGGATGATACCGGCTTCCTTCTCCTTGATAAACGATTTGGCGCCCTTGTTGAGGTCGACCTGGAGGTAGCGGGCCAAAACTTCAAGCTGTTGTTTAGCAAGAGCCTTGTTTTCAGCAGACATGGCGTCCAAAGCAGCAGAATCGATAACTGCACCGCCAGAAGCAGCGGCACCTCCAGAAGAGGCAGATGTGAGGGAAATTCCAGCACGGGAAGCGTATTTCTGAGCAACCAGGTCCAAGAACTCCTTGGCCTCGGCATCACTGCCCAAACGAGCAGCAGGTTCGTTGGTCAAACACATCAAAAGCACAGAATCCTGTCTTCCAGAGCCAAGGCCGTAGCGGGACTCCAAGTACTTTCTGGCGTTGGTGATGGAGAATCCACCGGGCATTTTCGACGACATCAAACGGCCAATAAGCGAAGTGGACGTTTTGCCCAAGGAGCCGGAAAACGTATCCTGGAACTGTTCAGCCAACTCCTCCAAGGGAGTGTCCTCGGGCTTGTCTGGGGTGGAGCCGAACTCCTTGCCCAAATCACCCAAAATCTCATTTTGCACTGTCGATTTACCGTTGACGAGGTCTTTGATTGGTTTAGCCATGGGCACGGCGTCCAATGGTTTCTTGAGCTTCTGAGCCACCAACACATGGAGAAGAAGCGAGGCCTTGACGGGCTCATCTGGAATGGATTCCACTGGTCCGGCGGCTGGAGCTGGCGCTGGAGCAGCAGCAGCGGCTGGAGCAGCTGGGGTAGCAGCTGGAGCAGAAACTGGTTCTTCTTTGGTCTCCTGGGGCTCCTCTGCTGGTGGGTCTGGGGTATAGTAGATCTCCTTGGGGTCCTTGGCGTAACACAAAACCTGACGCTGCAAGGAAAGAGCGGCGTCGTAGGACTCGTATTTGGCTTTAATTGTTCTGGAGGCCATGCCAGCCAAGGTTGGAGAAGGACCGATCTCCACGACTCTTTCAGTATTGTGGTCTTTCAAAAACACATCCTGGGTCTCGATCCAGCGCACGGGCGAGGCGAACTGGTATGCGAGAAGTTCGGTCAAAAGGACGTGTGAAAGCTCCTGTTCGATTTCGGCCTTCATTGTGGAGGTAATAACGGTTGCAAAAATGGGTGCAAAAAGGCTCGGTCCCGGAGTATATATGTGTAGCGCATAGTGTCTGCAGGACGGGCAGTGTTGGCTTTGGGTCTGGCGGAAAAACTGGGTCGTGTTTGTTGGGGTACAATGTGCAGGTCCCTACCACCTCCTAACCCGAGCCATCTACCAAGGGAAGCTCTTCAGGAGGTAGATATTTAGATCGTTTTGGTTGGGAATAAGAATTATGAAGGTTCTTTGAAAAATTCTGGGAAAAACGTTTTGTTTGTGCAACATCGTTGGGTGTATTCTCCCTCATTGCATGGAGGAAAAAAGTCTCAACGGTTTTGGCCAAGACCCTCGGTCTTAATTCGATCTGGACCGACGGAACCAAGATTTTAGGATTCCAAGATCTGGTTAATTTTCTGTAGCTTCTACGCTAATTAAGGGGTTTTTTGGACCTGATGTTTCTCATGCGTCTGTCTAAGCCTAGGCCTGTCTGATGCCAACAATAGGCCCAACTAAGCTCTGCTGCGGATGTGGGCAAATTACTCGCATGGGTTGCTTATGAATTATTTCTATGGCGAGCTTTCTATTGGGAGTTTTGTGATCTTTAGATTTAGCGTATTGTTCGTATTGCAGGTCAAATGGCTGTGGTAAGGGCTTTTGTTGGTAACACGCTGATAGTTCGGTGAGCTACGAAGGCCGTCTCCTGTCGATAAAGGAGTCTTTTTCTTCTTTTGTAACTTTCATAAATTGCTTCTAGTCTTTAGTTTCAATCTTATTTACCTTCACCTAAGTTAGCATAATATGCGGTGATCTTGAAATGGCTGCGAAAAAGTGAAAACGAGGTGGTCATCCTGTTGATTCATGTAACATGATACACACAAGTATCTTGAGATTGCAGGAAAGTCAGATCAGGAAAAAAGCAGCAAGATTAGACATTGAAAATGGATATTAAATTATTTGGATGGGCCCGTTACGCTGATTTTAAAGAAGTCTGGCCACGAGGCTAGATCTGATTGATTCTGTGTTCTAAGACAAGATGTCATCAAAACTAATCTCTCAACATGTCCGATCTTCTGCTCTATTTTCCACAAACTACAAATCAACTCTAATGACGTACTGATCTATTCATATTCAGGTTCCAGGGTTGGTGCTTTTGGCTCGATGGCACCAACCTGCATACAACACGAGTTACCCGCCGCTACCTATACTAGATGAGATTTTCACTCTTGATTTCAACCCACACCAATACACGTCTTTTTTGAAGTACACTGTAGGCCCAACGCGTATGCCTTCTCGTGCGCCCTGGAGGTATTCGTTTACCACCAGTTTAAACTGGCACAGGAGAACACTTTCGCTGTTGGAATATCAACCAGGTCATCTCCACCCTGAAAGGCCTTCTTCGGAAGCCATGCCACTTCGGGACTATTTACATGATCAACATCTTCACGTTTCTATTCTTTTGCCCATGCAGTAGCCATGGCCCAAAATGTTGGCGCCAATGTCGTAGCCGTACCGGTCAGTGATACCCAGACCGTTTAGAAAGACGCATGAAAGCAGGCTCGGGAATCCTTCGAGGAATCCAGCATTGAGCTTGTTGCCTGAAAGATCGAGCTCGATAAGATTGGAATGCAACGTTCCATTGACGCCGTGGCCGAGCATCGAGGGGTCCATGCTGCTGAGCATGTTTCGCAGAAGGTTGACTGCTCCAAGTCGAGTGTTGATGTTTGGAGGAAACCGAAGCTCGACGTCTTTGATTTTGTTTCTGGCGAGATCAAGTAGTCTGATGTTTCCTGGTACCTGAAGAGAGACCTGGCGAAGTCGGTTGGAGGGAATGCTGAAGCAGCGAAGGTCACTGAACTGTGTGAGGTAGGCAACATCTAAAGCTTCTATGCGGTTTGCACCGAGAAGTATCAGCTTGATACCGGGTGGGAGCTTCAAACGGCTTAGGCTCTCAGCGTCTATACGGTTGTGAGTCAAGTCGATCCGAACAAGACGGGAATCTTCTTCAAAGGCGACGTTCTTGATACTGGAGATATCACAGCCAACGAGGATGAGCTCTTCCAACGACGATGGGAAAAGCACGTTTTCAAGACTATTGAGAGGACAGCGGTCCATCTCAAAGATTCGAAGCGTATGTGGAAGTCTCACATCGGCGAGAGATTCAATGCAGTTGTTGCTAAGCAGGAGCCATTCGATCTGTGTCGGTTCACCAAATATATCTTGGGAAACATCCAACAGGCCCCGAAGCTTGTTTTCACAGAACATGAGCTTTTTGGTGGTTTTTGGGAAGCGAATATTATGGACATCAGTGAGTAAATTGCATGCTAGTTCTAGTGTAAATGGCCTAGATGGATTAGGAAGCTTGACACCGTCAATCAGAACTATGCTGTTTCGCTCGAGATTGAGCCTCTCGAGGTTGGTAGGAAATCTGAAAATGTCGATGCTTGTGCCGATGTTGCAGTTGGCCATCCTGAGATCGACGAGAGATTTCGGAAACTCAGCATAGTCATGTTGGCTCCACTCGGCAGGATTACCGGAAACATCGAGGGTCAAAAGTTTCAGGGAAAGCTTGCAAAAGACCGTTTCCACAAGGTCGGTGATGTTGTTGTCTGACAAGTTCAAGTTCACCACCTGAGGCGGTAGATCGATCAGATGGATGTTGCTCTTTGAGATCTGGATGCTGCGCAACAGCTCGTACTTTCGTAGGTCCCAAACGCCACTCTCGTTTTTGATACTGGTAAGCGCCACCTTAGTAAGCTGCGTTTCCTTCTGTAGAAGCCACAGAATGTGCTCGTAGTGTGCATGAACAGAGCATTCAGCCAAGCCCGATTGATAAACGAAGGACTCACGTAGACATTGGCTGCTTTCCACAATTGTCGGAAGAAACTTCAAGGTGGCATCCCTGACGATGAACAAGGACAAGTCGGTGATGTTCATTGGTATGTCGAACTCGAGAGAAGGGTGCACCACAACTGCCTGACCCAAGCGGAGTTTCCTAAGGTTTCTCGGAAGCAGCTGCCCTAGTTCAGCGGGGTTGTTTCTTGTAAAGCCATCGCAGTTCGGATGCAAGGTCAATTCCCGAAGATTGTCGTTCTTGTCGAATAACGTAGTGAATGTAACGTTGTTATTGATGAGCAGAAGCGCCTCTAGCGACGAAAGCTTATGCATATCGAGCTCTAGATCTCCAGCAAAGTTCCTTATGGCCAATCCCACGAGGCTTTCACCCAAACATAGGTGGAGCTGATCTACTACCATAGATAAGTCATAGACATGAGGTACACTCGGATCGAACTCGATCTCCACAACAAAACGACCGTTTCTCGGGAGTCTTTCAACGAGCTCAAGAAGATCAGTCACGTCGTACAGGTGCCACACCACATACAGCAAAGTGATGCATTTGTCTGTTGGTATGCAGCTCAATAGATCCACGGCTTCCCTGGGTCCCACATACTCCAAATCGGACTCCGAAAAAAACGCCGGACTATACTGCTCAAGTAGAAGCGGCTGCCGTTGTCGATTTGTCAACACAATGTGACGCCGAGCCAATCTAGCTTGCAATGCGTTTAGATTAGGCTCAATGTTAGGGCACAGCGGTACCGCCGCAGCAATTTCATTCAACGAAAGGTACTCCAAAACCCTACATTGTATGTCTAGGGGAAGGTTGTACCAAGGATGGGACATTTCAACACTTCAATGTAAAGAATTGAGGTGGTTTGGAGAAGTCAGACTGATAGGAACTGCAGGGCAGTAAACGGTAGCAGGGTATGCAGGAAGGCCGTTAAGGGCGATGTCGATTAATATGACAATGTTGCGACAATAGGTGTGGGGAATTTAAAAACGATTGTTTTCGTAAAGTAGGTGGTAGAGGCAAGCTGGCGACAATAGAGATAATCGATTTTATATATGGCGGGGTTTTGCCGATTTACGAGGATCGCAGAATCGGTGCAGTCAATGAACGGGCAGAATGCGGGAAGAACAATCGGGTGATTTTGGGTACGAGAATAGATTGTGAATGGCTGTTGAGAAATGGGGTGTTTGTTTGACTTCTTTGTTATTGGTCCGACGGCGTTGGTTCTTGATAATAATGTTTGGTCTGACTCTGATGGATGTTGAGTGGGTGCAATTATTGAAGGGAGCTTCCAGAAAACGTATATGCCAGTGAAGTTGGCTTAGTACAGGAGGAGTCAGATAAGCGATAAGCGTGGCGTCGAATATGGAATTTATTTAAAGTACGGAAAAGCTGGCCGCCATTAGCCGGCTAGAGACGGGTAAGTACCTTCCGAATACGAGAAACGTGTTTGACCCGGGTAATTAGTGATTCTGCCGTATTTTGGGGAGTCAATAATCATGACACTTGAGAAAACTTCCAAAATTCGAAAAGAATGAATGTTTGGTTCACTGATGGGGATATTGGTTGCAAAACTATAAAAAGCCTGCATATAAAACGACTAAACTGACTGCATATACGCTTAAAACACCTATACATATTGCACTCCGCGACACTTTTACGTGCTCGAAGAGCGCAGTGGCGCAGTGGAAGCGCGCAGGGCTCATAACCCTGATGTCCCAGGATCGAAACCTGGCTGCGCTAGTTTTTTTTTACGCGGCTGGAGACTCCATTTCTCGAGCGCATTCTATAAGTATTCTTTTTTTATAAATATGTACACGCTCCTCAACGAGGCCAGCTCCGACGAGCGTATTCTTAGTATAATCACGATGATCTCTCTTTCACCAGTTTGCAAAAACGACCCCTGGCATCAACAGCCGAGTCAAATCATAAAAAACGATCTAGCGAGCCAAAATAAGCAATTCCTGCACAGATCACCCACCTCCATGATTCTCCATTGAACCCGCATATTAACGTGTCCAGTTGATCAACAAACGCCAACTTCGTCATGGTATGTTTAAAATAGCAACGGATTCTAGAACGAACTAACATATAGCCGCAACAAACCGCAAAGCAGAGGCAAGCCAACAACAAGTTCGCTAAAAAGAACGTTAACAAGCAGGGTAAGCCTAGAGACGTTAAGAAGAAGACCGAGTTTCCAGTGTCAAAAACGTGGATTTTCGTCTTGACCTTCTTGATCTGCGGCGGTGCAATCTTGGAGTTAATCAGGTTGTTCTTCTAAGCCTTATGGGACAGTTAAATTGTATAATAATATTATAACTTGCATCAAACCGTCAACTAAGTTCTTCTCCAGATATTTCAGGATTGATCAACAATCCTTTATCAAGCGCAGCGACAGAGTCTCCATTTAGTACCGGCAGCTGTGGCTGTGGTGCACCTCTGAAATCTACTCTTCTTGTTGGGATATCCAGCCCAAAGTCCTCGAGGTAGTCGAAAATGTCCTTCTCGCCAGCGAGCTCAAAAGTGGAAAGCTCAAATCGCTTATCATTGATAACACTGAGATATTGGGCACATGTTTCTATCTCCGTCTGAGACAAAGGTGTCTCGAACTTCTTGTCCTCTTTGCTTGGACCAGTCGCTCGGGGGAATGGGAAGATACCCGATAACTCTTGAGCCACTGGTTTTTGCAGCGATTCTTTTGGCAACACGTATTTGAATGTGTGCTTACCATTCAAGGGTGACACCAATCTCAAGTCGCCAGTTTTGTCGTAGAACGCGAGTTGATCCATCTCGAACAATTTCTTATCCAACGTCAGCTCTTCACTCAAGCGAGATGGGAGATTGGACACTTTAGGAAGCTTCACAAACCTACACGCTCCAATGGACGGCAATACCCACGAGTCTAGGAATTGATCACTCGAGAATCCTCTGGATTTACCTCCAAGTTTGTTAGGATGGTTGTTGGACTCTATTCCACGCGACAAGTAGTTTATGTTATACCAGTGAAGCGAGCCACTCTTCTTGGAGATACAGCCAAAACCGGCGTTGGTACCGTCGCTGCAACCTGGGCCTTCGGAATTCACAAACCAGCAAATATCATTGATGGTTGCACTCGTATTGCCACGGACAAACTTGCCCACCAAGGAAGCTTCCTTTGGCAATCTGTAAAGATCCCAGAGGTAAAATGCATCTCCTTTGGCGCTGGCCTGAACAAGTTGGAGATCATACGGACTGAGCGACAAATGTGACACCCCACCAGGGGGTTTAAAGGTAGCAATCATCTGCCCGTTGTGAAGATTTATGAGACGAATGTACTTGTGCTCACCTGAATCTTGCGTCAGTTTCTTGATCTTGTTGGCGGTGGAGTATAGGGTCTGGCTGATGTTGTTACTGATCGAATGAAGCGACACATCCTTGTCCAAGATATTGCTCTTGGCTCCTTTGGGTTTCAGCCAGTACTCACGAATTGTCTTCGACCCCGTTTCAGAAAGGGCGTAGAGCTTATCGAGTGCCGAGCCGGATATGGACGAGACAACACGCATGAGAAGTGGGCCTGAGGGGGGAAGCTTCACGTCTGTAAAGAGACATTCCAGGCGAGACTCTTTCTTCTTGGTCGAGTTACTGTGTGAATGGAGGAGGTGTCTCTGGTGGTCCATCTCCGTCTTGGTGGGACAGTACACAAGCCAAGAGCCTTGCAAATCATAGATGGGGGCATCATTGGAGACGCATGCTTTGAGGAATAGCCAATCGGTGGTGATACCCTCCTTATCAGCGATGGGCCTCGTAATATTCTGGTGGATGTTGTGCAGCTCGTACGGGTCGAGCCTGATACCCGTATTTTGGCGGAAATTCAAGATACAGATGTAGCCGTTTGCAGAGCCGATCGTTAACAACTCACGAGATAGCTTGATTGTATGCGGTGCCTTGAAGTAGGAGGGGAGGGCCAGGTACTGCTCCTTATAGCCATGAATGTACATGTGCACGGTATCACTTGTCGTGAAGACAACGCCAGGAAGCCCTGCAAAGTCACCAACCTTGAGGGCGACCAATTGCTTGTTCAAGGAGACACTTCGTATCAAGTTGAGAGAGTCACCCCGATAAGCCTGGGTGTTTGGCGAACACCAGTCCCAGAGCTCAAGCACCATTTGATCCGGGTAATAGACGCACATTTCGCCTCGAGGCCCGAATTCCACGATCCTGGACTGGGCCTTGGACTCTGGTTTGGCTGAGCCGTTTGTGCCGTTGAGGTTCAGGGGCTCCTCCTGATTGGGCAGATCCGAGTCTGTGACGGCGCCATTCTCGGTAACTCCGGAGTTATCAAGCGTGGCCGCTTTGAGTTTGTTCCAGGTGGCCTTAAATGTACCAAGACGGTGACCACGCTTGGGGTTTGTTGGTCTGAGGTTAGTATGGAGAAGGAGGGGTTGGGGAGGGTCTTCCAGATAGGGAAGGCCGAGGCGTCACGTACACTTTCACCAACAGTGGCATTTCTAGTAGTATAAATAGGATATCGCAAGGGAAGGGGGAATCGGAAGAAGAAGTAGGTGGGAGGTCAGGGTCCGTGATGGTTATGTTATCTATAGTGGGTAACTGCGGGTACTGCATACAAGTGCCATGCCCACGTTATCGAGGCGCGATCTTTTGCAGCCACCGTGAGATCCAATTTGGTGTGTTGTTTTTGTGGAACCTGTGGGTGTGAAATGGGTGTTTTAGGGTGTTTACTTTGATGAGGAGTTTTTATAAGAAGGTATTTCTATGAAAAATGCCTGCATTTTGGGCACTTCGGGTGCTCACTATGGTGCGATAAGGTATAGCCGCGATCAACCGTGAGTCATTGTTTTGGGGTTCTGGAGACGGCTTGGTGAAGATAGAGAAGATTTTTGCTCACGGTGGCGAATTTCGGGAGAGATTGGAGAATGTCGAGGGTTTTGGAGATTTTTTGGAATTGGGTTAAAAAGTGGCCCGCTGGTGTAAATGCATGCTAGGGTATGCAATGGAAGGCTAGCCGAGCACGATATCACCAGGGCACCATTGAACAGTAGACATATAGTTCAAAGAAGAAAGAACATCATATCCTCGAATCATGAAACAGGTGCTTGTTTTAGGGGGTGATACGGCTTCAAGCGGATGTAGAGTCAGAACCTAAAAGCCTAATTGCCGAGCCTGGCTCCCTCGGTGTAGGTCCATGGCTGATAAGGAAGTGTTGGATTCTTGACTTGATGAAAGAATTTCCCGCAATCCAAGCATCGATTCACTTCGCCAATTTCATGAGTCTCTTTGTCGATCTCACCCTGGACTACCCTAGATGCCAATACCCAAATACCATAGCCAATCATTCATCACGGTATATCCCTGAAACAACCAAACGACCAGACAACCACCAACCACCTAAACCACCCAAACTGCCTAAAACTCACCAGCCATCCCTAAATCCGTCGGCTCCCCTCCCTAAATCACCACAATGTAGCACCTCCCGTCAAGCCTCAAAATCGCCTAATCCGCCTCACTCCAAAATGGTCAGCCTCTCGTCACAACCTGCAAGTACGAGCCCAAGCGGTCCACCTTGGCAGCCCAGCTATATTGTATCACCGCTACGGGAGGGGAGTAGGCGATCTGCTATGGTACGACAACGTTCCCCCGCTTTAGGGATTCGGTGGAAATGCATTGGAGATGACCAGCAAGTGACATCAACACATTGGGGGGAAGACAAAATCTTGAAAATTGAGCTTTTCTAGTAGAAGTTTGTAGCACAGCCGCGTGACGGCTTCTTCTTCTTGACACCCAAAAGTCCGAAATGTGACAAGGAAAAGACAAACTGTGGGGCCGTCTCCTTTGCATGGACACCTCTAAATACCCTGTTTGTTCAGCTATCTCCGCCGTCTCCTCAAGAGGTATTTCGATCTACAATGTCAAAGCAGCACTTTCTTGGCTTTCCTCCGCTTGAACCCCAGGTTTCCCCATGGGGCGTTTAAAGTTGCGTTTCGAAAAGGCCGCTTACCAGCGTCGAAGGCTTTGATCTTTTTTTCCACAATGCAATTTAAAAAATCATCTCTGGCCCAACACGCCTCGTATCTACAGCGTGGGCTGGACATCTGGGAACAATGCCAAGGTGTGTGAAGGAGCACATAGAAACCCCCACATTGTAGCACCAGTTTCGCAGCCATCACGGCTCTTGGGTCTTAGGGCAAGTATGGAGGGGACCGCCTTGGCTGAATCCTGAATAGCCAGGTCTGACTATAAAAGAAATAGTATTTGCTAATTTGATTTGGCAATGGCGGCAAAAGACGATATTAGCGACCCCTCCCTTGGAGGAAAGGCGTACGAGGAGTTTTCCGACGATGTCGAGAAGAAACAAGGTGTTGTTGCTGATGTGGAGCCAATTGACACGGCTGAAGCGGAGGATTTTTCGGATATTGACGAGCAGAAGTTGCTTCGTCGCATGGACTGGCGGCTTCTTCCGCTTTTCACCGTCTTGTACTTGCTCAGTTTCTTGGACAGAGGTAACATTGCCAATGCCAAAATCGAAGGGCTTGCAGAGGACTTGAACTTGCGGAACCACCAGTACAACATGTGCTTGACGATTTTCTTTATTTTCTACGCTTCCTTGGAGATTCCGTCCAACATGCTCTTGCACCGTGTGAAGCCTCGCTGGTTCATTCCCACCACCATGGTCTTGTGGTCGATTGTCATGACGCTCATGGGAACGGTTCAAAAATACGAGGACCTTTTGGCCTGCCGGGCGCTTTTGGGGATTTTCGAGGCCCCCTTGTTCCCCGGTATCTCGTACATTTTGTCCATGTACTACAAGAAGTCGGAGATTCTCATGAGACAGGCCATTTTCTTCAGTGCTGCTTCTGTGGCGGGCGCTTTTTCGGGGCTTTTGGCGGCTGCAATTGCCCAGATGGACGGAGTAGGCGGCTACGAAGGCTGGAGGTGGATTTTCATTTTGGAGGGTTTGCTCACCTTTGTCGTTGGAGTCTACTCGTACTCGGTGTTCCCCAACTACCCCAAGGACTGTGCTTTCCTTCTGGACAAGGAACGCCGTTTCGTGCAGTGGAGAGTGAAGTTCTCGTCCAACGCCGAAAACAAGAAAATGCTTGGTTCAGGCGAGGAGTCCTTGTCCAAGACCGTGGGTGAGGATATGCTGGGCAGCAGGGAGTACATCTGGAAAGCGTTCAAGGACTGGCAGATCTGGGTGCAGCTTTTCATCTGCTGGGGTATTTTGGTGCCGCTTTACGGAATTGCTCTTTTTGCCCCATCGGTCATTTTCGCCTTGGGATATACTTCCACTCAAGCGCAGCTTATGCTGGCTCCTCCGTTCATCTGTGGTGCCATTATCTGTGTTGTTCAGGCCTACTTCTCCGATAGAGTGGGCTACAGAGCACCGTTTATGATTTTCAGCTTGCTCTGTATCGTCATGGGCTTCATGGTGTGTTTGGTCTTTTCACCAATTACCCAGGCTAACTCCATCTACGGTGCCATGTTTGTTTTGTCGATTGGAGCCGCTGGATTCCCCATGACGGTGATCTGGCTTGCCAATAATCTAGGAGGTACGTTCAAGAGAGCCATTGGCATGGCGATCCAAATCGGACTCGGCAACTTCTCCGGTGCTTTTGCTTCCAACTTCTACAGAGACCAGGATGCTCCCCACTACACGCTTGGCCATGCTTTGGAGCTTGGATTTGGGTGTATGGGAATTATTGCTTCTCTTATTGCTGTGACCGGCTACTTGCTTAGTAACAGGAAGAAGCGGAAGGACATTGCTGCTGGAAAGTACGACGACACCTCGTCCGAGGAGCTTGTCAAGATGGGCGACAAGAGTCCCTACTTCGTGTACAGATTGTAGACGGTATGCTTATGAATTACGAGAAAAGGCAGTGTAGACGGCGTTGTGGCATTTTGACATTGTGGCATTTTGACGGAGGTAGAAGTAGGGTGGGGAGTAGCTCGGTCACTCGAAGAACGGTGAATCCTTGGCACATTGGCACTGAGACGTTGGAGGTTATGGAGGTTTTGGAGAATTTGCAGCCAAGAAGAGGAGACACTTAAGAAATTCTGGTTTGAAGGTGTGACAAGCTTCTCCACATCAAAGTGCCGTTGGAAGTAGGCTTCTGAGCGTTAAGCAATGGAGTGATGAAAGAGACTTTTTACAGTAATGTTTTGAAATTTTTTTAGAAAGTAAAAGCTTAGAATGAAGGATTTCAAGATCGACTTTGCGGAAAGTCATTATCTCGTATCTCGGTCCATGTGATGCACTGATCGTTCCATCGTAGTGTTATCGTCTCACCCCACGGACTACCATACGGCGTATCTTCCCCACTTTCAAAATACCGTTTTCTGGTCGTTCTATTTCAATTTCTGGCAATTTTACCAAATCTCACCCAATCGCAAATCCTCACCTTTCCACTTCTTGTGTATCTCTAACTCACCCATGTACCCACCTCTCTGCACCTTTTCGCAACCATTTCGCAACTATCACCAAAAGATCAGATACTCTTCTGAATGCCTGGTACAACAACCTACGTCCAGGTATCGCCTGGACAGTCAATTCCAATTAGGGTTTTCGTCAACAGGCGACGCATCATACTGAACAACACCGTGGCAATCAATGACCGCTCAATCATCAAGCTCTCGTCTATCAACCTGCTCAGGCTTCTGAATAACGACTTGACAAACCTCATCATGGACGTCAAGGAGGAGCTACAAAAGATTCTTTTCCAGGAGCCTTTGAGGTATCTTTTTCCGCTGAAGTTTGTGCACGGTTCCGATAAGCTATCTAAGGATATAGGGACAAGGTGGAAATGTAAGGTGGTGGCTTCCCTAGGGTACTTGGCATCGTTGCGGTACAAATTGGGCTACCTACGGGACCAGGACGATATACACTTTTTGGAAGACAGAAAGGTGGATGTTACTTCGAAAGATACTAATAGAACTGCTCTTCTAACCAAGGAATTGAAGTTCACCTTCATGGAACCAGACGAGGGTGTTATCCACGATGAGGACAATGTCCTCGACGACAAAAAGACGCTTTCGTACCGGTTGAACAAGCTGGCCTTGCTCAACAACAGCATCATCGATAGTCTAGATCTCTACGTGACAAGCCGGCCGCACCTGCAAAAAGCTTAATATATATACATGGGAAAAGCAAACATGAAAGGCTTTACACAACATCGCTGATCACCTTCGATGCCTCTCTGTAGGTCTTCAACAAGTTGATACACTTCTCCCTCTCCATCTGGATCAGCTCGTCCTCCTGGAGCAACTCGTCAAAGTACTTCTCGTTGTACAACTTCACCACAAGCCTGTTCTGGATGTGTGTCTTGATGTAGTTGACAAGAAGACACATGATCGACTTGGGCACCTGGTCCTGGACAATCTCACGCACAATGCCAAAGTACGACACAATCAACCGTCTGATCAACTCGCATTCTAGCTGCTCACGCTCATTGAGCTCATTGAGGTTGGACTCCTCTCCGTGCTCAAGGTGTGGCACATGTCCGTTCTCCTGTTCCGAGACGGGGCTCTGGGAAGGAGCACGGTCCTCTAGACTGAGGCCCTTCACATCGGCGTGGACGTTACCGCCGTTATTGATGAAGTTATTGTTGAATTGCAAAGTTGGTTCCTGTGGCAGTGGGAACTTGAACGGAGTTGGGTTCAATTGAGCTTGCGCTTGCAAGTGCTGTTGATGCATGATGGGGTCCTTGCCGAAGAAGTAGTTGAAGTACGACTCGTGACCGTGGCTGGCGAGGTCCGACTTGTGAGTGTGCAGTGTTCTTGAAGAGTCGCTTCTCTTGTGCTTGTGAACAACTGGTGGTTTTATTTCGTCATCCACCTGGTCAATGTCAATGTCCTTCGAGTCTATGTGGCCGTTGGGAAGCTCGGTCTCGGTGTCATCGGAGCTTTCCGTTTCCTTGTGGTGCTTGCTCAAGATCTTCAGGGTGGCGATCCTCATGCGAGATTGCAGCTCCGTCTCACGTTGTCTGCGTCTCTCCTCGACCACGGTGGCCATGGCTTTAGCAGCACCAACAAAGTTAGGGTGGTTGGTGTTGATGTAGGCCTGCTGGATCTCGATCATGGATTCCACGTACTTGATGGTAGGGCCCAATCTCTCGCGCAACAAGTCGCTGACGGTCTCCATGAGCTTAGCCTGTAATTTGGGGTATCTGGTCATATCAAGATTGCTTCCGGCATTGCATATCAGGTGCACGATTTTCATCAATTCCTCGTAAACGAGCTCCACACATCTGCGGGAGGGTTCTTCTAAAAGCTTTATCTGAGGTTTGACAAGCAAGTCAAACGCCAACTCTGGGACGAACAACGATGGACGAGGACCCAGCGAGTTGCGAATAGCCGTGCGAATGTCCTTGACGGACAAGTTTTGCGTGGGGTTGATGGCAGCCAAGGAGGAGCCAAACACCTCGTTGTAGATGTAATAAATACGAGCACCACCACACAACTCCTTGATGGAAACGTCGTCGAAGGAAGTTCCCTCCACAGAGTTGACCACGCTGTTGGCGAACTTTGTCATCAAATTGAGGAGCAAAGCTGCACGGCCTTCCTTGGAGTCGACCAAGGAGGGGTAGTCGCCGTAGGAAGCCAACTCCTGCTCTGTTTGACCCATCAAAGTGTTCAATTTGGCCTTGATGTCAGGAAGACGCTCGCGAATGTGGTTCATCAAGATCTTGTTTAAGGTCAACGAGAGGTAGCGGGTACCGCACTTGCTAGCGAACGAGCGGTAGGCCGGGTGGTTAGCGAAGAATTGCTGCTCTGACTGCAACGAATCGTCGAGCAGCTTGTTGTCTTGAATATCTTGCTGCGAACGGTTGACCACACCAATAAACCCTAACTTGAGCGGGTAAACGTTGCCTTTCAAGATGTCCAAGGCGTTTGTGCCCTGGTCCATCAAGTCAAGCTTCGACAACACGCCCACAGTCCGCTTACCGGTAGGGTCGACCTGGCGAGCCAACTTGAGCGATTCCGAGTTGACCAAGTCGACGTTGGCGGGCGAAACAGCCAAGATGATGCAGTTGGGTTTCTGGATGTACTCCAAGATCAACGAGCGGGTCTGTCTCTCGATGTCGGTGGGCTGGTCGCCGATGGGGATCTTGGTGAGGCCCGGCAAGTCCACCAACGTCAAGTTGAGCACCTTGTGGGAGTAGATTTTGAGGTTTATGGGCAAGCGGGAGATCCCCTTGTTTTGGCCGGCGATCCGCAACGTCTCGGACTCGATCTCCTTGCGAATGTCGTTGAAGTCGTAGAAGCGCTTGTTGGGGATGTGGAGGAACTCGCCCCACTCGGAAGGAGGCTCGTTGCTGTGGGATCGGGTGCTTCCGTTGGAGCGTCTCAAGTGTTCCTCCAAACTCACCTCCGACGAGGTAGCGGGCACGTCCAGGGGCGAGTACTCCAAAACCGCCGGATCGTCCTTGTTCACGTGGATCAACTGCAAAACCAAGGGCCGTCTGGTCACGATTCCCGTGCCTCTAGGAAGAAAATCCTTGCCCACGATGTTCTCCAACACAGACAGCTTACCACATGATTGGGAGCCGACCACGGCCAAAACAGGAAGGTCGATATCGGCCAACTGCGTGGACGTGACGATATCCTGGAGTTTATTGACCACCGGGATGAGATCCTGGAGCGACATTGAGGAAGAAGGTGTAGTTATTCTGAGTGTTTGTGGCGAGCAATGGAGCGTAGGTGTCTGTGCAGGTGGTTTGGGGAGACCCACCAGAGGGACTGCAATTTGGGGTACCACGTTATGAGAAATTTTATTTTTTACCGTGATTTGGACGATTTGGGTGAAGGAGATGGACGTGGAGGACGTGGAGGACGGTTTGGGGGAGCGTGGGGGCAGAATCACGGGGGGGTTGGTGGATACAATTGGCTGCGAAATCGGGTCCAGACCGGTGCACACTGGGGTAGTTGGAGGTGGACGGCATGGGTGGGGGAGGCGAGAATAATTGACTTTTGGGGTTTTGCTTAAGGGTTGGAGTTTGGATTGGAGAGTGGTTTTTTGTTTTTGGGGCCGCCGATTGGTGGATGGGCTTGTGGCTAGTGCCTCGGAGGACCAGGGCTCAAGGACGACGATGGTTGCGGTGGGTGCGGTGAGGGCAGGTGGTGATTTCGCTGTTTTGGCTGTTTTTGGAGGGAGGGTAATGAGGTCTTTAAATTTGTGAGTTTGAGTAAGAGAATTGTGCCTTGATTGTGGATATGCCTGTGGAGGGTGGTTGCCTAGGGATATGGCAATATTGCTGGTTTCAGTGGGAGACGAAAGAGTCAAATAATCTGGGGAGCTGCTTCTGAGCTTGAGGCGTCGATATTTATATGATCTACTCGTTTCAAAATCGTGGGGTTGGTGTTTCAGCTTGCCCGGCTCTGAAACGCAGATGATACCAACGCGTTTCGGATATCCCAGCACATTGTTGCAGATTCCAAACAGTCAGCTAAATCCGTCTATAAAGTTTGCTTAATCCTTAAAAAACCATCGTTTCGTTGTTTATACCTTCTTCTGTCGATTCCACGTTCTATTGAGCATCCCCCTCCTTAGTACTACCCTCTGTATTCCTCTAAATGTGTCTAAATGTCTATTGTCTATTTGCCAATTTATGCCCCGATTGGGGCAGGCCTTCGGGCCTTTTCTGTCCTCATATCAAACTCGTTCGCCTCGTCCCAGCCGTTCCACGTATTGTAGCCCCAATTGGTCGAAGTATAGAAAGTCTTCCTATCGTACTTCTCCAACTCTCCGCCATCTTGCAACTTGTAGATCAAGTCAGGGTTGGAAAGGAAGTAACGTGAGAACCCGGCCAAAGTACGGTCGTCGTCGATATCCTCAAGAAGCTGCTTGAAATCAGGCACATCGTAGGTGTAGTTGCCGGATCTGATGAGAATGCCTTTCCACACCGATTTGGCAAAAGCGTTGCTTCCAAAAGCGTCCTCGTTGCTCAGCATGCCTGGAATTCGTGGCTCGATAAGCGAAACATAGGCAATCTCTTTTCCAGCATCAGCACGTTTCTGCAATTGACCAAGGAAGTAGCCAAAAGTAGCAATCGGGTGAATCTCATCCTGTTCAGCCTTCATGCCCGTGTACTTGAGCCAGGGTGAAATCCTGATTGCCACCTTTTCAGGCCCAATGGCCTCCGTAAGTCCGTCTATAAGCTCCAACGCAAACCTGGCTCTGTTCTCAATGGACCCGCCGTACTTATCGGTACGCTTATTAGCACTGGATTCGAAAAACTGGTTGATGAGGTAGCCCGTGGCGCCGTGGAGTTCCACATAGTCAAAACCAGCCTTTACTGCGTTTTCTCCAGCTTTCACGAAATCACGAACAACCTGCTCCACCTCCTGGGTAGTATACTCCTCCAACTCGTTCCCAGCCTTCTTTGCAGCCTGTTCCGCCTCTGGACTATGGTATATCGCCGAAACGCCTCTGTACTTAAGACCTTCCTTTTTCGACTGAACCGGATCGGCGCCCCTGCCCAATCCCCATAGCTGGACCGACGCAAACGACCCGTTTTCATGGATCTTGTCTGTGATCTTCTTCCACTCCTCCACCTGCTTTTCTGAATAAATACCAGGCACCTTTGCATCCACACCGGTGCTTAAACTAGGCAATGTGCCCTCTGTGATCACCAAGGTGCCCGGAAACCTGGACCTCTTATCGTAGTACTCGAGCTGGAGGTCCAGAGGAGTGTGGTCTGGAAGGGCTCTGAACCGGGTACTGGGTGCAAAAACGGCTCGATGAGATAATGTGTTTTTTCCGACTTTGAGCGGCTGGAAGAGTTTGGTCGCCTTGAGCGCCACAGACCGTGCTTTTTGAGACGCCAGCATAGCAAGTGGTAGTAGCAACCAGAGATTTTGCAACCGCGAAGATGAGTGTGGAATGTGGTGGGACTGTGGAGAGGTGTGGTAAGGTTTGGGGAGTTTTGGAGCGTTTGGGGCGTTTAGAATAGGTGTTATTTGGTCAATTGAGGTCGGTTTGTTTTTGATTTGTGTGATTTGGCGTATTTTGGTGGGATTAACTGGAAGGTTGTAGATGGGTGGAGTACAACGGTGGAGGTGAGCTTGATGGGAATGTGTAATTGAGTCCTGACAGTGGGGCAGTTGCATGGGGGTGGTTTAATGGAGACAAGGAAGCCTAAAGTTGTGCCGAAATTTGGGTACGTTGCTGGAATAGAAGGGTCAGTGGTAGTACTACTCTGATGACGTCTTAGCCAAAGTAGCAAACATGCTTCCTTCATGTATGGCCATGTTATTTTGTCAAATTCAAAGCTTCTTGATTCTATTTGATAGACTTTGATGTGAGTTGCTTTGTTTTCTTCAAATCTTGCTTAATTGATGGAGAAGTACCACATAAAGCGACTCTCCATGATCTTGCGTCGAGATGGTTTTTGACATAGTCATACTTAAGCCCTGAATGCTTCGAAACATCAGAATTCCCTACGACTGTTGGGGTTAAGTTTCCATAAGATTGCAAGTTTGAGGGTGGGATGGGGTGATACGTCTTTGTGGCTTATACTGGAATACGCGTTCCTATTGAAAAATCATGAACCTTATCTGATAGCATCATTGCATAGGATCTACACGATAAAGGATCATCAATTTGATTAATGAATTCAATTATACTCATATGGAAGACCTTACGGTTTAAACCACCAAGTCGTAGAACTACCTGACCGTCCTCCTGTTACAGTACTACAGTACACAACTAACTGGTAACCCACAAGCAACTACACTGATCCAGATCCGCCAAAACCATCAATTCATAAAAAATTCAACAATTCAATACCACTTCTCCAAAAACCCCCAATTTCTAAAACACCCCACCCCTATCGGTCCATACACCCTGGCAGCACGGGCTCTTATCAATGCTCACCCTCACTTTCTCAATCTAACATCAACACTTCTCCCTACCACTACTCCCTAATACCCACTGCACAAACTCCATCGACCTACTGAACTGCTAGAAGTGAAGTCGCCATGGTAAATGAAAATTCCACATTCACGGAACTCCCTATCCTCGATAAAGTTGCCGTGGCCTTTCCTCACTACCTTTACGCCACCGGTGTCGATAAACAATGGACGGGTTTTGCCATTCTAGGCGCCTGGGCCACGTTCCTACTCATCTTCTTTTCATACGCCACAGTCCAACAACCCAAAGCTTCCCTTGATCCGAACGACGATAAGGAATCTCCATTGTGGGACCCTTCAGACCGTGATGGAAGTGCCCTTTTCTTGAGAGAAACAGGCGAGGTCAAGTCAGGTAATCAGCAGACCATAAGCTGGCAGTACGCTGCTCTGATGCCGGTTTTTGGCGCTGGAGCCTTGTTTGCGTTGGACTACGCTATCAGAAACTGGAACGTGCTGAAGAGCACCTTGATCAACGGATACTTCTTGCTTGTGCTGTTTGCCTCGTCGCTTCTGCTTTTCCATATTGTCTCTATTTCGGCTGCCAGAAACATCGGCTACTGGTTGGGCTTGAAGGGCAACTCTGCTTTCTTCATCAAGCGCACTAGATTGACCTACTCCACTGAGAACGAGTTGCCATTGGGCTTCTACGACCGCATCGACGCCAAGTCTTTGGAATTCAGCAAGGAGAAGTTTGAAAAAATGGAGGACTTTATGTGGGAACAGAACAACGCTAAGATTGTTCGTCTTCCCAAACTCAAAACCAAGGACCAGGAGTCGGCTTTTGTTTACGACAATCGCTGGTTCTGGATTCTCTTGAGTTCGCTCCTGTTTCTGGCTGTCTACTTCAACTACAACCCTGCTTTGAGTTCCAGCTACCAATTGCCTCAAACTAACTGGCTTGTGAGCAATGCCGTTGCCTCTGCTTTACTCTCCAACATCACGTATGTGAAGGTAGGTAACGTCAAAGTCGCCGGAATCCTTCTCCTTGGAATGTTCGCCTACGACATCTATTTCGTGTTCCGCTCTCATTTGATGATGTCCGTGGCTACAGGTATCGATATTCCCGGCAAGTTGGTGTTCCCAAAGGGCCCCGAGACTCTCTTGTCTTATGCAGAGCTCTCTGGCCTTACTCAAAAGGAGTTGCGCCTTGACTCATCCTTGCTTGGCCTTGGCGACATCATGTTACCGGCCATTTTCGCCTCTTTGTGCCTTAGATTTGACTACCACAGATTCTACTCCAAAAACAAGTTGGCTTTCCACAGACTCCGCAGCATCGGTGTTCCAAGCTACTTTGTGGCCCTGATTGTGGGCTACATTGCTGCTTTGGTGGCCACTGTCGTTGCTGTGTTTGTTTTTGAGCAAGGTCAGCCAGCATTGCTCTATATCGTGCCTAGCATGTTGATCGCTGTCACTTTGACTGCGCTTGTCAAGGGCGAAGTGAGCCAGCTCTGGAACTATCGTGAAGAGTTGGCTAAGTACGAGCCAGAGAAGGAGAAGAGCGCAAAGAATGAGAAAAAGGAGAAGGAGGATGAAGCTGACAAGATTGAAGTCGTCACCACCGAGACGTTGTATGAGTTTGGTGACGCTACCGATGACAGCGACGATACTTTCTTGATTGAAGACAGCACTGATGCTGATGACGATTCCGATATTTCTGATCTTGAGACCGAGCTTGGTCATTTGATACAAGACCAGATGGTTGAAGTTGAGTTTGTCGAGGAGGAGTCCGACTAGCTGCACTGCAAGAATAGATATAGAACCTGCTTACTTAAAGAACGCGTTATAGATTATATACTGGTGATGTTGGATTTCACCAGAGACGTATACAAAGTATGGTGAGCACTTAGAAGATGCTTCAATGGATGGTTTACATCGTTGCATAACGGTACAAAACACAACTTGGAATTACGAGAGGCATGCCAATGGTTTAAACATAGAGATTCTTGAAATTCTATCTTTATTGCAACCAGATCAAGGGTATTTAGTGTTTTGGAAAAAACCCGAACCTCCTCAAAATCCGGGGTTTTGGTCATAAAACCCGTACCGCCCAAGTCGATTTTTCAAAAATGTCCAGATTGACGAATTTTCAAGGGTCCCCCCTTGGACTGGTAAAAAATTTGAAATTATTATGGAAGTTATCTCCGCTGGGAATCACAATTTCCCAATAATTCTGGGATCATTTGAAAGCTACGGTCAAGGGCTACAATTTGAGCCGTGATTTACCTCATATACTCTTCTAGATGGTGTGAATTGGGAACTTAAAGGTTTCTTGAATCCTCACCATCAACAAAACCAGTTCAAAATCACCAAATATTGTCAATTGAGCTTACACAGCTCGAAACACAATGACAATGGCAGTTTAAAGCATATTTAGAGACTCTATGACGGATTTAATCGCTCATTATTCGTAAATTGTAGCATTCCTCTTACCAACGACTTGATAAGATGACTTAAGATATCAATCCTACGCTAATTTGGTCTTTTTGGCCTAATTGGATGTGTGTATTGCTATCAAGGAAAGGGGGTACGATCTGAAGCAATCAGTGGGTGGCTGTGGGTCTTTATTGACTTAAGATTGGGCCATTTCATGAGTAGTTCTGACCACTACAGAGCTCTTGATCCACGGCAAGAAGCATCCATGACTTCCAAGCTAAATAGCACTCCATTATTGGAGGCAATGAATGTTGAAACGATTTGGACCAACCAGTAGAAGGCTTTCAACGACTTTTTTATTTTAAACAGTCCAAATATGCCCATAAACGGACCATTGATTAATCCCGGAGTCCTTTCTATCACTCCAGAACTCTTGAACAACGGTGTAAAGATTATAACTGTTATTTGGGTGTTACAGTACTACCATGTAGTCTGAGTTTTCAGAAGGGTAACATCCAACAGAATTCAGAGGCCGAATCTGGCAATAAATGACTTAAAACACTACCATTATACTTTATTGGAAAGCGTTAATATGGAGAATATAGGTTTAAAGACTCCAGGCGGTAAATGACGATTTGGTTTATTGTATTATCATTTTGCTTGACGTAATCCAATTGGCCAAACCCTATGACCTTCAGCACTTCCAATCTATAGACTGAGGAAGATATAGGAGAAATGACAGGGTTGACGATTCCAGGCAATATTATACCCAGTTTTTTCAAATTCGTTGCATTTAAACCATCGGGTATTTCGAGAGTTTCTCTGACTCCAGCAGAGCGTTATTGGAATACGGGTGTAAATTTAATACTAGGCGTTACATGACCATTCTGTAGTATCATTTTTCTTGAGTTGTGCCCTTAAAAGAGCTCTTTATCTCTTGGCCTGCCGCATCGCATTTAGGACGAGTTTGCGGTTTTCAGCTGAATCAACTTTCCATGACATTCTGAGAACTGTTTGGGTTAGTGAAAATGTAAGGTATTATTAAGGTAAAGAGGTCGAAATAATCTTTTAGGTTAAAACGCCATTCTAAAACGCCCTTTTGCGCTTCAAATGGAATGAATCGACTCGGCTTTTGAATTGTGGGGCCATTGCCATATTTTGTGAGTGCCTCCTGATAATCGCTTTATTCCAACAGATTTGGGATCGTATGTATGAAATTGATCTTTGACACAATCGAAGTCTATGAAAATTAGAGCGAAATATCTGGTTTTGAAATGTTATTTGTCGTGGGTCTTTTGTTTGATTTGTATGGATCCCTGGGTATCCATAGCTCGATTGTATGATCCCGATCTTTTCAGTTTGACATGATTGAGTTTTTGCCTGCCTAGTGACAATTTATGAAACTTGAACTTAACCCCGACGCTGCAACTGACACATTTATGTCCAGGCCGTGCATGGCGATAACGCAGGTAACGATACGCGAAACACAAAATAGCGATTGAATACGACTACGAATTAGCAGCGACATGCAGAAGAGGTGGGGTAATGATATATTAAGATAATTAGTAAAAAGTAAAAAGAAACAAGAAAAAAGAAAAAAAAAAAAAAAAAAAAAAAAACCGGATCGCCTGACCCGGAGAAAGACCACGGAGGGTTTTTCTTTTTAATGGTGTGGGTACTAGTTGCATTGCCCCACAAAAAGAAACCGTGTCAGCGGTACCACACGTCGGCCACGATAGAGAACCGACATGGGGCTCCAACGGAATTTGCACAGAGTTCCGAGGGTAGACCTCGGTGGAGGCTTCCAGCTTCCACGCACAGATGCTTCCACGCATGTCACCCACCGATCGCCATGCAACTTCCGAGGAGCAAAGGCAAAAAACAGAAATGCGGGTCAGGCATTTCCGAGGGTTCGCGTTCCACACCTCAATTGGTGCTTCTTCACACGAGAAAAAGAAAATCAGATTTCTCTGACCAAAACAGCCAGTGGATGCTGTTTCAACGTTCAAAACAAAGAGCCGACTGCAAACTCCGATCCACCAAAGATAATCATTTGCAACACTACCCACGCGGCATGATAACTCCAACGTGGGGGAAACCAACAGAGCAGGAACTGGCTGACAGCCCTGAGAGAAAAAGAGTTAATGCTTCAAGACCAAAGAGGCTTACCCGTCAAGCCCTGAAACGGAGGCAATCCGGGTCATCCCAGACAATTAAGCCCGAGGTATCCACCAGTGTGTCATGACAGTCTAATCCATCGTTGCACGACACCACAACTTAGGATGCGAATCAGTGGAGGGATTCCTGGGAGATTGACAGAAGACCATGCGTAAGCTCTACCTTGTCCAGACGTCCACAGGCGGAGGTTCGATTGGCGGAGCTCAAGGGCAGTTAGGGACACGTAGCGCTACCGTGTCTTTGGCATACCCCACACCAACCTTGCCACCACGGAAACCGCAAAAAGTGTGATCATCAAATTTTGAGGAACCGACCCGTAGAAACCCGTAGAAGGATGGAGCTTACACACTGAACTGGAGGCAAAGGGCATCGGACTCAGATTGTCTGGCCACCCGTGGCCAAGAGAATAAGAGACGTGGCACCCTTTGTACCAGTTCGAGACGTCTGAGACGCCCAACCACGCTTGACCCTAAGACAACGCCACCTTCACAAAAAGCTCCATAACAACGAAATCGGCTATGTTTCGAGGCTACTTAGCCAGAGAAACTCTCTTGAGTCGGTAGCATCGAAAGCTGGTTGTGTGGGTGGAATTGTACAGAAAGAAAAGTGGGTGGTTTTGGTGAGAAAAAGTGGGAGCGAGTCTCCTTTTATAGTCTGAGGGGTGGCACAAACCAAGTGGCGGGGGCAATTGACGTATTATTCATGTGGAGTGGGACATAACGGATGGTATTATGGGAAATCTTCTTTTAAAGAGGCTCTAGTGCTTGTTGTGGGGCTGTTGATGGTGGTTCACTGAAATGGCTGCAAAAATGAGAACGAGGTGACAGTGTGGAATAGGCACACTACTTATAGAGATATAACTTTGAGGGAAATAAAGGAGGAGAAGGGTATGTGTCGTTAGCCATTATGTGTCATTTGATGAATCACTTTCAGAAGAGAATTTGGTCCACTATAGTGCATGGGGTGTCTACCTTACCGATCCATGAAGATACAACACTGGTCAGGCATTTTGATTGATTCATGGAGAATCTACACTAGTTTTCTATAAGAATCGTATGCAAGAGAGATACCTGTGAGTCCATGAAGAATGGGTTTTAGCGTTATCATCCTAGAACATTCAGGTACTAGGTAAGCACAGCTGGAGCGTCAAATGAAGTGCACTTGTAGCTTGAAGATGCACGATACATCATTATAATCAAGAACCATACAATGCAATGAGGAATCTTTTTCCAACAAAGAAGCCTCCTGTGGTCTTCACTTCATTATGTGGTCCTTTCACCTCCACGCTTGTGAGCCTTTAGAACAAGACGAGCTGGAGCTCAATTGACAGTCCAACCTTCGAACTTCAAATCTGAAAAGCAACACATTATCATACGAAGTTCACGATTTACGCAATTCCACCTAAAAAGAACCGATTCGATATCACCGCTTTTGCCTCCACCCTACCTTAACTATGGCCGCACCGCGTTTTGCAACCACTTACCACTCCTCACCAACGCCACCAACAAGGATTATAGAAAAAAACTTACTTCCAGACAATCAGCAAAGAATGTTTCGAATCATTTCCCAAAATCCCGTAAATCGCTTGGACTCAGGGCCAAACGGGGTCTTGTCAATTGGTGGCCCCTGCATACAGAACACACCAAGTGTCAAAATTATCACCAAGCTCAACTACAACCCACCATGCTCTGGCTGTCTTTCGTGTACACGGCGTTTTTCGCGTCATTGTGTACCGCTTTGAACCCTTTCGCCGAGACAACTTGGGAAAACTCAAAATACTACAGAAACATTGACCTTGCCAAGTCATATGTCAAAGAATGGGCTCTTATTGAAGCCACCAACATCGGCGACAAACCATTGGATTCTTACGTGTACGTGGTGAATGACGGTTTCAACGCGATCCCCCACGTGTCTTTCCTCGGCGTCACGCTCACCGAGCCTGCCCTGGAGATCCAGCCTTTTGAACTCGATAACGGTGTTTACATGTTCAAGTTCCCTTACCCAGTGGCTCCCGGCAACTCGGTGGAATTCAAGGTCCGTTACACGTACACCAACACGTTGACGGCTTTCCCCGAGAAAATCAAGTTGGACGAGAAACAGAAGTTGTTGCTCAAGATGAACAAGTTCCCTCTTTCTGGCTACCCTACCGAGGAGTACTCTTTGGCCTTCACTGGTATCACCAAGGGCCAGGAAATGGACTTGCAGTTGGCCAACGTCACGCCGACCGCCGATGTGCCTGAATTGAAGGGCAAGGTCGAGGAGAACCTCTTGGTGTACGGTCCAGTGACTGCCCACATCAAGCCATTTACCATGGTGCCCATGGGCTTCTTGTACGACCACAACATGCCCGTGCAGCGTGTCATCAACCTCGAGAGAAGCGTGTGGTTCCCCGCCTCTGACGTGGACGTGATCCAGAACGAGGAGTACTACGAGCTTACCAACAACGGTGCCGAGTTGAAGGATGGTTTCTCCAGAGTCGACTGGATGAAGGGCCGTTACGAGATCTTGCGTAAGCACTTTGCTCTTGCTCAATTGGAGTTCCCAATGCACGAGAAGATGCCTTACGAGAACTACTACATCACCGACAAGGTTGGTATGGTGTCGACCCACCAGATCAAGAACGGCCACCTCATTGTGGTGCCTCGTTACCCACTTTTCGGTGGCTGGAACTACAACTTCACTATCGGCTGGACCAACAAGCTCGAGAACTTTGTGCACAAGGTGAAGGATGAGCCAGACACTTACATTGCTGCTGTTCCGCTCTTGAACACCGTCCAGGACATCTACTACGATGACGTGACGTTGAACTTGTACTTGCCCGAGGGTGCCGAGTTCCTCAACTTCAGCGCTCCTTTGGTGCCTCTCGAGCTCACAGTCGACGACGAGAAGAGCTACCTTGATTTCTCTCTGGGCCACGTGAAGGTGTCGGCCACGTTCGAGAACTTGTACGACGACTTGGGCCAGCTCACAGGCTACGTCAAGTACAGATACACGCCTAAGGCGTACTGGACCAAGGTGGGCCGCATTGCTGCTTTGATTTTCGCTGGTTTGACCGCCTACTACACGTTGGGTCTCTTGGATCTTTCCACGAAATGATTCCTATTTAAGTCACTGGGCTCCGCCCACCAAAAATAGATATAGCGTTAAGGATTTGTAGGGAGGGAAATTACCATGACCGATATACTGACACTATGACAGATGCACTGACACCAGGACAGGGTTATACTCCAGATGTCGTGATAGCATTATCTCGTCTCAGCTGATACTATAATTGCCTTGGTAAAGGAGCAAACACCAATCCCTCAAAAACTCGTTCATTAAAACTCTCAGACACCAAGATCCGTATACTGATACTCAATTACTTCCCATTCGTCTTTTCCTCCGTCTTCGCCTCAGTAGACTTTTCTTCACCATTTTCCTCATTCACCACATCACCATCCTCCTCCTCTGGCGCCTCAAGTGCCTCTCGACGCTGCTCTAGTATCGCTTCGTTAAGCACATCTTTATCTGCCTTGAAAAGACCCAGTACAAGATACCTGTTCATGAAATTTATACCACTGAGCTCCCTAGCGGCTTTCTTAGCGTCGTCCATTTCCGTGTACACCACGTAACACGTGCCTGCGGGAGCGGATCCATCGGAAATTCGTAGCTGGTTGACTGGACCGTATTTGCTGAAAAGGTCAAGAAGCAGTGACGATGAGGCATCGTAGGGGAGGTTTTTGACGAGCACGATCGGTAGGTCCATTGCGGGGAGTTGTGTTTAAATGGAGGGCTCTGATTGGCTGGAAAACACGGGCTGTGTGGTTTTTGGATGGGAGTTGTTCAGGAAAAGTGTTGATGTTATGGCTGCGAAATCAGACTGTGTATCAGGTGGGTGGATGAGATGGGGTGCCCTAAGCAAGGTGATTTTATACAATTAGCAAAGATGCAAGAATCATAGTATTTCTGCTCAAAACATCTGGATGATGACTTTTTGAAGGAAACCTGCCATTGGTCAAACTACATGAACCCCTGGTACTATCAATGAACCTGAGGACCACCTATTGATTCTACATCAGCCAACAAGCCAATGCCTACCCAGTTCCTCAAACCAGATTGACTACTACCAATTCAACTACAGCAACCCCTCCTGAAAGCCTTTTTATTGTTACTTCCGCAATTGACTCTCCTAACATCAACTCAAATACCACTTCTTCTCCATCACCCCTTGAACTTCACGCCCATGTTCCGCCTGACCTTCTTGGTCATCCTCCACGCAAGCAACACAATCAAACAAAAAGCACCCAAAAAGATATACCCTCCCATGTTATCCTCCTGCAAGGTCTCCACAGGGTGCACCTGGTCATTGATCAAGGTGGTTTCTCCACGAAGAGCAGCCTGGTAGATCTCCTCGTCCTTCTTCAACTGCTCATACAGCTTTTGGTTTTTCGTGTCGATCTTCGTGCTCTGTCCTGCCGTGATGAAGTAGTTCACTGTAGGTTTGCCGTTTTCATCAAGAGTCACATTGTTCATCTCTTCAATAATCTCGTGGCCTCCTACAAGCTGGCCAAAAACAACATGCTTGCCATTGAGCCACAGACAGTCTTGTGTGGTGGTTATGAAGAACTGAGCTCCGTTAGTATTTGGACCCAGATTGGCCATCAGGAGACGTCCTTTCTTGTTATGTGGAATTGCAAACGTTTCGTCTGGGAACTTCTTTCCGTAGATGGAGTAGCCGCCTGTGCCGTCTCCTTTTTCGAAATCTCCTCCCTGAACCACAAAGTCCTTGACTATCCGGTGGAACTTGACGTTTTTGTAGCAGTACCCCTTGGTCATGTTGGCCAATGCCATGAAGTTTTCCACCGTCTTGGGAGCCTCCTCGCCAAAAAGTGCAATGGTGATGTGCCCATAGTACGATAATCCCTTGGCTATTCCGAGGTCCACTCGGTGGGTCACCTTGGGATCACCCTGAACATAGCTAATTTCCGAAGCAGACAACGTGTTTGGTATTACCAACGCACGTGCTAGTCCTGCTACCAAAAGAGCCAAAAAGTAAAGGTGTAGTTGCATTGGTAAGGGGATAGCGGCGCAGTTGCTTTAAGGTTTATATTATAGTTGGCCGGATCGGCGAGGAAGCACGCCGGCAAAGATCCGACATTGCCCCGAGGCCACTTTCCTAAAAACCCCAGAATGTGCACAACAGGGCCCTTGACGAGGCTGAAGAGCTGTCGATCATTTGATTGGAATGTGTCAAGTCACTTCTGTGGCTGCAGATGCACAGTCTAATTTAGCGAATGCACATTGAGACGTTTCTGTGGAATGCATCGCTGTGGACAATGCGGCGAAATGTCGCCTGGGTAGATTTGCGACCGGGTGCAGCAAGATAATCCGGGGTGCAAGTTGTTGATGAGGTTGGTTAAGGGTTGGGTTTTTGGGGTGATTTCGGGCTTTTGCGGCTTGGTACTGAGCCAAGGGATGGGTAGTGGGCTTATAAAGGTGTAGTTGAATCATCCGCATTATTGCACCAAAGGAAGGCTAAGTCTAATGTGCATTAGTGACGGCTCTTTACGACACAAAGTTTCGAACTAAAAGCTCCATTTCGACAACTGGAAAGTCCTCTCTTCTGCACCCTCAATCTCATTCTTAAAAGCCCACTTCTCTCCAATTTCACCCGATTCATCAACACCCCACTGTTCCCCATAGTCTCTGTTCACTAGTCCCTACGACTAAGCATATACCCCAGGCAATTACCAAATCGTGAGCTTTTTCACGCTCTATGTATCGACTTCCTAGCAACTACTACCACCATAAGCATATCCCCCTTCTCTACCATATAATCAAAATCAAATCTCATCTCTATTCAATATATTCGTCTATTCATACTCTAGCCTAGGCCTTGATTGGGGCAGGCTTGCGGGCCTTTTCGGCCTCCTCGTCAAACTTCTCCTTGCCGTCCACGTGAGGGTACGTGTTGTAGCCCCAGTTGTCGTGGCGGTAGAAACTGTCCCTATCGTAAGGAGTCAACTCCTCACCATCGTGGAGTCTCTTCACAAGATCAGGGTTGGAAATGAAGTATCTGGAGAAACCAACCAACGTACGACCATCATCGAGATCGTCCAAAAGCTGCTTGAACTCTGGAGCGTCGTAGGTGTAGTTACCAGCTCTGAGGAGAATGCCCTTCCAGATGATCTTGATGAAACCGTTGTCTCCAACCACATCCTCGGCATTGACATCAAGGTTTCCGGCGACTCTGGGCTCCACAATGGACACATAAGCAAGCTCCTTGCCTGCATCGGCTCTCTGCTGCAATTGACCCAACAAGTAGGCGTAGGTGGCAATTGGATGAGCTTCCTTGTCCTCCTCACTCTTCATACCCAAGAACTTAGCCCATGGCGAAATTCTAATGGCCAACCTGTCGGCGCCGATTTCCTCCGAAAGACGGTCCACAAGCGTCAAAGCGAATCTGGCTCTGTTTTCGATGGAACCACCGTACTTATCGGTTCTCTGGTTGGAAGAGGCCTCGAGGAACTGGTTGATGAGGTAACCGTGGGCTCCGTGAAGCTCCACATAGTCGAAACCAGCGTCAACGGATCTTCTGGCCGTCTTGACGTACTCCTCGATCAACTCGTCCACTTCCTCCGTGGTGTAAGGCTCCAATTCGTTGCCTGCTTCTTTTGCAGCCTTTTCAGCATCGGCATCCTGGTAAATCGCAGAAGGAGCCTTGTATTTTTGTCCCTCCTTTATACCCTGAGCAGGGTCGCCGGCACGGCCCAAGCCCCAGAGCTGAATGGAGGAAAACGACTTGTTTTCGTGGATCTTGTCGTTGATCTTCTTCCAGCCTTTAACGTGGTCTTCAGTGAAGATACCTGGAACGTGTGGGTAGGTGCCTGTTTTGGTAGTTGGCACGGTACCTTCCGTGATGATCAAGGTTCCAGGAAACTTGGTTCTGTCATCGTAGTAGTCCAATTGAAGATCAGAGGGGGTATTGTCCTCCAAGGCTCTGAATCTGGTCGATGGAGCAAAAACAACTCTGTTAGAGAACTCGTTTCTGCCGACCTTGATGGGCTCAAAGAGCTTGGTGTCTTTCAATGCTTTGGAAGTTTTAGGGGCAACCATTTTTGGTGTTGTGGGAGGGCAATGGGCAGAAACGCCATGCTTATATACTTCGGAAAATCCATAGTCCGCACTGTGGAGCTGCAGCAAGATTTGTCATCATGCAGCGGCACATTTTCCACATTTAGGTGAGCCTGGATATGAGCAGCAACACGAGGGTAAAACTTGGCATATTTTTCTCCGGCTTATTCAGCCACGCTTCTGAATCTTTCGATTTCTCGGAAAATTCCCTGGAAGCCACAATATCTTTGCTCTTCTTCTGCAGCAAGCTGCGTCGTCTCTGCGCGAGCTGCAGTATTCTCACTAATCATCGGATTTATGTCCGAAACGGTAACCCTTGGAAGCTTATAGAAAGCTTTTAGTGGTTGATGTTTTCGAGTTTAAGGCACGGTCGCATATGCGGAGGGGAATTAAGTTTCGTGGCACAATGGCGGTGCCTGAGTGGGTGAACCTAGTATCAGGTGGTGTGAGGCTAGAGGTTAGAGGATAATTCTTTAAGCTTTTATGAGTCCCGTTGTTGGGAGTTAGGGCGGTTGTTGGATGAAGTGGTTTGGCAATTTTGGTAACTTAAAGTGCCGAAGACTAGATTGGGTATCTACGATCAATGGTTGCAAATAAATGCTGCTAGTTGGCGTATGAATCATCTTGAGCTCAACACATCATGGCGTTGAGTGATACGGTGAGTGATATGGTGAAATGTCCATGAAAGTTAACATTTTCAAGCGAGCTGACCGTATTCATTCGCTAGTAGTATCTGGGGATCACTGACCAGAGATCGAATTGCAGTCATATGGTCTTGTGCCTTTCGAAGTGAAGAGCCCGGTACTTAAACCAGGTGTTCGTTCAATTCGTAGAGACCATATAGTACAAGGTACCGTTACACACGTCCAGACTACATCTGATCACACCGTCGTTCTTGATCAGAAAACCTGGGTTACTACATCTCCCAATTGCGGCTACTACACCTGTCAAATCCTCTGATCATCCTCCATGTGATATCTTGTTTCACTCAAATGAATATCATTCTCCTAGAATATCTATCTTATTTTCTTGATTTGAATGCCTTCTCACCACTTAACTGTTCTCACTCCATCCACATAGTGATTTCGCAGCCATTCCTGCCAGTCCTCCAACACACTAAACACAACACACACGGCCAACACCAACACGATGGATTCACAAAATAGCTTATTTTCGTTTTCTTAAGCCCCCACACTTACTCCTAAAACATCTAAAAAATTCAGTACATATTATTTTCTCAAGTGTCGCTACAACGCCTTCAAGTCACCATACACACCCTGCCATCCACGCTGTGACCACCCACCAGCCAGCTTTTCCACCAAAATCCCCCAACCAGCTCAATCCACCTATTAGTGCCCCCCACCCCGACCCCCCCCCAAAACCACCCCTCCCCCCCCCCC